>NC_136514.1:26674089-26849089 GCF_053919585.1 Euprymna scolopes | reverse complement strand
ATTGAAGCAGTCCATTACAAACAAAAGAGGATCTCAATATATATAAAAACAGAAAAAAATAGAGGTGTAGGAAAGCCCCCCTCCATATATATATATATATATATATATATATATATATATATATATATATATATATATATATATATATATGTGTGTGTGTGTGTGTGTGTGTGTGTGTGTGTGTGTGTGTGTGTGTGTAGATGCAAGAAATCCTTCTACTCCAATAGTTTCTTTCCCAGAACTGCTAAACTTTGGAACTCGCTTCCAGGATTCTGCTTTCCCAACTGTACTGGCATGCAAAAGTTCAAGTGTAATGTGAACAGACATCTTGCCACTCATCTCCCTTCATAATATCTCTGCAATTTATGTCCCCGATGGTAGCCCCCCCCCCCTACTTCAAAGTGGCACTGTGCCTTGTTTGGGGTGAAAATTGAATATATATATAAGTTTAGTAGTTAAAGTTAAATTCTGAAAATCAAAATATAGACACATATATTCGAGTTAAGAATTTATTCTTTGTCAAAAGGAATATATAGAAGGTTGGATTTTCAATAATGGCTCATATAATCAGAGGAAATGAAATGCATTCAGCAAAATGTTCAGCTGTGAATAGACACGTATTTTGATTTTCAGTACAAATATTGAAAAAGTTTTTTTGGGTGGTGAATAATAATTATATGAAAATAATTATAGGAAAAGAAGTTTCATACAACCTGGGAAGTCCATCATCGGAAAGAGTACGATATTTTACGTGGTATTATTGCCAGGTAGGCTGAATATTGGTCCAGGGGAGAAGGCAGTAATCCCATATAACAAGAATGCATGGTTGCTCCATACTGATTTTCCGAGGGGTATACAGAGCGGTCGTATTCGTTGGTGAGTTGAATATGTTTTGGTAGATGTGATCCAAAGTCTTTTTCGGTGGAGAAACAGTGTATCAGATATTGGATGAATGTTCCACACCATTGTATATATTCCTGTCAGTGATGGAATTTGAATGTTGAGTTATATATGCATATCTATGGTGCGATGGACCTCGAAATTAATGACCTGAGCTGAAAAGTATTCGGAGAGGTGTTTATTCGATCCGATGTGTTAGACAATTAGCTTCTGATATGGGCTGAATTCCTGGTACTCTGCTGGTCAGTTTTCTTGTTGAGAAGGGGCGAACCACGGTAGGAGAAAGGTATATGTCTACCCGCACTGATGAGTTGTGATACAACGAAACAGTACTGTATGTGGATGACAATTAAAGCCCCACTCTTTGGGTTGAGAACTTTGTAAATATATTTTTACCCGACGCGTATTTAAAGCGATTAAGCGAAGCCCACTATTAATTTGTTTGTAAACAAGCTGATAGTTCGAGCACTTTGCGACAGGAGGGTGCGGATTTAATACACACTCTAGGATAAATATTTACGGCACTGATTCGCAGCCAAATGGTGAGAGCTGCCGACTGTCAATGCGACGGTTGTAGGTTCAATCCACGGCTGGGGAAAGGTGTTTGTCTAGCCGCACTGATGAGTTGTGATACAACGAAACAGTACTGTATGTGGATGACAAATATATATATATATATATATATATATATATATGAGTAATGAAAAATGAAAGAAAATAAACCATGATTATTTATATATTCACGAATATTTTGTCTTTATTTCAAGACTTTCTCAAAATGATTGATTTGAGGAAATAGCATAGGAATACAATACTGTATGTGGATAACAAATATATATAGGCAGACAGAGTAGAAATAAACTTTTCCCCTTTTTATTTTTGTATAATTTTTCGTTCCCTTATTTTAAAATATGCATTTTCTTTCAAACTCATTTTTTCCTAATCCAAACGATGCAACCCAATCTCAAACGAAACTTCACCGAACAAAGTTTCTTTACTAAAACATACCATTTGTGTAACAATGTGCTACAAGTCTGTTTCCCAACCGAATCATTGTCCTAAAGTCTAATGCTAACAAATACTTAATTCCTCTTCAGTAATCCTCCTACCCATTATTTCCGGTCATCTCGTGAAGACAATCAATCGTCATATTTACGATCTCTTAACCCTTTGATATGAGTACCCTTGACCAGGCCTTGATACGGAGTGATCTATTACAAAAAACCAAAAAAAACAAAACAAACAAACAAAAAAAAAAAACAAAAAAAAAAACATTTAAAATTAAAATTAAACATGAGCATACAAATTAAAGTTAAATTGAGAGCAGGCTATCTTCAACTTTCTTCACCCTGTGTTGATAAAGATATTTTTGTAAGAAACTGTCAGTTGTGAAATGAATCGATTTTTTTGGTCAAATTGTATATTTTAAATAAGGAAACGAATAACAACAACGAAATAAAAAAAAAAACCACATGATGATCTTATTTTTTGTTTACCCATCTCCTTATTAAAAAATGTAATTTGACCAAAAAATGATAAAAACTCAGAAAAAAGCCTCTTTAAACACGGGGTGAAGAAACTTAAAGATAACTTAAGAACACATTTTTTCTTAAAATTGTATTGGTTTATTTTAACACTTAATTTGTTTTTTTTTTATAATAAGTAAAAATATATATAGAAGCCAATGTTGTAATTGTTAACTTGTGTTGTTTTCATAAAACTTTCTTATAAAAATTAATGCGTTTCAGTTATTATAAGGCGCCATGTTGAATACTATCGAAGATGTTCTGTAATTCATTCCGGTACTCTGAAAAATGTTTAACAGTGTTAGTAATAACCATAATTCAGTACTGAAAATGAAGCTATATGATAATCGCGTATTTTTTGGGATACAATCAGGACAGAAGATAAAATTAAATTAAATTTGAGGGGGCGCTAATTATTTATGTAAAAAAAAAACTGGTGTATCATGCCATAAATAGTAAGAGGGTTAGAAATAAAATAATAAACGTCGTGTGAAAATATTTATACATGTTCATAAAGTAATCGGTCAAATGAGTGGGGTGAGAGGACTTAATGCATAGAGAGTGAAACCGTTTGCTACCTTCTGTATGAAAATACGTATTTGAGAGGGTTGCATTTTATTAAAAATAAATGTATTAAATTTTAAACGATGATGAACCATGCTTCAGAAACTGCTGTAAGTGGTAAGTGTGAAAGGATTGTTTAGGACGTGTTCGGTTATTTTTCTATTGAAACTGTAAAAGTAGGCGTAATCGAGATCATTTTATTAATATAGTAGATTAAGAGGTTAGAGTTCGAATTAAGTGTAAACCGACACGTATTATATGAATTTCTCAGTTGATTAACAGGAGCAAGCATATGCTCTATTTAATGGGATATTTATTCGGATGAGGAACACGTTTGAAGACAGAGAAATCAGAACAAAAGAGTGTGTATGTATGTGTGTGTGTGTGAGAGTGAGTGAGAGAGAGAGAGAGAGAGAGAGAGAGAGAGAGAAGTAGAAAAGAAGAGAATATGGGTGGACCTTGTGTTTAAGCCATCATCTTGTTCGCCTTCTATCGACTTCTGTGTTTACCTCGCATCGAGATGCCAATAAAGAGACCACAGTACCCTTGTGGGAAAATGATCTACGATTCTAAGCTTCCGTTTATTCGCTGAGGCCATCTCCTAACTTATCAGCTGTCAATTATTCTCAGTTTGTCTCAGTACAGTTCCCTCCATCATTCATTATATAACAAACCCAAGTAAACATTTTTTCATGTGAAAAAAAAAGGGTTGAAGTAATTCATCAGTTTGGAAAATAAAAAGAGATAAAAGAAAGTGAAAACAAGAAAGCGTCGAACAAGGCGAATAAATAAAAGACGTGAGAAAACGGCGACGAGACAGACGACATGCATATGTTCACTAGCAGATTAATTCAAAATGGCGACCGCCGGCGTTAATAAAATGTTATACAGAGTTTACTTTGCGTTTGTCCGATTTCTCATCGAAATGGATAAGCTGAGTGGGCACAGCCGACGACAAATTAATTATTCAACGAGAAAGTAAGTTTGGCAGGGGACGGGATGGGATGGGTGGTAAATCTAACAAAAAGGAATCTGTAAAGTTGCGAGATTAATCCCGCATTTTGTTTTGATTTCCCGCCGGATTTTCTCTCACAACCCGACTCATTTGGAAGCTCAAAGTAATAGTAGCGTTGTGCATGCGCTACACTTCTAAGATTGGCTTCAATAAACTTTATGATAATTTATACACAGCAAAAGAGAATTGGTTTCATTTAATCTTCGGAATGTGACGGTGGCTAAGTGGTTAACGATACGGACTGATTAGCTAAGTTTGCCGAGTTTGAATCCATTTGGTTACACAGAAACACTTTCCATTACGATGTTGGCAACCTTCACGTTTCCAGAAACGCCAGAAAGCTTGTAAGTACCTGATTCTATAAAATAATTCTGACTCGAAATAGTATCATCTGAACCATACGCAATGAATTAAGTGAATCTCTGTCTAGATATACGAGGGTTGTGCCGAAAGTAATACCCCCAATTTTTATTCCGCCCGAATGGATGAGAGGAAATTGCAAGTTGCTTTGTTATGATGACTGGATTTATGTATTCATGACCTGAAAGCTTTATCACTCTGCTGCAGATATTGACGGTTCGAGCCTATAAAAAATCAACCCCTATCATGGGCGCGCGTCAGAAGCAGTGATGCGTCATTGAATTTCACCACGCAGAAAAAATTGAACCGATCAACATTCACTAACGACTGTTGAAGGCGTATTAAGCCGATGCAATTGATGTCAGCATACTTAGGAGATGGGTGCGTCGATTTTAGAGGGGAGACAGAGATGTGAGTGACAAAGCCATGCACAGCCACTACCGTATAAAACACTACGAGCCTCACCTAACTCATCCGCGCTGATCGACAGATGAAATGCGTGTAGAGGGTAGTGTAAGTGTCACTGTACACCCTTAAAGAAAACAACAATACAGCCTTATTTTAAAACTTTTATTGAACACATCACACCATTTAACTTGATTATATAGTAGAGCTGACATCTATTCAATGTAGCCGACTTCAGCTTCAACCACCGCCTCGATACGAGTCTGGAACTGGGAGCATGCCTTTTCCAGAAACACCAGCGGGAGTTCGGCAGACAGCGGATGTGGCGATCAGGCTGGCCTTGGTGTTGTGGGAGGTCATGTTGGTGATGTTCTCGACGTATAACGAAACGAAGTAGTCCAGCGGGTTCAGATCGGAGAAGGATAGGGGGACAGTGAGATAAGGATACAAAGTCGTAGCACTCCTCCTGAAACGAAGCCTGGGTTTCTTTGGACTTGTGGGCCGGCGCCAAGTCCTGCTGCCACATCCAAGGTCACCTGATTGCACAAGGGGATGATCACACTGTTCAGCACATCCAGAAGGTACACTTTGGTGTTGACTTTGAAGCCGTCTTCGAAGATTTTAGGTGGCACGATGTAGCCCTCAATTGAAACCACACCAAAGCTGTGGTCGGAAATTTTGTTTTCATCACCCCTGAGCACGCCCCTGTTATCCGGATTTGCATTTTGAGAGTGCTGGCAATGGCCCTGTGGTCATAACTTTGATCTGTAGAGAACATAAGTTGTACAACGGCGCATCTTCGATTTCGCTCGTTGATAATTGTGTCACTTTTAGACATGATAGAAGGCTCCTACCGCTCTTGGGATTTGTACACTATTAGCCAACTAGTAGATGGTCTGCGACAAAAAAAAAAAAAAAAGAAAAGAAATCCAGTTCTCATCGAACGGAAATGGAATCACATCGTATTTTCTATGACGACAATTTAATCGTTCAACCCTTTTACTGGAAACGATGGTGCAATCTTTAGGATACATCAAAATGTGTGCTAGGTGGCTTTCAAGAATGCTCAGGCAGGACGGAATGTCTGTTAGGATTTGTTAGATCAATATGAAGCCAAAGTGTAAGGTAGCTGTCGGCCAATGTCTAGACTAGATTCTAACACTTACAATGATAGTGCTTTCCTCATCTTTGCTCTATACAACAAAACATGCTAACCGGAGAAGCAAGATAGAGAATAAAATTTATAATCTTGGAGAATGCGAACTTGACCTTGGGTTTACTTTCGACGGCATCGTAACTTTTGCTTCCCTTATTTTGTCCTTTAGTTCTCACATTTCATTAGCAATGTTTCTGACAAAGGGGGAAGAATCGCTGTTTTTTTTAGGGGGAGATTGGAATTTATCCATATAACACTTGTCGTTGGCTAGATTTTACTCTTGAAGCGGTATGTTTTAGCTCCTGGCAGCAACTGGCTTCATGCATTGTCTGGAGCGATTTCCATTCAAATAATTCTAGATGGCAACAAGGAATGGATAGAGGTCGCGTTTGTAATGCGACTGCGGTTGTTTTGACAATTTCCAGTTTGAGTAATTTCATGCCGCAAAACGCAGTATCTACTGTAGACAATATATTGTAACCTCACATGTGAGACCATCAAATAGAAATTACGTTGCATTTTTATTTTGATTATTTTTTTAAAAGTTTTTATTTTAGTGCCAATAAACTTGATATACTTTTGTATTATTTAGCCACGATTTTTTATAATTATCTTATTTTATTTGATTAGGTTGTTCCTAATTACTTGGATTAAGGTTTGTATATTTTTGAGATGCCGATTGATAATTATTTTTTGTATTATTTAGATTGTTTGGACTATTCTCATCTTGGTTGTTTTTCTCACAACGTTTCGCCCGATGCAACCTCCGACCGTCTTCAGGTGCATTCACACTGGATCTTATTGGTGAAAGGTAAAAAATGTTTTTTTTTTTTTTTTTTTTTTTGCTTCTTCAACGAACATAGCCGTTAGAAATTTAAAACGCAAATAGCGCCAAGTCTATTCTTTTCTTTCTTTCTTTCTTTTTTTTTAAAAATAAATTCGGGTCTTTTCCGTTTTTTCTTTTTAATATGATGTTTGTATATTTTTGAGATGAGAATTGATAATTATTTTTTATGTTATTAAAACCAATCATTTTTCACCATTCATTAATAACATCCAGTGTGAATGCACCTAAAGATGGTTGGAGGTTACATCGACCGAAACATTGTAAGAAAAACAACCAAGATGAGAACAATAGTCCAAATAATTCAAATAATACAAAAAATACTTGGGTTAAATTTGCGAATTCGGTGGTTGATAATTCTTAGGACTCAATCACCAAAATGTGCCTCCACCATCGCAGTAGACTATAAAATCAATAAAAACACAAGTAATTCTTATTGTTAGTTCTTCATTTATTTTTATTTATTGTTTTTGCAGTGACACATCATGTAACAACATTTCTATGTTTAATTTATCCTGTGTGTGTGTTTTTTTGTTGCCAAAAGTTGCTGCAATTGCCGGTAGAGATAATTCAATTTTTGAATTCGGACAAAACTAGGTCACAATGGCACTGGAAATTCGTGAGGAATCGCATGTGATAGTTTCTAGAAAAAAAAAAGGTATCCTTGAGCAAAAAAACCCCCCAAAACTGAAACCAGAAGAAATGAAAACACAAAACGTGTTACAAAAATAAGGCCAAATAGAAAAGCAAGAAAAAAAGACAATGTATTAAAGTAAAATGATTTCGAAGGAATAAAAATAGAGAAATAAGCGAAAGATGACGCAGCAGTTTCAAACCTTAACGAGGGGAAAGAGCAAGCAAGGGAAATAACTGCGCAACGGAAAATACCAATGCTTTGCTGTCGGGTGTAAAACTATGAGAGTCGAATTTAAACGGAAACACAGTTGAAATTCCGTTTTCTTAAACAGTTGTTCTATTTTTAGTAACGGTTTCAGATGACATCATTTAATGATATTTTGTGGCGACTTCAACAGCGATTTCCGATCAATTTCTAGCAGCTCTCTGTGTTTTATGGATGTAATACAATTTGGATGTGGTTGTGAAAAGATGTGATTACATGCTACATTTCCATTAACATGTAAAGTTAAAAATTAAGTAGAGTGAAATCAGAGACAGAAAGTTACTAGTCTTATGTGATGAATTAACAAGAGACACCATTCTATTTTGATTGGACCAGCACAAATACACGCACAGAGAGAGAGAGAGAGAGAGAGAGAGAGAGAGAGAGAGAGAGAGAGAGAGAGAGAGAGAGAGAGAGAGAGAGAACATTGAGTTTGGATAGCTTTTGCATACACATCTCATTGGGAAGGAAGTTGGTTTTTATGCATATATACGTATGCGATAAAGAAACAATAACCCCCTCAGAGAGTTTAAATACTTTGTGATGATTCTTTATTAATAACGTTTGTGAAAGCTGTTATTGAGAAGAGAGAAACGAAAAACGGAAACATTGTTTTCATACACATCTCATTGGGAAGGAAGTTGGTTTTTATGCATAACCACGGCAACTACAAATATTTGCCCAACTAACTTTGCTGAGGAAGTAGACGCGTTGTAAGGAGACATTTCACGGGTTATTAAAGATCTTAATGTTTAATTACTTTAAAAATAAATATTTCCCAATAAATATACGTTTTATCTACGAAAGCAAAGAAAATAATTTTTTATTGCATTTTCATCCCACAACAGTGCCACGTTGATGTAGGGGACTACTATCGGGAACATAAATTGCAGAGATATTATGAAGGGAGATGAGCAGCAAGATGTATGTTCACATTGCACTTGAACTTCTGCATGTCAGTACAGTTGGGAAAGCAGAACTCTAGAAGGGAGTTCCAAAGTCTAGCAGTTCTGGGGAAGAAAGTATTAATGTAGATGGCTTTCTGGCATCTGAGGATCTTTACTGTGTAGGGGTGGGATTTCGATTCTTGTTTAGTTTGTCGGGGGTATTTATGTCGAGAGGGTATAAAGGGCTTGTGGTTCTTCGGAGCATCCACCATTAAAATACTTGTAAAACAGGCAGAGGAATGCAACATTTCATCGATGGGACAGTGGTTAAAGTTTTGACACGCAACTAAACATCTTGCATTGTTTCAAGTGATATTTCCCCTATTCGATTGACTGGTATAGTTCCATAAACAGAAGCTACATATAGAATTCTGTTTCGTGTGCACTTTAGTTTTATTATTTGTACGTGCTGTTGATTCGTTTAGTCTTTTCTCGTTATTTACTGATTCCATTGCATAGCTAAAGACAACTAAAATGGTAATAAGTCCTAATGATTCGATGCGAAAAAAATGCGGTAGAAGTATAATTTGGTTCAATTTTTCGTATTACACCGTCTGTACTCTAACTTCATATCAATCACTACGCCCATGAGTAATTACGTGGCTAATAAAAAAATACGTCCAAAATTATGTTTGCAGATGACACATAATATGCACGCATCCCAAATCGTGAATTTCTTAGAAAACAATGAAATTAGACTCATTATTTAGGATAAAGAATTTAAAAGCCAAACCCCTGTAGTGATAAAAAATGACTCTTCTCTAACTCATAACACGTTAGAATAAACCCATCTTACTTATAAGTTTAAATGTTCTAAGGGGACATGCAGCTTCAATAATAATAACAAGAGACGAAACGATAACCCATATAGTAAGTGAATGTAGCAAATTAGCTCAAAAGGAATACAAGAACAGAGACGACCAAGTAGAAAGGGCAGTACATCGGGAATTGTACAAACAACTGCATCTCGAACGCACGGACAAATGATATAAGCATAAGCCAGCAACAGTAAGTGAAAACGAGAATCGCAAAATCCTATGGGACATGGATATACAAACTGATAAATTCATCCAAGCAAGAAGACCGGATGTCGTAATAATTACTAAGAAAGAAAAGTCCTAACAAATCGTAAACTTTGCTGTTCCAGCTGACCACAGAATAAATATCAGAGAAAAGGAGAAACGGAGTAAATACACAGAGCTAGCCAGAGAGCTGAAAGGGATACGGATGATAAAAAAAAATCAAGATAGTATCTATAATAATAAGAGCACTAGGAACAATCCCGAAAAGCTTTGAAAAAAGAATGGGAGAAATTAGAATCAAAGGAATGGCTGGAAAATACAACGAATAATGAAAACAGCTGAAATATTAAGGAACACCCTTGAATGTGGAGACTAATACACATAAGCCGCATGTACGGACTACACAAGCTACTGAAAAGACAAAACATGAAGAAGCGTTACATGAAATCAAGAACATTGAAGATGCATATTCATAAGTTCTCTATCCTGCCCCCCCATCCCACAAATTACCTAATCACCCCCCTCCCCAAAAAAGAATTAAACCAAATAGCCAAGAAGGGTCAAGGAGGATGAAAAGATCGAGGAGAGAGCACTGACCAAACCTTCGCTGGACAAGTGTGAAGAGAACTGGAACCTTGGGGAGGTTTATTGCCACTCAAATTCCAGTCGAGACCAATGGCCGCTGCCAGCGAGAAATTGATGGTAAGCGTCTGTTGAGATAATGCAAATTCATTTGCAAATAATAGCAAGAGGTGGAGAGTACTGGAAAACTGAGGAGACTTGTCACTCAGCTTCCAGGGAGCACCACAAGTTTTTTCAAGGAGAGATCCTTTATGACCTGTGTGAAAGCTCCTTGTGAGCCAATAATAATAATAATAATAATAATAATAATAATAATAATAATAATAATAATAATAAGAAGAAGAAGAAGAAGAAGAAGAAGAAAGTGCCAAGCCGGATACAAGTTCTCCAATACACAGGAAAAAATGAACCACCTGTAAACGACAGAAGGCATGGAACTACCCAACCAAGCAGAAATGAGTGCACTAGGGGAACAAGACGACTATAAATACTTGGGAGTTCTGGAAGCGGACACCATCAGAGCAACAGAAATGAAAGAGAAAATCAGAAAGGAATACTTTAGGAGAACAAGAAAACTCCTGGAAACGAAATTATATAGCAGAAACCTAATAAAAGGTATAAATACATGGGCAGTATCACTAGTAAGATACTCTGGACCGTTTATAGGATGGACAAAAGAAGAACTGAGACAACTTGACCAGAAAACCAGGAAACTCATGATCATGGATAATGCACTACACCCAAAGGACGATACTGACAGACTCTACGTGAAAAGGAAAGACGGCGGGAGAGGACTGATCTGTATAGAAGACTGCGTGAAGGATACGAAAAAAAAAAAGAACTAGAAAAATACATAATGCAAAACACTGAAAGGATAATTATGGCAGCGAGAGACACCGAAAAAAAAAACAATAAAGCAAAAAACGGAGAGACAAACGACAAAACGAGAAAAGGGAAGTGGGAAGAGAAACAACTCCACGGAAGATTCATAAGAATGACAAAAGATGAGAATAACGAAAACACCTGGACATGGATGCGAAAAGGACATATAAACCGTGAAACTGAATCTCTAATAACTGCAGTACAAGATAACTCGATAAGAACCAATCATATCAAAGCAAGGATCGATAAAACACAAGAAAACAGCAAATGCAGACTATGTGGACAGAGAGACGAAACGATAAACTATATAGTAAGTGAATGCAGCAAACTGGCCCAAAAGGAATACAAAAACAGGCATGACCAAGTGGGGAGGGCGGTGCACTGGGAATTGTGCAAACGACTGTATTTTGAGCGTACAGACAAATGGTACAAGCATAAACCCGCAACAGCACTCGAAAACGAGAACCACAAAATCCTATGGGACATGGACATACAGACGGACAAATCATCCAGGCAAGAAGACCAGATGTCCTAATAATTAACAAGAAAGAAGTCCTGTAAAATCGTAGACTTTGCTGTTCCAGCTGACCACAGGGTGAGTATGAAAGAAAAGGAGAAACGAAGCAAATACACAGAACTAGACAGAGAGATAAAAGGGATTTGGATGATGAAGAAAATCAAAATAGTACCGATAATAGTAGGAGCACTTGGAACAATTCCGAAAAACTTCGAAAAAAGAATGGCAGAAATTGGAATCAGAGGAATAACTGCAAAAATACAACGCCTAACGATAATGAAAACGGCTGAAATATTAAGGAAAACCCTAGAATGTGGGGAATAACACAAGACAATATAACAAAGAAGCGTTACAGGGAATAAAGAACGCCGAAGCTGCATATCAACAAGATCTACACCACCATCATGCATCCCCAGTGTCTCTCAATAAAAAAGTAATACCAAAGAGTCGAGAAGAGTCAAGGAGGATGGAAAGGCCAAGGAGAGAGCGCTGGCCAGACCTCCGCTGAACAAGCGCGAAGAGAACTGGGATCGTGGGGAGGCTTAGTGCCACTCAAATTCCAGTATAAACCAATGGCCACTACCAGCGAGAAATCAATGGTATGAGGCTGTTACGATGACGCAGATTTATCTGCAAATGCTATCGAAGGAGGAGGAGGAGGAGGAGAGAGCTGGACGTCTGGGGAGACTTGTTGTCACTCAGCTTCCAGAGAACACCACAGGTCTCCAAACCGATCGTTTGTTGACTTGTGTGAAACCTCCATGTGAGCCAATAATAATAATAATAATAATAATAATAATAATAATAATAATAATAATAATAATAACTAGCAAACCCGTGGAAATTCCACGGTAGTAAATATCTTTTTAAACACATTATAAATAAAATGAATGAAAAATAAAACAATAACGACAAATTTAAAACAATTTTAAAGTAAATTCTATTTAACCTTTTAAGAATTAATTTAAAATATTTACATTTTTCTCAATGAAAATTCAACACACGACACATTCCTTTTTTTTCTGAATAAATTTGAATACAAATTATTGAGGAACAGATGTCAATTCACCTACACATTTTTTTTTAATTAAAAAAAAAATTATAATATTAAAAAAAAATTACAGTTCATGTAGAGTTCAACATGACTTTTTTAAATATATATATATATAAAATAAAATAGTTAATTTGAACCGTAAAGAGACAGCCATGTCTTTTTTGTTTTGAAAATCTTTTGAGAGAAAATAGTTTCAATGATTTTTCACTGATAAGAACGACTATAAAGGGACGTAATTCTTTTGTCATTAATTAATGTTTGCGATGATGATGATGCTTTTTTGTGACACCAGACGTCAGACAAGTAAATTAATAGTTAGTTAGTTAGTTAGTTAGTTAGACGACGACGACGACGACGACGACGACGACGACGACGACGACGACGACAACAACAACAACAAGATGATGATGATGATGATGATGATAATAATAATAATGATAATAATAATAATAATAATGATAATAATGATAATAATAATAATAATAATAATAATAATAATAATAATAATAATAATAATAGCAGCAGCAGCAGCAGCTACATTTTTTTTACGACCACTACAATATCCCACCGCCTTAACGTGCATTGTTTAGCTAAATTTACTAGCATTTACAGGGAGGTAACGGTAATTTAGTGGTTAACGACACAGACTGACAAGTTAGGTGTCTCAAGTTCGAATCAAATTCGTTCCACAAAAATCACTTTCACTTGGGATTTTGGAAATCTGCGCTTGACCTCTTCCTGATGTCTTTCTATAAAATAATTCTGACTCGAAAAATAATGGCAACGTTTTTTTTTTTAGGTTGTTTAATGTTGAACAAATGGAGTTTGGTTGTCTTTTTCTCTGGCATATCAAGTTTTTTTTGATTTAATGTTCAATGTATAGAGTTTTGTTTGTCTTGTTTTCGACATATCAACCTTTTTTTTGTGGTTCTTTAAAGTTGAATCCATAGGGTTTTGTTTAGTTCTTTTGTTTTACGGTATATCAACCTTTTTCTTTGTTATTTAATGCTGAATTTGGGGCAATAACACGGTTCAAGTTGTTTATATCTCTAAATATTTATTGATGCTGTTTATCTGGTCGTTTTGTTTTACGGCAAATCAACCCAATTTGTTCTCAGCTATTTTGGTAGAAGATTTTAAACTTGAATTTGTTTATATTTTCAAATAGTTATTCACGGAGTTTTTCTTTTTTTTGTTTTTTTTTTTATAGAGGAAAATTTTTATTGTTTTTGGTTTGCAGAAGATGAATGGGTTTTGCATAGGAAACGAAAAAAACAAACAAACAAACAATAACCTCAATGTTTGGTGCCTTTTAAGTTAAGAGGTCGATGTCTTCAGACAGGCTGATCTGATAGTACTTGATGACATTAGATTTGAAGACAACGGTAGTGTGCTCGTCCGGTGGAAAGTCTTTTCAAAGAAGCTTTGTCTATGATAATTCTGCACCCATGCAACTGGGGACAGCTTGTAAGTTTGATATTACCTTGAAACTAGATGATCATTTGCCCTGGATGTGGGAGGGCGAGGACGCTTTATAGTAAAAATAAAAACAAACAAACAAGAAAAGAAACGAAAAAACAACAACAAGAAAACAAAAAAAACAAACAAAAGCGCCACTAATTTTTTTTACCTTGACTAAAATAAAGTAAGCCACGCTAGCTGATTTAATATTTTTAGAAAGAGGGATGCTGGCTGAACTCGATCTTCTTGAATGCTGATATAATGAATATGAATGCATCTGGGTTCCTCCTCATAAGAATATGATTGGCTGGTGTAAGACATGAATACAGACGGGAATAGAAGCCTAGTAGAGACGTTGAAAGATACTCCGAAATCCTAAAGCTTAAGCATATTATCAGCTGTGACTATGAACAACTGCCCATTGAGGGGACTTACTAGATCGTACTATCGTCAAGACCAATCAACTCCTTCAAATAAATAGATGGTGTAAAAAAAAAAATGTAAAAATGTACTCACACTTCGAATGACGATGAAACCTTTATTTACAAACATTAAGTGAAAAGGGATAGATTCGAATGCAGACGGCACATGCAACTGAAGGATCATGTTCGCAAATGTTCAAATTGATTATCGTTATTGTCCAGACAACTCTGATAACAGTTAAAGTGCGAGTATAATTTTTGAGACGCCCTGTATATTCTTATCCGGGTCATATCAAATGATATATCACGTATGGTAGAAATAAATTTCCCCTATGATGCTGGGTTAAACCGAGCTGAGAGGGAAAAGATAACGTAATACCTATCTCTTATGTACATGAAATAAAAAGAAACTGGAACAATGGGAAGATTTCTATGATTCCAGTAACTATAAGAGCTACTGGACTCATAAAAAAAAAAAATCCAAAACCTACCTGGCAAACATACCCGGTAAACGAATGCAAGAGATATTCAAACAATTGCATTTAAAAGGGACGGATAGAACCTAAAAAAAAGATCTTGAGGTTGGAATGTATGAGATACCGTGTGAATGTCTGGCATCCAGTAGAACAAAATGTGGTCTATTTATGGTACCCCCTCGCCAAACACTCGTCTAACTGAAACCACAATCAATAATTTTCGCCATTCTTTATCTGTGTCTAAATTCCATGAACAAAGCTTCTTTCTTAGAACTGCACGCCTATGGAACTCTCTTCCGTCTGCCTGCTTTCCAGCTGACTACAATATGGTCGTCTTCAAGTCCAACGTAAACAAGTTCTTGATGAATTGTCCCCTTAAGTAGTCTAATTTACCAAATTTCCATTACCCACGATTACTACGATATTATCCCATTAATTACTGTACACTCATTAAACATTATCTTCGAGTGGCTTCTGCGCATTGATGAGTGGTGACTCCTTTGTAAAAAAGGAAAAAATGAAAATAAAATTGAAAATAAATAAATAAAACGGATGGCGATGAGACTGAACGACGGACTTAATCTCTTCTAGAGATTCAAGGACACATTTAGAATTAAACAGGCCGTCCCTCTTTTTTTTTTTCAAAAGGTTCGAAATTGTATTATGCTTCGTCGCGTTAACTTTATTTAACTAAACCAACCAGAATCTGACATTTAAAAGAAAAGAAGAAAAAATATGTCTGAGGTTAAACTGTTATTCAGATGGAGACTAACCATACGAAAAACAAAAAAACAAAAAAACAAAAACAAAAACAAAAAGAAAACAAACAAACAAAAAAACAAAAGAAAAAAGAAAAAGGTCAGTTCAAAGAGAAAGGAGGTGGAGTAGAGATCAAATCTCGCGAGAAAATATCACGCGGGAAAATATCACGCGAGTTGTAGAAGTCGTCTGTCGGTTTGTTGGTTTTTATTATCCTTTCTTTATTTCCTTTCTTTTCCTCTTCTTGTGTCCCCCCATTCTCCCACACTCGTAATATTGTAACAATGGAATCCAAAATGTCAACGTTAATTTAATAGAATAAATGGAACAATCAGATTTATTTTCACGAAAAAAAAAAAAAAAAAATTCAAAAGACGAAAGCAAGAATCAAAATCGTGACGTAAAATCTTTATCTATTCACTCGCGTACACCCACCGCCAAAAATGACGGAAAAAGAACCACAACACAAAAACAAAGACAAAATGTGCTTTGCTAGTGTTCGCATCCCCTATTTATTTATATATGCAGGCCTTGAACAAAATACTGACAACACTGTAAATTTTGCATCAATTTTAAAACACCCTTAAAAATTGAACAAAAAATTACCCAAACGTTTTTTGTTTTACTTAAGAGTCACCACTTATTAAGGCCGGAAAACCACTTGAGGATAAGGGTTAATGACTCTAGGTCGCAGTGTAGTAATCGTTAATAGTGTAAATTGGGTAGAATTTGATTATTCACGAGACGGCTCAACAAGAACTTGTTTACATTGGATTTGAAGGCTACTATGTTGTATTCAACCGGGAAGCAGGCAAGTGGAACAGTGTTCCACAGCTCCTGCCTAAATGTGTTGCTTTCATTTGTTATGGTATTCTGAATGAATTTTTTTTATTATTGCTGTCCTCAATAAATTGGTTAAATTTATTTTTTAAATGTCAGATAGTGTATATTAGTAAAAAAAAAAAAATTATAGATCTATCTAATTTCCAAAAAGGGCAGATCGTTGGTGCCCGTATAACAAGGGTTACTGCTACGAAAGTGCATGAAATGATAGCCGTGTCGCAAAAACCTTTCCCGAAGGTGATGGCAGGCTATGAAAAAGAAAAAAAAAGTTATTTTGAAGGCAAATGTTGAAAATCAATCAGTTATTGATAGATAAATTTATTTAAAAATTTCTCCTCTCTCTCTCTCTCTCTCTCTCTCTCTCTCTCTCTTTCTCTCTCTCTGTATATATTTCTATTGGCATATGATTATATAATGGTTCATTTATTATAGTTTCGCACAACAGAGCATCTCTTCAGCGCAAAGCAAAAACCAAGCTAACATTAGGGTCGAAACAATTGGACGCAAGTTGTTACTAATAAATGACCAATATTTTGAAAATGTGTAACTGCATCAGTGTCTGTCCATTGTAAGTGGTACTTTAAAAAAAAAAAAAAATTATAGCTCTAGTATTGCACTTTTGAGCTATCTAAATGTAAAATCGTATGCTATTTATATGTTATTACTACCCTAATTAGTTAAATTAAATAAAGACACACACATATATCTATATATAAAAATTTGTATTCCTGTCTGTTTGTTTGTTAGTATTTTGTTTGTATGTTTGTTCACAATTTGATTAATATATACAAAAGCTACATTACTTTCCTATTCATTTCATTTATTTTCATTTATTTCTATATATAATATGATTCTTATAAAATATACGCTCATATAACCCCATGTGCATAATACATTAAAGAAAATCGATTTTACTAAATAGCTTCATTTTAGTTATCGTTTATAGCGAGATAATTGTTTTAAGTATTCTATTGAAGATTGTTATTTAAAGTTGATTTATATCTATAATTCTATAAAAGTGACATTGTGTGTGTGTTTGTGTGTGTACATTTCCCTACCGAACTACTCTGTCAATTTTCAGTCTACAGACTCGAGATTTTACATAAGGCGTATTGAGATTGGGAACATTTTTTAATCGTTTTTTCGGCCAGAAATTTGGCTGTCAAGGGGTCAAAGTTCAATGATTTTACCTTTGAAAACTCTACCAAACTTCTCCACCAATCTTGGGTCTAAACACTTGAAATTTTAGATGCAGTTTACTTGGACATGGGTCAAACTTTTTAATTTGATTTGAGCCACAAAAAATAAATGTTAAGGGGTCAAAATTGGGACCAAAGTTAAAAAAGATTTGACCTCTGCGGTTTTTACCAAATTACTCAACAATTTTTGGTCTAAACACTTGAAATTTTGCATAAAGTGTATTCAGACATAGGGCAAGCTTTTTAATCGGTTTTTGGTCGAAAATTAAGCTGCGAAATGGGTCAAAGTTCAAAAGATTTTTACCTTTACCTTTGCGCTCTCTAGCAAACTATTCAGTCAATTTTAGGTCTAAACATTTGAAATTTTACATACGGGGTATTCAGACATACAGCCAGCTTTTTAATTAGTGTTTGTTGCCAAGAGGTAAAAGTTGAAAGAGTTTACTCTATTAAACACTTAACATTTTAGATGTAGGTTACCTGGACATGAGTCAAACTTTTTAATATATATATATATATACATATGCACAAAAAGTTATGAACAGTACATAGGGCCCGAGCAAAGCCGGACGGAACAGCTAGTTGATAATATATTTAATTTAATTTATTTTGAATTATTATTACTACCTTCGATTTTTGTTAGAAACCTGTTTTGAGTTATTTCCCTTGGGCGCTACCTGTTGTCTTCTATTATACAAATCTTAAACGTCGGGTTGTGTGTTTGTGTGTCCGCTAAAAAACCTCCGTCAGTCGCATCGGACTGGGTCGAAACTGATACCATCCGAAAGCGAGGTCCCTCAGGCGCATAATATATGAAAATTAGGAAAAAAATTCTGTGGTAGTCAACTTGACCATTTCTTGCAAGGGGGTCACTTTTCGCAACGCCATTTTTGCAAGTCATGTACGTGTTTATGTTTATAAACATTTTTTTCAGGGTCATGACGTCATAAGTCACCGTGGTCCGGTGGGAAAAAGCGTTTGTCACTTTTCCCTTTCGCGGTTCAGGTTCAAGCCTCCTTATCCTGGCTATTATTTTTTTTTTTGCAGTCGTACGATCACTCACTGTGTTGCATATTAAAGTGGATAGCTCCTAGTAGTTAGGGAAACGAAGTAAATAGGATTAAAAATAATATTTATTAAAGAAAAAGGCTAGAATAGAAGTCGGTGATCAAAAGTTAAAAAGAATACATATTGCTATTTAGACACAATGCTAAGAATTTAGAGGATTATCCATTATATTAGAAATAACTATACAGCTAGTTAGGTTAGAGGTAGAATCGGACAATGTAAATTAAAGAATGTCTTTGTGTTGCCAAAAATGTTCTGGGGTCATATGTAATATGCAAAATCCATGTGAAAAACATTCACATGTCTGAGCAAGTTCTGACGTCACAAAGAAATATAGTCCAATATATTTAGTAAATTAGGGTTAGAAATCAATCAGATCAGAGTTGAGTTTAAGAGTTCAGTTCGGAACGGTCAGAGAAGAGGAGTTAGCCCAAGCCCCTTTAGGAAGCGAGCTAGAAAGGGGAGAACAAAATGTAGGAAACTAATGCGGCATCGAATACCTGATCCTGCTCACTCAGCTGAAATAAATATCTTTATGTTATTTGTAAGCCTTTGTCTTCATCGTCTTTTCAACCGTAAGCTAATGTGTTTTGTCTTCGTCTGTAAAAGAACTTTATAAATACCCCCTCAAAATGTCTGTATCCCCCTTCCAAAGTGTTGTCTGTCCCCATCATCAGAATAATGTATCACCCACTGTGTTTTAAAAGAAACGCCTATAATATAAATCTGACCTGTCTGTTTAAATGTTTGTATGTATGCATTTATGTATGTATGTTTTTATGTCTGTATAAAACTTTCGACAGAGGCGACAGATTTTTACGAGATCGGCATCATTTTGAATCTCGACCTTCGAACGACAAATACCGAAAAATTGGCTAAAAACATTAATTCCTTCACTCTCAAGTGAGCACTTTTCTACAGGAAGGGGTCGCTTTTTTCGCCGATATTTTCAAATGTTGTCCCTTTTTTCGATTGTCTAGCCTTAATTTAAACCTACGTTACTTCTGGTTTGATGGATGCAACAGCAAAGACCTCAGATTTTTTTTCACATTCTTTGCGTCTTTTGCGGTAAGGGTTCAAGCCTGCCTGCCTACTACCACTTTTCTTTTTTTTATTTGTATTTTCTTTTTGCTAAACACACCTCTAAAACACCCTAGTAACGCCGGGCACCCTATCATAAATATGAACTGTGGACGGCTATAAAAATGTCATATATATATATATATATATATATATATATATATATATATATATATATATATATATGCAAGATGTCATATATATATATATATATATATATATATATATATATATATATATATATATATACGCACACATTTGAAAATAATTTCTGACGAGGACGCATCACAGACCGTATGAAACGCGCGTAAACGATTTCAATGACTTAAAAACATTATTGCAATGATCCAAACATAATTCTACATTGAAAAACCAAGACACGGAATAATAAAATAATGTTAAAAAATACACATTGTTGGTGACTACTCCCTTATTTAAATATATATATATATATATATATATATATATATATATATATATATATATATATATATATATGTTAAGAATTAGAGTTCAATAGAAACGTTGTTTTAATTTGAATGAAATAAAATAAAATACGCATCAAGTGTGCTTGAAACCAAATCACAACGTAATATTAGAAAAATAAAAAAAAGATATTTTACTTGTTTGAAATTTATCACAAATATATTTGTGACTCCATCTTCAGTGTGTTGTTTTTTTTTCTTTTTTACTTTTCCTTCTTCTTTGCCATGTGGTAAATTTGGAGCAAGCAGTCTGTTTGTATAGAGCCGCGCGTTGTATCTGGCGGTTGTATTTTGAAATGTTTGAACTTTGCGTAGGTAACGCGAGAATACCGTCAAGAATGAGAGTTCAATAGAAACGTTGTTTTAATTTGAAAAAAAAATACGCATCAAGATCGCTTGAAACCAAATTAAAACGTAATATAGCCTCAATCTTCAGTGTGTTGTTCTTTTCGGAGGTAGAAACGTTCTTGCTC
This sequence comes from Euprymna scolopes, assembly GCF_053919585.1. Classification (NCBI taxonomy): domain Eukaryota; kingdom Metazoa; phylum Mollusca; class Cephalopoda; order Sepiida; family Sepiolidae; genus Euprymna; species Euprymna scolopes. The sequence goes on along the minus strand of NC_136514.1, from coordinate 26,828,148 downwards.
CAAATTTACAACATGGCAAGGAAGAAGAAAAAAAAACAAAAACAAAGAAAAAAACAACACACTGAAGATGGAGTCTACCTCCGAAATATATTTGTGATAAATTTCAAACAAGTAAAATATATTTTTGTATTTTCCTAATATTAAGTTGTTATTTGGCTTCAAGCGCACTTGATGCGTATTATATATATATATATATATATATATATATATATATATATATATATATATATATATATATATACTAGCTGGATGCCTGGCATTGCCCGGTCGTACAGTCCACTTAGACATGATATTTTAATTTATTCAAATTGCGTACGTATTATTATATTATCAATACTCTATTAATCATTATATATTCCGAGGAATAATTTGCCCAGTGGACTAATTAAAAATAAATTAATAAAAAAATAAAATAAAAATAATAATGATAATGCCGTTTATCAAATTCCGTCTGTGTTTGTTTACAATATCACGTCAGCTGATCTTTGGGCTTGACGAGGAATGCCCTGGAAAAGTCGCTTCTGATTAATGTTTAGTTTTAAAATATGCAAACAGAGAAATGATTTGCGGTGATTTCAAATGGTGCCTCTTTTTTTTTAATTGTAAATTGAGCTCAATAAAAATTAAAATAAAATGGCGAGGTAACCCTGTGTGGAGCAGGGGATAATTCGATCTGTAATCGAATACTGAGCTACATCTTCAGATGACAAAAAAATCTGTGTTTTTTTTTAAAGAAGAAATGATTTGCTGAGATTTTATTACTTTCCTTGGCCGGTGTAACGTAAAGTATTCCCCTGTAAATGAAAAAAAAATCATCAATTAGAGAGAACACTTTTTTTAAATTGGATTTTTTATATTTTCGAAAATGATTTACTTAGATTTTATTATTATTATAATAGATAACGGATCAACACGAATGTGTTAACGTTTCACATGAACACAACTCTGCAGTAGCCAACGAGGAAGCAGCCCCGCTGTTGTGTGTTACTTAGACGGAGAGTTTTTGGAAAGAAACTTTGCTCAGAAAGATCGAATATACCTAATTAAAAACAAGTAAATAAATGTTTTTAATTGAAATTGAAAGAAATTCGCCAGGAAATCTTTTTACCGCATTTATTCAATGTTTTCTTTTATTTAATGTTTTTTAATGATATATTTTTATAGTTTTATTTATTCAATGTACTTTTTCGTGAAAAAAAAAAAATTATTTGGCCGCTGGCTTCATCAATGGCGAACAGGATACGAATCGAATGTTTTCGATTTTGTATGTCACGGGAAACAATACGAACGATGTATCGAAATAGAAATCAATGTCGACAAGACAATGAGATCGATGGATTAGATGGTAATTGCGTTGGCCGAGTCGGGTGGAAAACAATAATATCGATCTCACTATGAAGGCGTCTGTGGGAAGGACAAGGAATCGAAATACTAGTTGACCGCTCCCCTAAAATACCACCCTTGGAATCGTCAATACACAAGGGGCGTTCAAAAAAAAATGTCTCCTATTTTTGTTTTATTTCTCCTGAATGGATCAGAGGAGATTGCAGATTGTATTTTTATTATGACTGGAAAGTTTCATATTTCTTTTGCAGATATTGACGGTGTGATACTCTAGGAAAGCCACCCCCATCATGGACGTGCACCAGAAGCAGAGGTGCGTTATGCAATTCATGGCAAAAGTACATTGAAAATAGTGGTGACTTAGTTCTAGAGCACAAAAGGTCGCTCGTCTTAATGGTTCTACTTGCGTCTTCGTAGCTCTTCAACTTCTGAGTAAAAAAATATGAGCGACCATCGTAATTCATAATTCAGATGGGGGTAGTGTAGTATATGTTCTGTTATCATAGGACAATCCTCCCTGGCATTGTATTCTCCTTTGTGGGGTATGGTAGTATATTTTCGTCCGTTATGACAAGATCCTCCGAGGCATTACTCCCTCCTTGGGGAAGGATCAATGCAGTATGTGTTCCTTTGTAATGATATTATTTTCCCAGGCATTATTTCCTTCATTGTGGGAGGGGCCAGTGCAGTATGTGTTCATTCGTCATTACACCCTTCAAGGTATTACTAACTTCTTTTTTAGGAGGACAGTATATTATCTATTCTCTGGCTACGATGTCATCCACCCAGAGATCACCTCCTTCATTAGGAGGTAGTAAGTGATATATGCTAGCAAAAATAAGGATAGCTTAAAAAAAAAAAAATCCACCGAAAGAATCTTTAATAAACTTCTGAATCCAATTTGGTAGAAATAAACTCCAGTCAATGCCCGACTTCTCCACTAAGTTTCAATCGTGAGAATCCAAGTCTTTGTTTTATTGCCATTCAATGATATGCGGGGACACTTTGATGATCGTCTCAAACTACAAAATTGTAAGTTAACTATACCCACCAAAATAATTGTAGTGTAGGCATCGATTGGCACTAAACCAAATAGTCGAGAAAGGTCAAGGAGGACGGAAAGACCGAGGTGAGAAAGCACTAAACCGACTTCTGCTCAATGCGTGCGAATCCGACTGGGACCTTGTTGGAGGCTTATTGGAACACAAATTCCAATGAATATCAATGGTTACTGGTAGCGAGAAATCAATGCGAAACGGCTGTTACGATAATGCAAATCCCTTTGCAAAGCTTATCGAATGAAGTGTGAAGTATTGGAAATCTGGGTAGATTTGTTGTCACGCAGACTCCGGGGAACACCACCAGTTGGTGTCAATTAGTAATCTCTGATTATGGCCTGTGTGAGAACTCCTAGTGAGTATCAAATAATAATAATAATAATAATAATAATAATAATAATAATAGCCAGAAAGCTGAAAGGGATATGGAAGATGAAGAAAATCAAAATAATACCTATAATAGTAGGCGCACTAAGAAAAATCCCGAAAAACTTTGAAAAAAGAATGGGAGAAATTGGAATCAAGGGATGACTGGAAAATTACATCGAACAACAATCATGAAAACAGCTGAAATATTAAGAAAAACCCTTGAATTTGGAAATTAACACACAGGAGCAACAAGCGCGGGCCAGACAAACTGCTGCAAAAGCAAAACATGAAACGCTACATAGAACCAAGAACACTAAAACTGCATATCTATAAGTTCTCTAACCCCCTGCCCCCATTGCCACATTACCGCCCCCCCCTAAAAGAACGAAACCAAATAACCAAATAGAGCAAAGGAGGAAGGAAAGACCAATGCATTGATCAGACCTCAGCCGAATAAGTGCGAAGAGAACTGGGACTTTGGGGAGGCTTAGTGCCACTCAAATCCCAGCAAAAACCAATAGCAGCTGCCAACGAGAAATCAATGGCAAGCAGCTATTGCCATAATGCAAATTTATTTGCAAATGTTATCGAAAGACGTGGAGAGTACTGGAAACGTGAGGAGACTTGTTGTCACTCAGCTTCTAGTGAACACTACAGGCTGTTTTCAGGGAAAGATCTTCTGAAGATCTGTGTGAAAGCTCCTTGTGAGCCACTACTACTACTACTACTACTACTACTAATAATAATAATAATAATAATAATAATAACTGAAAAGATATAAGATTAATTCTCAGAGAACTTTTCCTTAATCCCAGCTATAAACCAGAAGCTTCAAAGATCAATGGTTTTCCAACGTACCTACATCAGGGATTCTTTTTTTTCAAATGTCTTTCCATGCGATTTAACACCACACCTATCATACCTACTACCACCGGGATTTCTTGGGTCTTATCCCATGTAAAGGTCTTACCTCCAAGGCCAACGGAGCGTAATTGCCACACTTCCCGTGCTCTTTCTCAATCATATTCTTGTCCCATGGCTCTGGAAAATGTCTACGATTTGTTATTTGAGACCTTGTCAATGACTACCAAATCCGCACGATTATGTTCCAATTGCTTCGCTGTCATGGCGTTTTTGTGGAAAAGATTACTTTTCGCATAATTAGGAGAAATTGAAGACCACAACATTTCTTTGACCTAACATCAATAAAGCCAAGTGAATTCTGACTGCAGTCAGGTGTAAGCTTCTTGTGTTAATCAGATAATGCGACAATCAGAATTTGAGGAAAAGTTGGACTAAAATAAGCAGTTATAAAATTGGCAAACAAATTGAAGTCGAACAGATGAAGCCGTAAATTAAAAATATTATTTTGTAAATTAAAGGAAAAAAGAGTGACGTTGAATAATTTAGAAAGATAATTGTTTTTTTAAACTGTTAAGTTTGCAGGTTGAAACAAGTAACGTAGAAAGCAATACAAATGACGACTCAACAAACAAAGGTAGATCAAATAAGAAGTGTATTAGAAAAAGGTATATTTACAGGATATTTACATAATGGTTGTCAAATAAGAGAGTCTTTGCTGGAGAAACATATCTGCTCTCGGCGGCCTTCGGTGGCTTCTGGTGAACACACACTCAGACTAACTGAGTCTTCCTATTTATGTGTAATTACTATCCACATATGCAAATGAATGTGTGCCGCCACAACATAAACCTAGGGGGAAAAACAACAAAATTGAAAAAGGCTGATGTTATACCAAAATACCAAATAAATAATGCACCACTTTTTGTCCACTAGTAGATGTACCGGGCGTTGCCCGATATTAACCCTAACGTTAAATTCCTTTAAAAAAATGAAGTAAAAAAAAAACAAAACAAAACAAAAACGGAAAGAAACTGAGACGTGTGCATGCTAGTATTGTGTTTTTCCTAATAATTTCTAAACAGTGAATAAAAAAGAAAATACTCGAGCTGAGATCGAAAACAAAACCTAATGGCAGTGAGTCAAGTACGATAACCATTAGGCCAGCTTGATACGGTCTTGAAAAAGTGTTTTCAAACCTACTAATTCTTAACATAAAAAGCTATCACGTGGACGATTCGCGCATCCGCAGTCGTCAAACAGTTGACAAACAGATAAAAATCCGATGAACCCAAAATACCAATTTTTCAAATTTGACGCCTTAGTATCCCTTTCTTTGGATGAAACCGATTAAAACGTTTTCCAAATGTCTGAATACCCTATATACAAAATTTCAAGTATGTAGATAAAAAATTCATTTAGTATATAGGTTGAGAGTTGTCCTCACACACACATTCTCACTTTTATATATAGATTATAAAAATTATAGACAAGAGAGAATAATACTAACCCTAATATTAAGAACCTTTGTTCTACTTTTGATCAAAACTTATTATTTGTCTAAAATTTAAGGCTTAAGCTGAAGGGGTTTTAAGAAGAAATTGGCATTTTGCTTCACAAGTTTGTAATACATACGGATCAAATTCACAGTAAAAACATAAACTGGTCCCAGTATGTGAAAATTAAAGTCATACAATCCCCTGCGACGGTGAAATACAAACAGACAAATTTATCCAAGCTAAAAGCCCAAACATAATAATACTTTAGTATGCGAAAAAAGTGGTATATAAAAAGTGAGATATATATATATATATATATATATATATATATATATATATATATATATATATATATATATATATATATATATATATATATATATATATAAGAGATTGAGCATGTGAGAGAAATAGGTAAAAAGAAGGAGAATAAAAAATGATAAAGAAAGAGAGATATGGGTTGGGGGCGGGGAATAAAAGAAATATTAACGATAGATAGAAAGAGAGAGAGAGAGAGAGAGCGACAAAGATAGAAAGAGGAACGAGAAAGAGAAAGTATTGTGTTGAAGCGAGGTAGATGCAAAGAGAAAAAACAAGAGAGTAAAAGAGAGACAGACAAAAATGACGGTGAATACATAGAAGGAAGGCGTATAAAAAGAAGTAAAAGAAAAAATAGTAAGATATATATATATATATATATGTATATATATATATATATATATATATATATATATATATATATATATATATATACTAGCTGTATCCTGCCACGCGTTGCTTTGGCTCAATTTGGTGTAATGGAAAAGTCTAATAAAAAGAGAAAATGCATGTTTCTTATAGTCTTAGTACAGCAATTGACGCCCCCCCCCAAAAAAAAAGAAAAAAGAAGGCGAAAATGTAAAAGGAAGTGGTACTCTTGCAGTACCTAATGGTCTGATTTTTTAGTGTTTTTATTTAATGTAAAATGGATGTATTTGGAGAAGACAAATGGTCGCGGACTCTGTTGAATATGTTAACTTTGGGTAAATAAGCTAAAAATTATATAAAACAGTGTCAGAGTTTTTTTTAGTTTGAACTGACTTTCCCGAACGTAACGTAAGCAAAAATATCCGTCAGCAGTTGTATGTTTGAAATATACAGATAAACACTGTGCTCCGAGCCGACTAAACGGTACATTAAATAGAAAGAGTTTGTTTTACTAAACACAGGTACGAAAAAGTTGTGTTAAACAAAATATATAGCAAATGTAATTTCGTTAATGATGAAGAAGCATTCATAAATGTTAATTTAAACACATACGGATTTCTTTAGTAAAGAAAAAGCAATCATAATTTTATGATTTTAATCGGACCTTTATCGGGTTCTGTATTTTGTTATAGTTTTTTCAGTTGGAATTCAAGTAATTTCATGATATGAATATGTAAATAATAAATTTAGAGTCATCCAAACCGGAAGTAAAAACCGAGTAGTCGCGCAGTATATTTTAAATTTTTTTGCTTTTGAATTTCATGTGTAATGCAAGTAATTTCACGATATCGTTGCGTTGTAATAGTAATATGTAAAAAATGAAATGTTTGTTTAAAAAAAAATTGTAGCTGAAAGCACTAATAAATGAAGCTCATAGATTCCTCGGTTGAAGTCGTCAAAACCGGAAGTAAAAACCGAGTATTCTCGCAGTGTGCGTCTTACGGTAAACAGAAAATGCAAAACAAAACAATCTAATCTTAATCGGACGTTTGTTTATTTAATAATAACTTTTTAGTGGGAAGCAGTAATAAAGCTCATAGTCAGATTCCTCGGTTAGAATTGTCAAAACCGGAAGTAAAATTCGAGTAGTCCCGCAGTGTGCGTTCTACGGTAAATAAAAAAACCAAAAAGGAAAATAGATAATGTTAATCGGACCCTAATCGTTTTTATGTTTTTTTCAAAATATTATTTTATGGGAGAAAAGCGGAGAGAGAGAGAGAGAGAGAGAGAGAGAGAGAGAGAGAGAGAGAGAGAGAGAGAGAGAGAGAGAGAGAAATGGTTTAAATAAATCTTTACGATTCCAAACCGGTGTTTATTCGTACTGTTCCTTGTGGACGCATGCTCAGCGGTGTTAAGTGGTAGCAGGAGTAGTAGGTATTTATTAGAGAGAAAAGATTTGACAACTTCCATTGATTCTAACCGATTTTGGATATATATATATATATATATATATATATATATATATATATATTTATTTTTTTATAAGCGTTACTGTGGTGTTTTTTTTTTCACTCCCTGAGTGCAATAAAGGGAGAGGTTATCTGCCCTTTGTTTATATTCTAGTCGCCCCCACATTTTGGGACGTATTATTTGTAATTAATTTATTATTTAAATATTTTATTTAAATATTTTCTACGTGCATAAAATTAAGTTATATATATATATATATATATATATATATATATATATATATATACACACAATATATATATATATATATATATATATATATATATATATACACAAAAGAAAGAGAAAGGCAGAGAGGAGGAGGAAGGAAAAGAGTTATAGGGGATTGAGAGACACGGGCTGATATATCTGAACGTCTCTACTAAATATTACTATTAGATATCGATCCGTTCGATTTTTGTCTTCCCATTACACAGCGATCATTCTCGTCTCCTTATGACAACTTATCACGCGCCGATGAAGACGTTCGATCACCTTCTAATCTCCGCCCAATAGCCTCGTTCTGAAATATAGACATTGATCAGAAATGGACTTAATCGATCTACTACTTGATCTTTTATTGTTTATATGCAACGATTTGGTGGAATGATGAGCATCCCTTAAACTTGAGCGGACCAATAAACGACAAGAATTTATTATATACACTAATAAAACTTAGCCCTCTCTGGTCTCATATCATTGTTGGTATATATATATATATATATATATATATATATATATATATATATATATATATATATATATATATATATATACTATAATAATTATTTAATACATTAGTGTTCATCCTTTCCTGAATCATCAGTGCAGGGTGTCGCGATTACCATCAGTCGATAGATTCGAATCCGGCAACAGAAGTCATCTCTGGCTTCATTAGCAATGGACCTAATCCATTCTGCCACTGTGAGAAATGCTATTAAATTTTAAACATTTATTTTTTAAATGCCTTTTAACGTCTGTCAGAGTGATCTAATCATTATATGATGACCTGCGCATATGAGCTAAGCTGACCGACTTTGATTCAAATGAAATGGCTTAACCATAAGAAACGAGTTTCTTAAAGAGGATGAAATAATTATTTACTATAATAATTATTAAATACCAACAGACACTAGTGTTTCATCCTTTCGGGAATCATCAGTGCAGGGTGTCACGATTAACACCAGTCGATAGATTCGAACCCGGCGACAGAAGCCATCCCTGGCTTCATTACAAAGACCTAATCCATTTGGCTACCTGCCGACTATCAATTAGGGATATCTTTGCTTAAATAAACCTCGTGTCATTCCGAGGTAATTTTCAGGTATGTTTGTAGATTGATCAGCTATTGTAGCTTCGAATACAAGGGATCCAGCTTTACAGTTGCCATCCAATGAGCATTTATTTTTGGCTAAACAGGAGCAGCCTGCGTTTATAAATTTCTTTGGTTCTCTAAAGATGATGGACTTAATCGATGGTGCTGTCGAGTAGCTTACTTTCACAGTGTTCCTATTAAAGATTTTATGCAGTCTTTGTTTTTTTTTTTGAGGGGGGGATTATTTATCTAGAAGTCTAAGGAAAAAATATGTCCTTCTCTAGTTTTAGTATTGAGTGCGAACGGAGGTAAGAACCAAATTATATTCCTCCTCCCATTTCTTTTTAATTTTCTTGTTGATTATGAGTTTGTTGGAATTTTTGTTCTCTCTGAATTCACCTTTATGTAGTGCATCGGTAAAATATAATATAATATATAATATAATATAATATATAATATAATATAATATAAAATATAATATAATATAATATAAAATATAATATAATATATACTATAATATAAAATATAATATAATATAATTTAATATAAAATATAATATAATATAATATAAAATATAATATAATATAAAATATAATATAATATAATATGATATAACATATATTTAAATAAATTTTTGGAGGTACAGAATTTATATATAGTTTTAAATAAAATAAGCGGAAGTTTCTCAAGAGCTCTTTTGGCTATCATCTCATCAGGAGAAAATCGATAGCGTAAAAAAATAATTTTATGTAGAAAACCTTTGTGCCGGCAAAAGAAAACAGCAAACGCATTGTTTCTATTTGGGGAACTTTGAATCTTTTCTCCCGCTTTTTTCTCCCTAGTTGTGCCAATATTTTAATCGTTTTTAAACGTTAATAAACTTAATTTTAGTTGTCCCCATACTTTTGGCACATTCAATAGTTCCCCATTAGAACTCTTTAAACTTTCTACATAATATTATTTTTTACGCTATCGATTTTCTCCTGATGAGATGATAGCCGAAAGAGCTCTTGAGAAACTTCCGCCAATTCGATTTGATATATATATATATATATATATATATATATATATATATATATATATATATATATATATATATATATATATATATATATATATCGGTTTATCATTTACTTAAAAGTACTCGGTTTGTATATTTCCAATCAAGAAGGAACAGCAGAGCGTGTCAATAGAATGAAGCATCTGAGTTGTCCACAATAGTATTTTATAAGTTTTTTTTAAAGTAAACATCCAATGAGTACGTGACTAAATATGCAACAATAATATAATTTTGAAGACTTGTTAGTCGAAGTTCAAAACAATATTTCCATGATTACCTTTTGAAAAGTAATAAATAACTAATTGAGAAAACTTATTATTTGGAACTTGGAATACACACACGCACACACACACACACACACACACACACACACACACACACACACACACACACACACACACATATATATATATATGTATATATATATTGTGTTGATTTTTTTTCAAACATTTTTGGCTACACATGTGCATACGTGTTTCTTCTGCAATTCCTTTAGAAATGCAACGTCATCGAACCGGTTCTTTACAATGAAACCAGATTTTAAATAATCATTCTTTTATACAATGTCTTCCTGTTATTTGAAATGGAAATAAACATTCGATAAATAATAATAAATAAAATTAGATAAATAATAATAAATAAAATTAGCTAAATAATAACAAATAAAATTAGATAAATAATAATAAATAAAATGAAATAAATAATAATAGATAAAATTTAGATAAATAATAATAAATAACATTAGATAAATAATAATAAAAAATTAGATGAATAATAATTAATAAAATTTAGATAAATAATAATGAATAAAATGTAGATAAATAATAATAAATAAAATTAGATAAATAATAATAAATAAAATTTAGATAAATAATAATAAATAAAATGTAGATAAATAATAATAAATAAAATTAGATAAATAATAATAAATAAAATTTAGATAAATAATAATAAATAAAATAGATAAATAATAATAAATAAAATTTAGATAAATAATAATAAATACGATTAGATAAATAATAATAAATAACATTAGATAAATGATAATAAATAAAATGAGGTAAATAATAATAACTAAAATTGAGATAAATAATAATAAATAAAATGAGGTAAATAATAATAACTAAAATTTAGATAAATAATAATAACTAAAATTAGATGATTTATAATAAATAAAAATTAAATAAATAATAATAAATAAATAGTAGATAAATAATATTAAATAAAATTAGATAAATAATAACAAAAAATCAATTAAATAATAATAAATAAGAATTAGATTAATAATAATAAATAAAGATTACATAAATATTAATAAATAAAATGATATAAAAATTATAAAAATTATAATAATTATTAAATACATTAGTGTTTAATCCTTTTCTGAAGTTCGTTTAGTATTGAGTGAGAAACCAAATTATTTTTCTTTTTAATTTTCTTGTTGATTATGAGTTTGTTGGAATTTTATGTTCTCTCTGAATTCACTTTCATGTAGTGCATTGGTAAAATATAATATATGCAATCAGTTTTTTAACATAGTCAACCGTATAGGAGCCCAATTGTGACCAGACACACACACACACACACACACACACACACACACACACACACACAGATCCATTCAGCTTTATATATATATATATATATATATATATATATATATATATATATATATATATATATATATATTTACAATGCCTCCCTACGGAACAGAGTTAGACACCAGAGTCGTTTTTTAACGTGGAGAAAAGGTACAAAAATAAAAAATTGTCTCAGTCGTGAAGGACTGATCCTCCACCGAAAGAGAACTAGAAATGGAAGTGCAGCATCTAAAGAACAGATACTACACTTTGATCTTGACCAAAAGGCCAAGTAGTCAATTGTAATTGACTGTTTTCTGTGGGTTGAAGATTTAATCCTTAATTTGAGCGATACTCAGAACAGAATTACAAATTACTTAGGACTTCTACTCAATCATGGCTGATGGAACAAGAGCATGCTACCCCCCTTGGATTAAATAAAGGGTTCAGTTCGAATAATGATTTAAAAGCTGCAGGTCTGAGCCCAGGAGGCAGAAATATTCTCTCAATTTAACACGAAACGGATTCTTTACTTCAAATCTTTTAAAAAGTTCTTGTTTAGTCATTTTTATTGATGTTGACATCTTAATGAATAGTTATGAAATTTGATTCCTTCTGTTCATAGCGATCTGGTTTTGACCGGTGTTTGTCAAGACATTTAATTTAATCACATTTTTCTCTCTTGACTCATGCTTTCACTTATTTGCTACTAGCTGGACGCCCGGCGTTGCCCGGTCGAACAATACGCTTAAGCATGCTATTTTAATTTATGCCGATTGCATATGTATTATTATGGAATCAATCCTCTATTGAATATTATATATTACATGTCTAGAGTTGTAAGTCATGTTTAGTTTCAGAACTCAATAAAATATCCATTATATAAACCATAAAAATAACCCTAACCCCTAACCCCCCCCCCAAATAACAGATACATGTAATAGTAACAGGAGTCCAAAAATGAGGAACAAGAGTATGCCTGATGAAGAATGCCTTATTTTCGGTTCTCACATTGTCGCAATTTACTATACAATTCCTGAATCGAATACATGAAAGCTGAAAAATGAAGTTGGAAGCCATGTTTCGTTTCAGAACAGATTCCGATGGTTAGTTGTTCTACACAAGTCCTGGAGGTGACTGGTTCTCAGTAGACAGTCCTCGAGTTGAAATCCACAGAGCAAAAGATTCTTCCCGAGTTGACACGAACAAAACATATGCGAAGTTGCTACAGAAAAGGTTTAATATTTATCGAGAAATTCTGGTTTCTGATTGGTTGGTAGCAGAACGTGAATTAATTTGATTCGTCAGTTCCTAGCAGCATCGTTTATAAAGAGAATCTCCCGACTGTGCCGGATCATACCCCATTAATCCCCTGGGATGATGGGATGTGTCCCCTAGCGGCTTCGGCTGTATGGAGACAGGGTAGTACATGTCAAGGATTCGTCACTTGACACTCAGCCCAACAGGTGAGGGGCCGGGAACCGGCCCAGCACCTGTTGGACTGAGGTACACCGCCTGGGTAATACCTAGGAGGTCCACCCTCCCAGGCCTTGCCACCGGGCTTTCCGGTGGGGCAAGTTTATTGCTTGCTGCCTGAGGCGCCCCGACCGGGGAATGTCGACGGGGTTACTCAGGCAATTTTAAAAATTGCAGGAGTGCCCCTCCTTTAGGGTAGCCTGCGGGTATCCCACTTTCCAGGCCTTGTGCCAAATATTGCCGATGTGGGCGGCAATTAAATATATACCCCATTAGAGTTTGAAAATATTGCAACAACATGGAATAATTTTCCCGGTGGACTAATTCGAAAAAAAAAAATGTATTAAAAAAAAATAATAATAATAAAAAAAAAATAAATAAATAATAATAATAAAAAATATAATAATAATAAAAAAAAAAAAAAAAAATAATAATGTCGTTCATCGGATGCCATCTGTGTTTGTTTACAATATCACTTCAGCTGATATTTTGGCTTGACGATCTTATAAGTAGTCTTTCTTCTCTTGTAGATAAAAAAGAAGAAATTTTACAGGGGAATATTTTACGTTACACCGGCCAAGTTAACACTGGTGTAACCTAAAATATTCCCATGCAAAAATTCTTTTTCTTTTCTTATAAAATAAGAAAGAATTTTCTCATAACAGAAGAAAAACTATTTTTAAGATCGCATTTTTTCGATTTTCGATACCTGTTACATGAATTTCTGTAAAAACATATCTAAGAACACTGCCAGAAACCTGACTTAACTTTGTATGAAATTTGAAAAAGATAGGCTCAGACGTTTCGGAACCTATGAGGAAGGAACTCACACACATACATACACCCCCCCACACACAAAGTGACTTTTATATAAGAGTAGAGATAGAAATAGAAATAACAATGTCTCTACTGACACATGCCAATCTAATTCAACATTTTATTACATTTTTGCTGCTCAGAAAAGGAGAAAAACCCCTGGGAGTATGACACCATCAACAAGAAACAGATACTACACTACCCTCTTCCTCTAAAAAAAATCACAATATCTGGAAAGAAGATGACCACATAATTGACCAAAACGATGAGGAAATGCTTGGAAGGATGGTTTCATGGCAAACGAACATATACTACGCTGCTTTCTACAAAGGAAGAAAATATCACGAGGGGTGGCTGGCATTATTATGATCGAAAATACATTAGGTTGGTACAAAAAATAATGCCATTTTCTGTGGTTCAACTTCACGTCAGAAAACGACATTATTTTTACACCAACCTAATACTATACTACTTCCAAAACGGAGAACGTAATGCGCAATAGAATTGTCTCATGACAAATAGAACAGATATTACATTATCCAAAATGGGGGAGGTAACGGTCGGGAGGATGATCTTGTGGAAAAAGAACAGATACACAACAACCCTCTCCTTAATTGAACGTTAAAAGATAATGCATTAGCCTAAAATAATATAGTAAACTGAAGAAAGCATTTGAAGATGGCAAAATGGTACAATAAATAGACAATTTTCATTAGTAATAGATGTGTCAATTTTGCTTTTCGGAAGATATATATATATATATATATATATATATATATATGTATATATATATGTATATATATATGTGTATTTATATATATGTATAATATATATATATATATATATATATATATATATATATATATATATATATATATATATATATATATATCGTGGAGAGCCATGTATTTAACAGCTGTCCTGTTTTTAAATCTCCGAAACAGATACATGGTAAGCAGCAGAGGATCCCCGTTTTCTATTTCCTAAATTTTATTTAAGGTCTTCTCTTTTCATCTTTATATAGTTAAATTCTCTTGTGAAATTTAAAACCTTTGAGAAATCGGCTAATGTAAGTGCTAAGTCTATTTCTATTTAACAATTTTAGTTAAGGCTATTTTTCCCCTCTCCTTATATAAATGAATTTTCTTTTGTAATTCTAAACTTTTTGGAAGTCGGATTATGTAGGTGCTAAGTCTGCGATAGGTTAAAGCTAGTTGCTTTTGTTTCTGGAAATTTAAACTGCATTCTTCATTTCTATTTTTACATTTATTTATTTATTTTTTATTCACAGCTTCTTTTGACTATATATATATATATATATATATATATATATATATATATATATATATATATATATATATAATTATTTCAACAGCAGCACAATAGCTTACAAAAGCCATGTCAGCCAACAAACCAGAAATCCAAGACTCGAGTTTCGCCCTGATTTGGGCTCATCTCGAGACCCGAATCTCTTACATGCAAGGAAATTATTCTGCCATGTGAGCAAACGCGCCACATACAAGAAAGTCTATTAACTGATACGGATCAAGAAAACCGTTGCGAAATCCGACTACGTAATGGACCAACTTCGTCTCGATCAAGGGATGTAATCATCCAACCAAGCTATAACCCAAGCGGATGTCTCACAAGTAAGAATTTTATACTCGTCAGGACGATGTCATCTAACACGCTAACCTAGCGAGCAATTAATAATAGAATTTTCAGAACGTGATTATACATTTATTATAATGTGAAGTGGTCGCTCTCGAAAACGAGACGGCAGTCACCATATATATATATATATATATATATATATATATATAATTCTAATTTGTTTATGTTAGCGATAACTTTGAATTAATTCAATTATTTATACGTAAGTGCATTTTTACCTTAATGAGAGTGGGGAATAATTTTTCTTTTACCAAAATGATGAACGGCATATATATTGTTTTTAAAATAGAATACATATCTGAATCTAGCGAGATTCGAAATCGGGACCCCATGGAAAGAAGCCTAAACCTCTACCGCTGTTCCATCTCGCGCGACTGCTGGATATCGCGATTTTTTATGTAGATGTTATCAATTTGTTTCTGTTCGCAATACTTCTGGAATGACTTCAATTATTTATACGCAAGTAAATTTTTTTAAAAATAAATAATTGAATTCAATCAAAAAGTATCGCGAATAAAAACAAATTAATAAATCTACATAAAAAATCGCGATATCCAGCAGTCGCGCGAGATGGAACAGTGGTAGAGGTTTAGGCTTAGGTTGGGGTCCCGATTTCGAATCTCGCTAGATGCAGCCACTCTGATGAGTCGTAAACGATGAAACACGTGTTAGTGGATAATTATATTTTAAAAACAATATATATATATATATTTGTAGTTAAAAAGTGCTGTTTCGTTGTATCACAACTCATCAGTGCCGCTAGACTAGCACTTCTTTGAAGCCGAGGATTGAACCTAAAACCATCGCGTTGACGGTTAGCAGTTCTACCAATCGACCCATGGGAGCGGCGCCCGTAAATTATCTCGTCAAATGTCTATTTAAACAAACATTTGTCCTCCACTTTTGCAATGAGCGTCGCATATATATATATATATATATATATATATATATATATATATATATATATATATATATATAATGAAATTAAAAAATGATAAACAAGGATATAATAGTAATAATGCAGTTATGAAGAAGATAACTAGGCGCAAAAAGCAAGTTTGGTTTAATCCACCTTTCAGTGAACATATACAGAATAATATCCTTAAAGTATTTTACAAAATAATTGATAAGAACCTCCCCTAGACAACAGATTAAGTAAATTAATTAATAAGAATACAGTTAAACATTCATTCTTATCTGCTGCAAATTTAAGTAAAACTATAATTTTAAATAATGATAAAATATCAGGATTGAATCAGGTGAATTACATATTGAGAAAAAATGTAACTAGCGAATGTCGATTGGCAATTGCTTAATTTCTAAAATTGTATACAAATATGACATTACAGTGGATAATAGAAAAAGATATACCTAGGGGAAACTACATGTAGTTTTAAAGATAGATACCAAAACCACATTGCATCATTGTACTTTGGACAAGGAACCAAATTGAAATAATAAGAAATTTTAAACAAAATGTTTGATGCCATACAAGGTTGTCTACATAAAAATAAATTCTTATTATCACGCCTAAGACCTGGTTAAATTAACACGTATACAAAATATTTAAGGTATATGTTGTGAGTGAAATGTAAGTGGAGTAAGAGAATTTAACAGGAAAATTTTGGGATTAGGGTGCAATAAATAAAGTAGTATGTCGTTAACTCAACACATAAAAACTTAACCAAATATAGCAGAAATAAGGGAAATAGAATTAAATTTAAATTTAGTAATTGTTATTGGTAATAAGCTAACACTTAGCCATTTCACAAAATATAAAAGAAATCAAATATTAAGTAATTACATAATATTGAGATAAACAAATTATGACGGATTAAAATAAACTAAATCAGAATATGATCGTAATTGCACTTGTATTTTATTATATTTACGCCGTTTTTTCGAAATGCACATTAAAAAAAAACAAGTGAAGCATGCATGGTCTTCCGTGATTGCACAGTGAACGAGGCATAAAAAATGATTAAGTTCAACATCCCCCCCCATTTATCCCCAAAAGTCCCCAGGGGACGTAATATCCTGGCGAAAATGAACAAACGGTACAATTTCAGGCCTTAACACATGTAAAATTGAGTTCTGTATCATGCAAAAAAAAAAGAAATGACTAAGTCCATCATTCTCCCCCCCATTTAGCCTCCAAAATGCTCAAGGCCTTTACATGTTTAAATTTGAGTTCAGCACTACGCAAAACTTCTAAATAGACATACAGAAAATTTTTGACAAATATGGTAAAATAGTCCCCAAAATGGAGTGTTTTTATTAGCCCTAGACAAACAAAATTATATAGAAATCAATTAGTTACAACTTTTCAAATTTTTTTTACATAAATCCAAGGCACAAAAGTGTCAGTTTTAACCATTTTAACCCGAAAGCAACCACTTTACCCCGGAAAATCCGTTCTGTAATTTTTTTTTACTCATATCATGTTTAATGTTTGTGCAAAATTTCAAAAAATTCCAAGTCGTCGTTATTGAGAAATGTGCAGATGGACGAACGGACAAGGGTGAATTTACAGGCCCATCCGCATTTTGTCGGAGGACCAACAAATATATTTATAAAATTCTAATTTTGAATTCATATAAAGGTCTTCTTCAAGAAAATACAGAATATAAACGCTACCTGTTGTTATTACGACGTAGTAGTTTTCTGTTATTGGAAATAGAATTTTTTGTTTTTATTTTTAAAGTTCGAGTTCAGTAGCTTTGTGCCTCCGTGCGAAGGCGTGAGCGAGCCCTAGAAGTATTTCCACTGTTTAGAAGCTTTGGAATTTGAAAAATATATAACGGTTAAGAGACCTATAAGAATGCTGATTTAAAAAATAAACATATTTACAACCTAATTTTCGATCCATATAAGAGTAACATAGACACCATAGTTTTCCATTTTTATACGACATATTGTTATAAATCCGTAAATATTACACACACACACACACACACAAACACACACACACACACACACACACACACACACACACACACACACACACACACACACACATATATATATATATATAAATTTCTACCCTCTAGATTACCTAATGATGTATTCGCTCGAATTCGGCGTTTGATAGTTCTTAATTCCCTCCACTCCAGTAACAATTGTTTGGTGGCAGTGAGGTAAAGGCTTGGCAAATGGAGCAAAAAGTGGCTCTGTGACTGGGTTCAAATCTCATGACCAGTAGGAATTGTTACCTTACACTGATGATTTCGTAAGCATGAACCACTAGTGCCTGTCGGTAAAAATGAATAATTATTATTAAACAAACGACTAGATGTAATCCACGGTTGTTTGCACAGAAACAGATATTTAATTTCACGCACTAGAGCAGATTAGGAAAACAAACGGAACGTATAATATAAGGAAAGAAAAAGATGCAAGAGAGGTAATCGTAGATATAAAAATGATTCCATGAGAGTGATCCCCCCTTTAAACAGAAGGATCGAGTAATAATACGGATTCAAACACCAAGCAAAACAGGAATATTAAAATAAACACGCATAAATGTAGAAATAAAATTATATGATAACTGGAAAAAACAAATAGAAAAAAATGGGAAATTAAAACAAAAAGAAATAATTAATAAATAAAAATACGAAACTACAGGTTAAAACGGAAAACTATCGTCACATAACACCAAAAGATGGAGGAAGTGAGGATGCATGGCTTTGGAAATCTTTTTATCCGAATACGATGTTCAGCATTTTCAAAATATACCTTTTGTTGTAAAAATCTAATGAATAAACATCTGAAGAAGTTGATGGGGACAGGATATTTTTATCGACACATAAATCGTAAAATTGCCTACTCATTAATGAAACAGCTGTAATGAAAAAATCCAGGAAAAGGTTATAAAAAAGAAAACGTGAGTCTTTCAATTTTCAACAAAATTTTACGCTATATATATATATATATATATATATATATATATATATATATATATATATGGAGAGTTCAGAAATTTAAGTTTACGAGGTATTTTGTTTGAAAGCTATAAATGACTGAATGCATAAATTCACAGGCAAGGGAACAAAATTCTCTATTCAAATAAATAAATTTGAATATCAACAATAGTGTTCCTAAAAAGATCACATAATTAACACCTTTTAATTGAAGGCATGTATTTTCTGTTTACTTACTATTAAAGAATTGTAAACTGTTGTTTAATAATAATGATAAAAACAAAATACTACTAATAACAGTAATACTAATAAGAAGATAATAACAATAATAACAATATGAACAATAACAATGAAGGTGATAATAACAACAACAGCAATAATAATAAAAGCAAAAATAACAACAATAAAAATAATAATAGCCACATCAAAGCAAGGATCGACAAGACACAAGAAAACAGCAAATGCAGACTCTGTGGACAAAGAGACGAAGCAATAGACTACATAATAAGCGAATGCAGCAAACTAGCCCAAAAGGAATATAAGAATAGACACGATCAATTGGGGAAGAAAGTACACTGAGAATTATGCAGACAACTGAATATTGAACATCTAGACAAATGATACCAGGACAAAACGCAGCACTACTTGAAAATAAAAGTTACAAAATTCTATGGGACATGGATATACAAATGCATAAACCCATCCAAGCAAGGCGACCGGATGTCATACTAGTTTACAAGAAGGAAAAGATCTGCCAGATTGTAGATTTTGCCGTCCAGCAGACCACAGAGTGAAGATCAAGGAAACTGAGAAGCGGATCAAATAAGATGAAAGGGATACGGAAGATGAAGAAAGTCAAGATAACACCACTTATAGTAGGAGCACTTTGAACAATACCAAAATACTTTGAAAAAAGAATCGGAGAGATTGGAATCAGAGGGATAGCTGATAAGATACGACAGATAACAGTAATGAAAACTGCTGAAATATTAAGGAAACCCTTGAATGCGGAGACTAACATACATGAACTACAGGCATATATTGGACATACAGAAAATGTTACAGATGTAACACACAAAGGAGCTTCACATGGAATCATGAAAACTGAAACTGTATACTTGTAAGTTACCCCCCTGCACCACTACTTTTCTCCTATTTTTTCGTGTGTGTGTTACTAAAAACTGACGCCACACCAAATAAGTAAGGAGGCTCAAGAAAGATGGAAAGACCGTAGAGAGAAAGCACTATTCAGACCTCCACTGGATGAGTGCAAAGAAGACTGGAACCTTAGGGACGCTTTTTGCCATTATAATTCCAGTGAAGACCAATATTCGCCGCCAACGTAAAATAAATGGTAAGCGGCTATTACGATAACGCAAATTCATTTGCAATAGTTATCGAAAGAGGTGGAGATTTGTCACTCAGACTCAAGAGAACACCACAAGACATCTTTGACGATGATCTGTGTGGTTACTCCTAAATAATAATAATAATAATAATAATAATAATAATAATAATAATAATAATAATAATAACTAGCGGTACCTATGGAAATTCCACAGTGGACTCTTTCATATGTAACATATTGATGTTGGTATTTTGTGGATGTTCAGCGTAAATGGAGCTCTGATATTATTTTTGTTAAAACTGCAAAAGTATATATCTAAGCTAGCATAGCCTGGTCGTAAAACATGCTTAAATATGATATTTTAACTTTTGCGGATTTCCTATATATTATTACAAGCGTCAATTTTCGATCCATTCTTATATATTATAAAGTTGTGATGTCAAAAATAAAAAATATATCCATATGGCTTGGGTGCATCAGTTTGAATCGAAACCGAAACCAAAACTTATGAAGAAAAAAGAATGTATGTATATATAACTTGAGTTCCTTCAGCTGTAATCGAAACCGAAACGAAAACTTATGAAGAGTTCTTGGTAAGATTATTTATTACAAGAAATGGAAAGGCATAACAATTAAACGACAGACACTCGGAAGAAAGAGAATTAAATAACCTACCAGCAATGTATTAATATATAGATTAAAATGTTTTACATGAAACTATTTTTGTTAAAACAATGTGGTAATAAAAATAATTTATTTAGAAAAAAGGATTATCTTTGTAAACTTATTGTAATTCTTAGACATCTTGGTTTTTGTTTACATGAAAATGTTGTTTTAGTAGCAATAATATTTTAATTAACAAAAACATCAGCATCTCTCTCTCTCAAATAATAAAAAATGTAAAAAAATAAGCAATAAAAAAAACTGTTCAAATTTTGTCCCAAATATTTTAAATTACAAAACTTATAGCGCCCGCCGGCCGAGAGATTTGTGTTATCGTTTTAACTACGGAATAACTTAAAATCAATTATTTCTTAATTTTTGCATTTATCAGAAAGATAACACCCTAAATTTTATAGAATTAAAAACAAATATAGCGGTGAGAACACGCTAATTGAATGTCATCTGAAGCGTTCGTAAATGTGTATTCTGTAATTAATGTGTATTACAGATTCAAATCTCAACCAATTAAATTTGCCGGAAAGCGTGATACACAAAAGAACACACACGCTATCGTATTAATATATAGATAATTATTATTATTTGAACGTTTGTGTGAAATGAGGGTTAATTCCACTATAAAATATAATTTGTGATTATGTGTGATAATGAAAGGATGAAACAAATTTGACGCCATGAATTAAAATAAAAATAGTTACTCAATGTTCCACCTACTGCTTCGTTAGCTTTCTCAAGAACGAAGATAGTAGCTAAAAATGTTTTTATTAAACAGTACATAAAATAGCTAAAAATATGCCTTTTTTTAAGTGCGATGAAAATAGCTAAAATGAGTTTTCAAAAGAGCAATGGAAAATAGCTAAAAATGGATCTTTTCAAGAGCGAACACAGCTAAAAATAAGCGTCCTAAAGAGCGAAGAAAATATCTAAAAAATGGCCTTTTCAAGAACAACAGCAACAACAACAAAAAATCGCAAGAATATTTCAAGAGCGAAGAAAATAGCTAAAATAGGTTTTCTCCAGCGCGAAAAATAGCTAAGAATGAGCTTGTTCAAGAGCGAAGGAAAAAAGCTAAAATGGCCTTTTTTTAAAGCAAAAAAAAAAAAAAAATAGCTAAAAATTGGCTTTCGCAGGAGCAAAGAAAATATCTATTTTCATGGAAATGTGGGCGAAACGTTGAGTAATTAGCTCTTCCTTTTCACATCTTTAATTCATATATATATATATATATATATATATATATATATATATATATATATATATATATATATATATATATACTACTTTATTTCCTATCCGTTCTTTTCTACGTAATAATTTAGTTATAAGACACACATGCAACTTATTCAAGCGGTGTAGATCAAAGTAAAAGAC
Source organism: Euprymna scolopes (assembly GCF_053919585.1). NCBI lineage: Eukaryota > Metazoa > Mollusca > Cephalopoda > Sepiida > Sepiolidae > Euprymna > Euprymna scolopes. Next base: position 26,805,580 of record NC_136514.1, on the reverse strand, counting down.
GAGTAACTGGAAACGTATTTTCTTTTACGTTCTCTTTTGTGGTTTCTTTTTACAAAAGGTTTTTGTTATCGAACAGTTGACGACGTGACTGCGCCATTGTTAGTACTTTTTTTTTGTTACTATTGGTAGATACGTCTTCGGATAAGAGTCCGTGTCTGTCCGTCGATCAGTCACCTATTAACATTGAAATAATCGTTTTTCCTCTACACACACAGGTTGAACGGGCGTATCTTATCTTCAAACATTTCTATCCAAAATATTGATGTCTATGGGTTAATCAATCTGGTGCATCATACTAAATACGATATCCGGAGCGCTTTTTATTTAAATGAATTTGCGTTATCGTAACAGCCGCTTACCATTGAGTTCACGTTGGCGGCGACCGTTGGTCTTCACTGGAATTTATATAGCCAAAAGCCTCTCTAAGGTTCCAGTCTTCTTTGCACTCATCCAGTGGAGGTCTGGATAGTGCTTTCTCTCTTCGGTCTTTCCACTCGTCTTGTGCCTCCTCACTTATTATTTTTTTGTTTAAAAAGGCTAGTAGTGTTTAATCAACACTACTGGGACATCCATGATATAAAATACTGTTATGTTTTTAAATCGTCAAATCAATTTTTCATGGCAAAAAACTGTTTACTTGCCCCCTCTACACACGGCGACAGCAGAGTTAGACATTAGGTCAGTTTTTATGTGGGGAGCATCCAGCAGCTCCTAAAGGGGCACTCTGAAAAGTAAAAAAATTGCCTCAGTCTAAAAGGATTTCTGCTTCACTGACTGAAGATAGAAAAAATGAAATATAATATCAAAACAGATAATACACTTTGAGCCTAGTCAAACACAGATGAATACATGTTGTTTACTTGACTTCCCATTATTAGGAAACAGGTCGAACATAAGAAAGAAATATGGTAAATTATATTGTAGACACGTTTTACCGGAAGTGAGGGTCAGCTGATTGGATCTGCGTGTGAGTCACGTGATCAGGTTAGCTGGAGTCAGAGAGTTGGGTTTTGGAATTCATCTGACAAGTATCCAAAATCGATAATCGAAAATAAAAACCGATTAAAGCGAGAAAGTCAAATTTTGACAAAAGTTAACACTGTTATACAACCCAAGTGAATTTGAGAAGTTTTATCACTGCACAAGCAGAAAGAACCAGCCTATACTGTAGATTCTTTTATAAAACAGGGACGCGTTCTAAATGAATGGTTCTTTTTAGGTCACAATCGAATCATATTATTAGACTTTTGTACGTTTAACTTTAATTCAAGTTATTATGTATAAATAATTTCATAAAATCAACGGTTGGTTCTTTGATAAGACAGAGGCGCGTTCGAAATGAGTATTTCGGTTTATAGCACAACTAAACCATGATACTTAACTTTTGGATTTTAAACTAAGAATCCATCATTTACAAATCTCTACAATTATATAAACGCAACTTTGTCTGTGTGTGAGTGAGTTCGTTCCTTACAGACTCTAAAACGGCTGAACAGATTTTCTTTAAAATTTACAGAACTTCAGTGTATAAGTCTGCAAGTTAAGTTTTGTCTCAGAATACCCCCCCCCCGATAATTACCGATAATCGAAACCGTTATTTTAATTTGTCTATCATCAGCAAGCCATTTTTCCCATGTCATCTCTTAGCAACAATGATAGAAGAACGGGCCGTTAAAATTCTACTGTGGGTAAGTTGATAGCGTGTTTTTTTTTATTGCATGACGTAGTCTGTAGGTTCAAACTCGTCACGTAAATTTCTTAATCTTTTTTCATTAACTGCGAAGAATTTTATAAGACTTGAAAATTTACGAATTTTTTTTTCTTTTCACATGGCGTGGTCTGCAGGTTCAAAACCCACAGGTAAATTTCTTAATGTTTGTTTTTTCGTTAACTGGAAAGAAGTTTATATAAAATAATTTTTATAAAAGAAACAGTAGGTTCTCTAGAGTGCAATGTAGAATAACATATATTTTGGACCAAGTTACTGCATGAAGGCATGTGAAGCTTCCTCCCGGGCGATTTCACGTATTTCGATGACAATAAAAATATAGGAGTGTGAAATATTCGTTCATCATCATTCAATTCCGGGCATCGTCAGGTCCCCTGCTAGTAATTTTATACACTCAACAGTAGGTTCTCTACATTGCAATGTAGACTATAATGTATTGTGGATTGAGTCACTGCGGGGAGGCTTGTTTTTTTTTTTAATTATTATTACAAATAGTCAACAATAAGGCCCGAAGGCCACGGTACATTGCGGGAGAGCGCAGGTAATCAATCGATTTGATTTTAAAAAATGGGTGATTTCACCAATTTCAATAACAATAAAAATATAGGAGATTGGAAAATTTGTTAATCCTTAGGCACCTCCAAAAGTTACCATAGAATTAATCTCCCCCATATGTAAAACGATGTAACTTTATTATGAATTAATATTATTAATATAACTTTTGTACCATTTAATAGAAGGGCAAAATAAAGTAGTAATATTTTTTAAAAATTTTATTCATTGTACGAAAATAATGAAATTGCGAGACGAAAATCGTGTTTACATAATTGGCGCTTTAAAATAACGTTATCATGTAGTAAGCATTTCGAACGTGAAAACATACCCGTGCTTAATAAATCTAGCAAAAATCAACTAATGGTCAGATTTTCGTGAAATTTTCGATACTTATCCATTTTAGAATGAAATTACATATAAAATGCAGTTTCCGTAAAATATACAAGGGAAAATATTTTTTTAGTGCGTGTACCCCCTCTATTTATTTTTTCGAAATTTGAACAAAATATATTTAAATCTATCGACATTTCTATTTATTATGAAACATAAGAGTCCAAATAAGTAAAATATATTTATTTTTTAAAAATTTAAATACACGTATTGAACAAAAAATTACCTTGGAGTTGCAATTAAAAAATGATATAAATTTAATATTGTTTTTTTTTAAATAGCGTTTTTTCAAATTAATATATACTATAATCAGTTGAATTGCCAAGAAAAGGAAACTTCCTAAAAATTAATTAATTTTTAAAAGATTAAACCGATTAAAATTCCATTATTTCAAAATGTTCCGTTACAACATAGATTTTTAATTAATTGTGTTTAATTTTTTTTTTAAATATTAAGTTTTAATACAAACATGACTCTTGTCAGCTATTTTATCGCCAGATTAAAACCAATTTGAAAATATCATTACACAAATATTAAGAATTTTGTAGCCCCCTCTCTTATTTTGTTTGTCTGTTTTTACCGAACAAAATATGGGAGCCCGTAGGTAACCAAATGAACATTCAGTAAAACCGTATTTCATATTTAATATACAAATGTTTATAATATTATAAATCGTTAAACTGTGTAAATCTTAAAACCTAACAAAATTATAACAACGATTAATTATTAATTGCAGTTTTTAAAAGATAAACAAAGGTTTTAAAAAATCATTAAGTCCCTTCTGCTTTTCCATAGTTCGTATAGTTAACACAAATCTGACGTCAAGGAGACATGCGGTCTATTTTTCGCAATCGTTTGGCAGATCCTATTGATCCTCATTCAATCCCGGACAAGGTTGGATCTACCTGCTAGTATAAAATATATCGGTGACTTGCTGGAACTCCAGATTAGGGCACACCGTTTAGTGCGGACAACTTTTAAAATATAAAGTCGCTTGGATCGGCAAATGCACGGTTACACCATGAATTTTTATCAATCAACACACAGAAGTGTTGGCATGGAAACGGGTGGATTTGAACCTGGCACAACTAGGTGGTCCTGTCGCGACGCTATCCATTTCTCTACGTCGGTTTACAAACAGAATTGTCTTCGCCAGTAGTGCAGATTAAATGGACGCATCTTAACGAACTGACAACGTTTTTGTTTCAAACATTTTCGAGCTTTTATTTTTCCCATGATGAAGAAACTGCCTTCTTTTTATTGGAGAATTCTTTGGTTAGTTTTCAGATTTCTACGATTCGTTTACAGCCGCCTCTTTTTTTTTTAGTTCTCTCACGTTCAGAACACACGCACGCACGCACGCACGCACACACACACACACATCTACTATTACAGGCATTGCATAGTCGTAAAATACGCTTAAATGTGATTTTTTATATCAATGCAGATTTCGTATTTATTATATTATATCGGACCCAATATATAGTAATGATTTAAAAAGTAAATAAAAAAAATGACTCATGTAGTCATGTAGTCTTACTTATCTGTTCTTATAATTTTGGCATTGTTTTTGGTAGAAGCAGTTTTCGACATCGCCGTTTGTTCATTTATTCCCGATACTTACAAAAATGTTTAAAAGTCCTGAAGATGATCTGATGTTTGGAAAATTTTTAGTGTTTAATTGCATGACTTCAAATAAACATTGCCTCGTAACGGCTGTAAAGTATTTTCATATCTTTGTGCATCCTATTCATTCGAAACATGATTTGAGAATGATTCAACACACACACACACACACACACACACACACACACACACACACACACACACACACACACACACACACATATATATATATATACATCATCATTATCTAGTAGTAGTAGTGTTACGTTTCCCTCTGATTCTCTCACGCCATCTCACCCAATCCTCCATCACATCTGGCAGCTTTTCATAGGTGCATCGTCGATTCTCTGCAAATAGCTTCGAGTACATTTGTACGATTTTCCATGTAAGTTAAATGTTTTGGCATCCGTAAAAGAATATCACTGGATTTTATTCTTAGCCTTCCAGCAAATCCGAGATCCGAGTAAGATGTCCGTAAAGTTGCTCACTCACATATACTCAGCCATATCTCACTGAACACACACACACACACACACACACACACACACACACACACACACACACACACACACACACACACACACACACACACACACACACATATATATATATATACATCATCATTATCTAGTAGTAGTAGTGTTACGTTTCCCTCTGATTCTCTCACGCCATCTCACCCAATCCTCCATCACATCTGGCAGCTTTTCATAGGTGCATCGTCGATTCTCTGCAAATAGCTTCGAGTACATTTGTACGATTTTCCATGTAAGTTAAATGTTTTGGCATCCGTAAAAGAATATCACTGGATTTTATTCTTAGCCTTCCAGCAAATCCGAGATCCGAGTAAGATGTCCGTAAAGTTGCTCACTCACATATACTCAGCCATATCTCACTGAACACACACACACACACACACACACACACACACACACACACACACACACACACACACACACACACACACACACACATATATATGTATTTATATATTACTATTAAATATTATTTTACGTGCATGATAGTATATTTTTATGCATGTAAAATAATATTTGATAATAAAAATTAATAAATAAATACGCCCCCCCAAATAAGGGCGATATATATATATTATATATATGAATATATATATATATATATATATATATATATATATATATATATATATATATATATATATGAATAACTGTTACAGGAAAAGGGCTGTCCCCCTTTCCATGAAAATAAGAAGAACATTAGATAAGTGAAAATGAGATTAGGATAAACCGAGACTCGAACCTTGTAAAGAAAGTTAAGAATTGGAATGTTAGAATTTAGTCTATAGATAAATTCTATTAGAAATAGTTCGATATTGTTGATATAGTAAAAATAATTGATTGTTCATTCTGTTTTGCTCGGAATATTAAAAAGGTCAGCCAAAAAGAATGAACAATACAAATTAAAAATATATCGTTAAAAAAATAGGTTAGAGTCATATGTTTAGAGTTCTTCTAACGTCAAAAGCGTGTGCATAGCCACGTGAATTGGTCACGTTTGGAAAATACACTTCTGACGTCATAACGAGGAGGGATTGTCAATATTGGAGCTAAGAATAAGTTAGTCAATCAGAAGAGTCGGGAGTTAGTCAGAAAGAGAGAGAGAGTGAGTGAGTGAGTGAGTGAGTGAGTGAGAGAGAGAGAGAGAGAGAGAGAGTTGAGAGTCAGTCAGTTGGCAGTCAGTAGTCAACTGACTCTTTGGAAGCAAAGGGTAGAAGATTAACCATGTAAGATCTAAATTTGAATTCCTGACGTCATCAGCATTAGATCAGTCCAATGAATAAATAATCATCATTGTGTTTTCGTAAAACTGTTGTCATGTGTCATCTTTCAACACTCAAAAGGTAATGTGTAAATCATTTGTAATGAACATTGTGTAATATGTATCTCCCTCCCTCTGTGTTAAGAACTTGTATACATCTCCAGTCAGTATATATGTATTGTCCAAATATGAACTCCGCGTTATCTCTTTAAACATGACATAACAATAAGAGCTTATGACTCTTAAAAAACCGCTAAGGTAGCGGGAAAAAATAAAAATAACAGCGTTTTGAAGTTGTTAATATTGCTAAAAATGCCAACAACAAATCTTACATATATTTGTACGTATGCATAATATATATATATATATATATATATATATATATATATATATATATATATATATAGTCTTGCTATTTATAGAAACCAGCTCAACCAGGTGCGACAGACCACGATCATTGCTACTGCTGTTTCTCTATTCAAGCAATAAAAACAGATCGCTGGAACACCCTCTTAGTATTTTTCTTATTTATGCAAACTAGGCCCGTCACCTCGACGTTTAATGAATATATCTTGTGGTATTATTCGCAATAAAATTAAAGCGGATTTCTGTGTTTAGGAAATATTCCAGATATTTCAAGCTGATTGACCCAGATTGCATGATTGGTGATAAGAATCAGAGGTTGCTGAAATTACGGGCTTAGATTGACCTAATAGAGAGTTATTAGTAGCAGTGGTCACGTCTCGTTGTACCTCATTGTGCCGTTACTTGGCATATATACATAGTAAAACCGTTGTTTTTCGTAACACCATCAAGTTATGTCATCGACCAAACAAATGGAGTCACCAAGGCAATCGAGATTTCCCGGGATTGTTCACATAATAAGAGCTCTAACCTAACTGCATTATAACCATTATTAATGTAAAATTCGACCACCATAGGTGATTGGGTCACAAAGAACTGAATATTTTTATTTCTCATAGAGGTGAGTTTTTAAATTATGATTTTTGTCCATCATTTCCACTATATATATATATATATATATATATATATATATATATATATATATATATATACATATATATATATATATATATATATATATATATATATATATATATATATATAATGGTGTGGAGTGTCCACCCTATGCATAATAATAAACTCTTTTACTTATTATAAGAACCTAGAGAAATATGCATCTCCGTGTTAGCACAAGTTATGCACACTTGGCAGTAGGACTCTTCATTTGTTGCATTTGCTTTTCTGTTCCATTTAATTTTTTTCTAATAATGACCAAGTTGCGTCTTACTTCCGAACCTTTCGCAACATTAACGACCGACGAGAAAAATTAATGATCTCGTACCTTCATCACCACAACACTGGCGACGAGAAAAACTAAGGGTGTCAAAACATTGTCACCCACAACACCTGCAAGCAACAAGGAACTTGAAGGAGCTTGGACCCTTCTTACCAACAATACTAGTGACGAGGAAAATTAAGGAACTCGAACCTTTTTCACCCACAACATTGGCGATGGAGAATTATTAAGGAACTTTTAATCAAGAAGCTTAAAAAGGACGATACAACACGGATTTTTAAACTATTCACTCGAAAAATTAAAGAGAACAAACCTGGAAGAACAAGTTGGAAGAGGAACCAAACTTAATGTTACAAAATTAGAAGATTTGCAAGGTTTTAAAAATATTGAAAAGTTGGGAATTGCCATCATAAGGAAGATACCCCAGAAAGCCTATTCCAGCTCCTCTTCAAAAGAAAGTTGAATAAAAAAAGAAAGACATTCTTTTACCACTCTCCTATAAAGATAGTTCCTACTAATAAAAATCAGGAAATATTACCACCTAGCTAGTGTTACCGTTGTGGGGCTTTCATTGGTTTAAAGATTGCTTTATTATTATAAAACCCGCCTGACTTGTATTAAATTTGAACATAAGAGTTTACATTGCAGAATGAATAAAATAGATAAACTCGAGTTAAATCCGCAAGAATAGACGAACAGAAATAAGAAAATACATACGAGTAGAGATCCTGAATAAAATGGTCAAATTGGAACTAGACTCTGGGTCTGTTTTGTCCATAATAAATTTGCATGCATTTATTTTTTTGATTATCACGTCGCTTGGCTATATATATATATATATATATATATATATATATATATATATATATATCCACAGCCAGACAACGTCGCAGCTCACAAGAGCCATGAAAATGAACAAACCGGAATTCCAAGACTCGAGTTTCGCTCTTATTTGGGCTTATCAGTTAGACACATCCGAACTCGAGGTTCGAATCCCGAGCCTCTTGCATGCAAGGCAAGAACTCTACCATCTGGGAAAACGCGCCGCACACAAGAACGTTTTATTAACAAACACGGGTCAAGTAAACCGCAACGAAATTCGACATTGGAATGAACCTACTTTCGTTCTTGCGTGCAGCACGTTTGCTAAGTTAGTAGAGTGCTTGCCTCGCATGCAAGAGGCTCGGGTTTCGAATCCCGAGTTCCGATGTGTCTAACTGGTGACCCCAAATGAGGGCGAAAGTCGAGTCTTGGACTTCCGGTGTGTTGGCCTTTATGGCTCTTGTGAGCTGCGACGTTGTCTGGCTGTGGAAATAATTATATATTCTCTCACATTCTGAATGTTATATATATATATATATATATATATATATATATATATATATATATATATATATATATATATATATATATATAACGTATTTTTCCGTCATTTCAAAAGAACATTGCAGACAAAAACACATGGACTCTTTACTGTTTTTCTTTGTTCAATTTAACATTCTGACGAGGAGAGAAAAAAGAAAAAATGTATAGCGCAAAAATATTAAATTTAAACATATAAATATTTGTTTTTTTTTTTAAAATAATATTACGTTTTATTTTGGTTTTAAAATATATTTCATACGTATTTTATTTTATATAACATATATATATATATCATAAAAGTAATAATTATAGTAATAATTATATATACAAATGTACGTATATCCATATATATATATATATATATATATATATATATATATATATATATATCTATTATAGATATTTATATATATTGTTTATATACAATGTTTATATATATATATATCTACATCTTCACAATAAATATATATGTCTTTATTATAAAGGGGAAGATAAATTTGTCTTTATTATAAAGGGGAAGATAAATTTGTCTTTATTAGAAAGGGGAAGATAAATTTGGATCCAATAGTACTTGCAACTAAAATATTTATTAGTGTAGCTGATATGCTTGTAGGTAATTTGATTTTCATCTATACAGCTTCTTTGGGAGAAATCATAGAAAGAACTTAGCTATGAAGAGGCCATAAAGAAGAGATGGAGAAACGTTGTCGATTATTTCCGCCATTTGTGACTATAAGTGCCGACTGGCGTTCCAAAATAGATAGTAGTTAGAGAGAAAGAGAACCGAGCGGCAGAGGTAGCGGCATTTGGTTAAAATTCTAGCCGACACGTAGACGACAAATTAGACACATTCAACAATGGCCGAATAACTCTCATTGACAGCTCCTTCTTACGTAGCGGCCTGTAATTACATCTTCTCGTTTACAACGCCAATGATGGTCGGTGGTAGGTCTTCATTTTGCAGTTTTGTTTTGTGTGTGTGGTTTTTTTTTTTCGTGAGTGTTCTGTTTAGCATTTCGCTGGCACATGACAGAAATACAGTCGGCCGTCTCCGTTTTATCTACCGATCGCCATTTTATTCTCAAAGAGTACGACCGAACGATATCAGAGGAGGCAATATATGCATTAGTCCAATGTCCGTTCTTGGTGGCGAAATAAAGCGTAAAATATTCAGCCATTTTATTTATTTGATAAGCAAACTTTGTTATCGGAAATATACCGGACGTCGCCAATTATTTGATAAAAGAAAATCTTATGGCTCGTTTTTAGCTAAGATTTACTTTGATTTGTTTTTATGACATAGGTTATTGTTATTTAATCCTAAATATTTAATACACACACACGCACACGCACGCACACACACACATATATACACACACGCACGCACGCACGCACACATATATAACTTTTAAACAGCACAAAAACTATACAGCGCTTTCAAAATAATATGCAAACAAATCCTAGGGTCCGCTTCACCAACAAACTCCTCAGGAGTTAATCGTTGGTTGTCAAAAGATGCAAAAAGACAAATTAAATTGTCTTACAAGAGCAAATACTCGGAAATAGAGGAAAAAAGGGGGGGGGAAGCGAATGGGTATTCGTGTGAAATATACATACAATGATATAAAATATATGTACGATTAAGATGGAGGAAGTATGAGAACGATTAAAATATTTTTTTTTCGTATCTTCTGGTATTTGCTCTTGCGTGACAATTTAATGCATCTTTTTGCATCTGCTGTTACCAACAATTAACTCCTGATGAGTTTGTTGGTGAAAAGGGTCACTAGGGTTTATTCGATATTATTTTCGAAGTGCTCTTTCTGTCTGTCTGTCTGCCTGCCTCTCTCTCTCTCTCTCTCTCTATATATATATATATATATATATATATATATATATATATACGTATATGAGAGAGAGAGAGAGAGAGAGAGTGAGAGAGAGAGAGAGAGAGAGAGCGCGCGAAGGAGAGAAAGAGACAACTAAATGTAGGGTAAATAAATTATATGAATTAGTATAATTTGTTTATATGTAAAAAAGAAAACAAGAAGGAAAAACAACAACCAGGGATAGTGTACGATCGTTTCAGAGACAATATCCTGTTTGTTAAGATACAATCACATCATCAGCACAATGGCATCCTCTCCCTCTCATTGTGATGATGAGGAGATTATATCGTCTCTGAAATGATCGTACAATATCCCTGATTCTTTTTGTCTTGTTTTCTAAGACCATATAAATGAACTTATACTAATCTATTAAATAAACTCATTAAATTCATTTACCCGGCATTCAGTCTATTATATCTCCAGAGGACTAGCCTCTTTCCCCCCTTACTGACTTGATCTTATATCTTCAGTATTCAGAGCGTCTGATGTGAAATTCATATACTCTAATCTTCGTCATAAGTGGTAGCTATGAGTTTATTTACTTTTAATCGTTGTCTGGCTTTGATTTTAGACCATTTTTTTAAATTCATTCTATTTTTCTTTCTGTCTCTGTCTCTCTGTCTGTCTCTGTTTCTCTCTCTCTCTCTCTCTATATATATATATATATATATATATATATATTATGTATGCATATATCAGGTTGTTGCATAAGTTCCCGCTGCTTCATAAAAGATTTTGTTCTAAAACATGTTTTGATATTTGGCCAAGTGTTATATATCATTCGAAAGCACGTATTCTGTTCTACAAGATAATGGTCATCGTTTTTTGCTCATCTAAATTTTCACCGTTTTTCAGTCAAATGGATCGTCAAGTAGATACAATATCACATTTTCGACGCCTTCTTATTTCCGCCTTTAATCGAGGTCAAAAAGGTATTGAAGTAATCAAGGATATGTGTGCCGCATATGGAGAAAACGCTATAGCTGAGAGAACTGTTCGAGATTGGTTTACCAGATTCAAACACAGTACTTTTGACCTCAATGACGTTCCTCGTTCCAGAAGACCAATCAAAATAGACGAAGACCAACTCAGGGTTCCTTTGAAGGAAGATGGCCATCAGACATAGAGAATTGGGTGAAAAGATGAAGTGCGATTTTGCAACAATTTCACATCTTCAGACCATGGGATTCACACAAAAACTTTGAGCTTGGGTCCCACACGAACTTACTTTTGCTGTTAAAATTGTCTTTAAAAAAAAAAAAAAAAAAAGAAGGGGGCGGGAACTTATGCAATAACTAATATAAGTGCATGGGGATCGAAAGAAGTCGAGAAAATTAACCATTGAATAATGCAGAAAGTTTGAGAAAAAAGTGGTTTAAGCATGCAATACTAAGCGTGTTCTAAGAAAGCAGGAGGACTCTGAAGTTCCTGACGACTTTCAACAAAAACTGAAATGTACAATCCGTGGCAAATTTCTTCTTGCTTAAGCTGGTTTGGTGAACCACGTGATGTCACACAAGGTTAGACAAAACCAACAATTTTATGAGGATTTGCTGCCAGTCAAACCACTCAAGTATTGTTTTAATATTTGTGAGCTGATATGTCTGCAAGCGGTTTGACACGACACTCAAAGGTGCATAAAATGGTCCCTCTACAAGAACCAGAAAATACTAATAAATTCCCCTGCCACATCTGTGAACGATTATGCAAGAGTGTAGCTGGACGAAAGAGCTTCTACGTGCACATGGCCGCCCGAAATCAATCTGAAGAGATTGCAAGCTTCTGTCAAGAAATAGCAATCATATATATGCACGTATATATTATATAAAATTACTTCGGTGACTTCAATGTCCATAATGTGGAATGGATGACACACTCAAATAAAACCGATGACGACGGAAGGTTTGTCATGATTTTGCCATTGCCTATGACCCCACTCAGATTGTTCACGAACCCACCCGTGTGCCTGATACTACCGGTCAATATGCAAGCCTTCTAGACCTTTTCCCCGCAACTTCCCCTGAGCTGTGTTCATGTTCCGTTCTATCTCATCTGGGATCCTCTGACCACTCTGTTGTAGCAGTTAAGATAAAAATGAAATGTAATAAGTCTTCAGACGTACCTCTCCACCGTACTGTATACCGATACCCTATGGCTGACTGGGATAGCTTCCATACATTCATATCTGACCTACCTCTGCATTCCATGTTTAAAAAGAATGTGTCCTCTATAGTATCAGACCTGACCGAATGGTTAATTGTAGGCATAGACCGATTCATACCATCCAAAAAATTCCAACAAAAACCTAACAGCCAGCCATGGTTCTCCCCGGGATGTGCTGCTGCCATCGCGCACAGAAATCACCTTTTCCATAGCTACCAACGTAATAGATGTACTGAGACTAAAGCTGCTTTCAGGACTGCCAGCAACCACTGTAAAAGAGTAATAAAAAATACAAGAGAGCTATATGCTCAGTCTGTTAAATCCAAAGTAGCTGATCAGCGGCTTGGTTCTCACTAGTTCTGGCAAATAGCAAACAGGATCCTGAACAGAAGCGTGCTTTCTATCCCAACTATCATCAATGGACATGAGGTCATCTCGTCAGCATCAGACAAGGCCAGACTATTTGCCAAGAACTTTGCAGCTAATTCTACTCTATGCGACAATGGCCATCAACTCCCCATATTTCCTCCTATAACAGACAACACGCTATGCAACATACAAATATCTGTGCGTGAGGTCGCCAAGCTAATCAAGAACCTTGATTCCAGTAAAGCAACTGGCCCTGACGGCATTCCAGTTATAGTGCTGAAAAAGCTCCAACCAGAACTTGCCCCCATACTTACAAAACTGTTTAAGCGTAGCCTTAAGAAGAAGTGCTTTCCAACACCCTGGAAAACCTCATCAGTATGCCCTGTATTTAAGAATTCGGGTGATAAGTTATCTCCTTCTCAGTGCAGAACAATAAGTCTTCTGTGTGTCATGAGTAAGTTGCTGGAATCCATATTAAATAAAGAAGTAGTCAACCACCTCAACAGAAACAACCTTCTTAGTGACACGCAATATGGTTTCCGCTCTGCAAGATCTACAGCAGATGTGCTAACGGTTATATCACATAGGATAAGTGAATCTCTTGACAAAGGTTTCCTTTCCAGGGACATATCAAAGGCCTTCGATAAGGTATGGCATAAGGGCCTACTTCACAAGATTTCCAGCTACGGTATTACTGGAAATGCTTTCTCAATCATTAAATCATTTCTCTCTGACAGGCTCATAAGAGTAGTGGTTGATGGGCAGCAATCAGAGGCCGACAGTATTAATGCTGGAGTCCCCCACGGGTCCATCCTGGGCCCAACTCTCTTCCTGATCTACATAAATGATCTCCAAAAACACATACTTAAATCATTCGTTGACATCTATGCTGATGACACGGCCATCTATGGCAACACATCAAAGGCCGTAAATGACAAAGTTCTCTCTGATTCTCTCTCCTCTGATCTTGAGCGCGTGGTACAATGGGGGAAGAGGTGGCTGGTCACTTTTAATGCATCTAAAACCAAGCTTCTATCTTAACATCATTAACGCACTGATCTCCATCTGGCATCAATTAAAATGGATGGCTCTCGTCTTGGGGAGGCTCCATGTTTTGACAAGCTTCTGGGTTTGACCTTTACTCCTGATCTGAAATGTAACACTACATAAAATCTGTTGCCAGGAACGCTGGGAAAATGGTGGGATCCTTCTACCGCCCCAGAAGATATCTCACTACTGATGCAATTCTCTATCTGTATAAAAGCCAAGTACGTCCAAGGATGGAGTACTGCTGCCACATCTGAGCAGGAGCTACTAAAAACAGCCTATCCTGCCTTGACAGAGTACAAAATAGACTTTGTGGTTTAGTGAGGGATGCCCTTTTCTCTTCCCTGTAGTCTCTCCCCGATAGAAGAAACGTTGCGAGCATGTTTTTGTTTTATCGTTACTTCCATGGCAAGTGCTCGTCTGAGCTCCAATCTCTCGTCCCCCCCCCTCGCCAATCTTTCACGAGAAACACCTGTCTGGCTGAAACTACTGTCAATAATTTTCCCCACTCTTTATCTGTGCCTAAATCCAAACGTAGATTCCATGAGCAGAGCTTCTTTCTCAGAAGTGCACGATTGTGGAACTCTCTTCCGTTTGCTTATTTCCCACCTGACTACAACTCGGATGTCTTCAAATCCAACCTAAACAAATTCCTTACAAACCTCCCCCTTAAGTAATCTCCAATACTAATGATTACTACAATACTATCTCATTGATTACTGTACACGCAATAACCCTTATCCCTAAGTGGCCTCCGGGCCTTGATAAGTGGTGACCCCATGTACCCCCCCCAAAAAAAAACTATATATTATTATATTAATTACTATATATTATTGTATTAAATTACTTGTTATTTCAAATATATATTTTTTAGACACAAAGTTCTATTAATAGTTCAATAGTGCAGGACGAGTTATGCACAGATTTAAAAAAAATATATGTTAACCGCTTTGAATACAAGGTTAGGTTAAGCAGAAACATGGAATATTCCATTAGAAGATTGCTATGAGTGTATGACCTTCTAGATACGAAGTCTAATGTGATACGTAAGAAATAAGCTTGTCAAATCTTTCTCTTTTGATAGATAAATAAGTAGTTAGTGTGTGTATGTGTGTTCGAGCGAGAGAAAGAGAGAGAGAGAGAGAGAGAGAGAGAGAGAGAGAGAGGGGGGGTATCATGAAAGAGTAAGAGAGAAGAGAGAAGGAGAGGATATAAATTGTGGATTCTTACGTATTTGTATAAAAAAGACAAAAAAAATTCTCGTTGCTAGAGGCGTATCTTGAACGAAGACATCTTATTCCAGATGCATTCTAGTATATCTATTAGTGATGCGACAATTACAACATTTACCAATTCCGTATAAAATTGTGTTGTCAAAGATAATGTCTATTAATCTTAGGCAATTCCTGATAGGTCAGTGCAAAAAGTATGTCAGAGGTCACAATTTTCACCTTGTAGTACTTTCATTCCTATTAATAGCACAGGCTAAAAGAGCGCATTACATTCTAGATTCATTTATGCATGGATATACGATTTAGTGACCCTTGACCCTTCTGTCGTATGTATGCTTGAAATAGTCTTTTCCTTGATCTAGCGTAATTGTTTGAGATAACATTTTCGTTGTCTTGTCATACGTTTGAAACAGTGTTGAATAGTAGACTCTGGGATAGCGCCGGATAAGCTGATGGTAGGAGGAGGTAAGGAGTGGCGCTGTGAGATGTTCAAATGTTATTAAATATGAAATATCTCAACAGAGAAGGATGTTACAAAATTAAATATAACAGTTTAAATCGAAATAAGAAAAATAAACAAAGTGGTTGGAATGTTAGTTACAAAAGCATAAGCAATACAACCAACCTGGTTATGTGACGTCAGATAACGAACAAAAAATTAGTTATGATATATTCACGGGTCAGATCAAGCAGTTAGTCAAAGAAGGTGTCAGCCAGAGGAGGTTTGAGCTAACATTTGCCAATCAGTCGTGGAAGCATTCGACTAGACCAACTAGAAGAAAGTAAGAAATACAGAGAAATGTGCGCAAACCCTGGAGGAGCTACAACCATGGAATAAAGTTACAACCATGGAATAAAGTTATGCGAATTATAACTTGGTCTTTATGAGTTTTTTTCGGGGGAAAGGTGCCTTCAATATCAGGATAGCACGCCAAAGATCTATTAAGAAGGTATGTTTCCCTTTTGTCTGGTGTGCCACGCAAAGATATTTATTCGTCATTTTAAACAAACTAAACAAATTAAAAGCAACTATAATAAAAGCTTAATCTATCAACATGATTTAAAAAAAATTATTATAAAATATAATAGCAAATTTTAAACTCTAAACAGATAACCATGTTTTATTTTGAAAATTTTAGGAGAGGATATGGTTTTAATGATTTTCAATTGATAAAGAGCGACTTTAAAGGAAGGTAATTCGTTTCTTATTAATTAATGTTGGCGATGATGATGTTTTTGTGACACTGGAAGTATGGAGAAGTAAATGAATATTTAAATAATAATAATAATAATAATAATAATAATAATAATAATAATAATTCTGATTTCGTTTATCAAGGTCTCTCTGGAAATTGATGGTATGCATTTCCAGAGGATTTCCCTCAATCCCGGCCCCAAAGATCAAGAGTTTTTCTAAGGATGTTGGTGGTACCTAAAATTGTAGAGGTCTGAAGGCCACCTAAAACATCGGGGATTTGTAGTTTTTTCAATTTACCTTCCAGACGACTTGATACTACTCCTACTGTACCAACTAAAACCGGGAATAATAATAATAATAATAATAATAATAATAATAATAATAATAATAATAATAATAATAATAATAATAATAATAAAACTGGGACCTTGGGGAGGATTATTCGCCTTCAAATTCCAGCGAAGACAGATAGCCGCTTCTAGCGAGAAATCAATGGCAAGCAGCTGTTGCGATAATGCAAATTTATTTGTTAATGCTATCGAAAAGGTGGAGAGTACTGGAAACCTGGGGAGACTTGTTGTCACTTAGCTTCCAGGGCACATCACAGGCTGTTTTCAGGGAGAGATCTTTGATGACCTGTGTGGAAGCTCCTTGTGAGCCAATAATAATAGGATTTTCGTCGATTGTCATGATTAAACTTTAAATAGCATTTTAGTCTGCCGGTCAAGCTTACGCTCGAAATAACATTTTATCGCCAAACTCTCAAAATAATTTAATCTTGTTTTCGTTAAGTACCTAACAACTTCTAACAATCGTTGACAGGTTTTATCGGCACCGACCATTTCCATCTTCCCCTCTTCACTCTCATTCTCCTTTTACTCATAACACGTCCGTTTTCGGCATTTTCGCACTCAAGAACCTTCACTTGCAAGCCTTGCAATCATTGTTTTCCCGGTCGTCGTAATCGACGTTGTTCACAAAATGGTGGCCAGTCGCTTCGAAGGATTCAATAGAAAAAACAAAAAACAAAAAAAAAAACAGAAAAAAAACGTTATAACATAAAGCACGGTCTTTTAGCGCCTTTTTTGTTCTCTTTCAACATTGCTTTTTTTTTTTTGCTCATGAAGTAAAGTTACTTTTGTGTTATATCACCTTAATTTGTCTTTTTTTGAAAGGTTTTCTTTTTGTTTTTATGCTGAAGAAAATGTGCAGCATACGAGAAGAAGGTGAAGGAGTTTGGTGATTCCATCCAAACAAATCACGACGAATTCTTAAGATACGTCCATTTTAACAATGAAAAGACTGTTTCAAACGAGAGTGACAGACGACCAACAGAGTTTTCTATGGATATTAGTGTTAGGACGATTAATCGGAATCGGAATAGGGAATCGAAAAAATCGGAAGACTCTTGTCCATCGGAATTGGTATCCAATCGGAAAAAATACGCCTATTTTTTCCGATGTGAAAATCGATCTTTTAACTAACGTTTTGTATATATTTTGTTTAAAAATTTTAAATTGCTGGTACTAATGATAAAATGGTAATTATTTATTGATTTTAAACTATCACTAAAACTAAAATCGATAGGCTGTCAGTTCGATCTGGTACCTCGAAGTGCAAACACACTTTTTTTTATAAAAATGTTCTAATAAAACAGGAGTTATCGACTCCTCACTGTCCCTTCCATTTCATTCCACTCCAGTCCACTAACCAGTGATTAAGAACTGACGATCCCATACGAATAAACCTCTTCATGTCTTTAATGGTTGTCTCTCCTTGGCCACTATTTCGGTATATGAATTTGTTTGTAGGCTTCGTCTTCAGTCAAGTAGGATCACAAGTGCAGAAAAGAACGGCCCCGCCCTTCTTTCTTTACACAGCCCAATTCTCTTTCTAGAATACGCACACAATAAACTCGAAACGTTGTAAAGGAAAAAAAACTATGTAAAAAAAAAAAACATCAACAGAATTATTTCCATTAAGTTAGTGATTGGATGATAACATTAAAAGATGTGTTTACGTCTTGATAACATTAAATGATAAAAAATTGCTAGTTGGCCCTCAAATAGTGAATCATTTATTTTAGATATTATACATCTGGGATTATGCCGATTAAAAAAGATTAACTTTCTGGGTGATTGTTGTACATTTTTCAAGTTTTAGCCAGACAAACAGACCTTTATATGATATATTGTTATATTAAAATGCGACGAGTGTTATTTTAGTTTACTACTACTACTACTACTACTACTACTTTGACTTCAAATGAAAGGTAAAGGCTTCTTTTTATGAATTAAGACGATACCCGTTTTATGGTTTAAATTATTTTTAACTGATGAAGAGCGACTATAAAGGAAGGCAATTCGTTTCTCATTAATTAATGTTTTCGGTGATGATGTTTTTTTTGTTTTGTTACACTGGACGTACAGACAAGTAAATTAATATTTAGATAATAATAATAATAATAATAATAATAATAATAATAATGATAATAATAATAATAATAATAATAATAATAGGAGAAGGTCGAAAATACCAAGATTTGGAAAGGGAGATAAAGATATTGTGGAAGTTGAATAAGGTAGACGTTTTAACTATTATGATGAGAACCCTGGGAAGTGTGACAAAAGTGGATTTTGGACATTGGGATCCATTGCAATTTTTCAGTACTTCAAAAGAGTGTCTTGTTGGAAACCGCCAGAATCTTGCGGGAAGTGCTGGAAGACTGAGAAAAGAAGATGCTGATAGCCTATGTTTATTTGTTATTATCCGCCTATCAGTATAAAATCGGCAATACTAACAGTCACGCACCAAATGTGAATAATAATAATAATAATAATAATAATAATAATAATGATAATGATAATTCTGATTTTGTTTAGTAACTTCTGCCCGAGAAGAGATGGGATTCATTCTCAAAGGATACTCCCTCAATCCAGACTCCAAATCATCAGTTTCAAAGATCAATAGTTTTTCTAAGGATACTGGTGGTCCCACAATAGCAGAATTCTGAAGGCCGCTCAACACATTGAGGATTCGTAGTTTTTTCCTGCCAACTTCATACTACACATACCATCAAAAGATTGTCTTATTAGGAACCGCCACAATCTTGCGGAAAATACTTGGGCCCTGAGAACAGAAGATGCTGATAGCCCGTTGCCATTTGTTATGATCCGCCTATCAGCATAAAATCGGAAATAGCAACGGTCAGACACAAAAACTGACAACAGAAATGTCAAGTAGGATGGAAATACCGTGGAGAATTTACAAGTATAAAAAGCTATTAAAACCAGCAACACACTAAATGCCTTATGTTCTCATATATGTGAAAATGATCACGTCTTTAACTGTACTAATGCTACTCTAGTTGACTAAAATCCACGCACAGATAAATTGGATTGTCTATCATAGACCACTCTAAAATATAATTGAACACAGAATAGGTTTCTATTATATTTACCCTCTCCTATCTAAGATTATTTTCAGATAAAACGACAAATGCTTAAATACTGGATTAAAATAGTGTCCTTTGGCTACTCCCCTTTTCTCTCTAGTTTTCCTATCTTTTTTCTAATATAATGTCTATACATATAGACTAGATATATTTTATGTACAAACACACGCAGACATATATACGTTTATGTATGTATGGTGATATCTGTGTAAATATTTGCTTACATTTTCCCCCTCAAATATATATATAGTTATTATGCTCAAACTGGGTATATATTCGCCCGACATATCTCTAAATTGAAGATTGAAGGGCTTCACGCCCTTTATTAATTTTAGACGTTTCATGTTTGATAACGCCCTTGTAACAGTTGGGCTAAACGTTGAGATGTATTCTTGAATTTTGGATTTTCAATGTTCATTTTATCTCATACCAGCAGTTCAGCTTTGCTCGGGCCCTATGTACTATTCATAACTTAATGTGCATATATATATATATATATATATATATATATATATATATATATATATATATATATATATATATATATATATATATATATATATATAAGTTTGACTGATGTCCAGGTAACCTACGTCTAAAATTTCAAGTGGTTAGACCCAAAATCAGCTGAGAAATTCGGTAGAGTTTGCAAAGGTCAACTCTTTCCAGTTTCACCTCATGGCAGCTAAATTTTCGTCCCAAAGCTGATTAAAAAGCTTGCTGCATGTCTGAATTCTCTTTATGTAAAATTTCAAATGTTTACACCCAAAATTGGCTTAATCGCTTGCTAGAAACCGCAAAGGTCAAATCTTTTGAATTTTGACCCCTTAGCAGTTAAATTTTCGGCCAAAAAACGGATTAAAAAGCTTGCCCTATATCTGAAGATACTTTATGTAAAATTTCAAATGTTTAGACCAAAAATTGGCTGAGTAATTTGGTAGAGACGGCAATTGTGATCCCTTAACATTTACTGGTTGGGCTCAAATCAAGTTAAAAAGTTTGATCCTATGTTTAAGTACCCTACATATAAAATTTCAAGTGTTTAGACCTTAAATTGGCGGAGGAGTTTGATAGAGTTTTGAATGGTCAAGTCGTGAAAACTTTGACCCCTTGACAGTCAAATTTCTGGCCGAAAACCGATTAAAAAGATTTTCCCAAATCCCTTATGTCAAATCTCGAGTCTTTAGACTAAAAATTGACAGAATAGTTTGGTAGAGAAATGTCTAAAGATAGACACACACAGACACACAATTTTATTGTTATAGATATATAGATATATATTATTACTTGGAGAAAATATGTACCCTAAAACAGGCCGCTTGTAAATTAGATGCCACTGTAAATTGGATGCCAAAAAATGTTAAAGGAAGCCGGTTACACTTAAATGATTATAAATAAAATATCTCTCACCCTAAGTAGACGGAGAAATCAGCTAGTGTTTAAAGAATCTTTTTCTGCTTAGTCACCAACTCGACTCGGCTTTGGAGCGAAAATAATGAATTTAGAGGCGCCATCAATTTTCGGTCTAGATTTGCGAATCTGAAAGGTATAATATGAATTGCTTTCGGATAGTAATGTACGATCGGTTATTTCAAGCTATGGAAGAACATAAAATAACAATAATAAATACTTGGCTACAGTGCAGAAATAGGTTTGGAGAGAAATATTATCGATTAGGACGTAAACCAAAGACGTTTATGCAATCCTGTTACAACGTGGAATGGTAAACAAGGAATGAAATGGATTACGGCGAGCGCTTACATACCCCCGAATGACTTGACAGTAGGTGACCCACAAGCCATAAAGTTGGAAGGTGGACAGAAAAAATAGTTTCGGAAACGGATACATTTTTGTTACTTATTCAAAATCTTGTGCACAAACAATTCTGGAGTCGCTCTTATCAGTAGCATTAAAAAAAATTTAAATAATAAATAATAATAAAATAAAATAAACAATACTGCGCATGATAGTTCACTTGGGCCAAATTTGAATTCCAACAAACTACTATTTTGAAATCTTCCAGAAAATAATTCTGGAGTCGCTTTTAGCAATAATGTGTATATATATATATATATATATATATATATATATATATATATATATATATATATATATATATATATATATATATATATATATGTGAAATAAAGCATTACTGCGTATCACTTGGCTCAAATTTAAATCTCAACAAACTTTCGACAAACTTCTATTCTTTTGAAATCTTGTAGAAACATAATTATAGAATCAATTTTGACAGTGACAATGAGAAAAAATAAAAACGTTATTGCGTATGATTGTTCGCTAGGCTCAAATTTAAATTCAATACACAGATACACACAACGGATATATATATATATATATATATATATATATATATATATATATATATATATATATATATATATTATCATCATCAACCATTACACCCAGTGGTGTGTTGGTCAGCACCAATCCACCTCCGCCTATCCTGAGCCAGCCTAGTCAGTGAACCCCACGAATGCTGCATAGCTTTTCTCTCTCATCCTGTTGGTAACGTCCTCTCGGCGTTGGCCATCAGCATTCACACGAGTTTCAGAAGGCACCCCCCACCCAATACGCCAAAGTAGGGGTTCTCTTTGTTGTCGGTTCCGTAGCATATTGTTTTACATACTTGTTTTACGAGAAAGGGTCGTAAGGCCTATGCTCAACCTTCAACCTGGAGGACCAGGGATCATTGTTTGTCTGGTTTCTATCCATCGATCTTTCTGCCAAGGGTGGCCCTGCCAGGAGCTTTCGCTCCCGCCAGCATAGCTCTAGGGATCATTAAAATGCTCTAGCGCCATCACCGCGACAAGGTGGTAATCCAAGAAGCAGTTATATATATATATATATATATATATATATATATATATATAT
The DNA here is from genome assembly GCF_053919585.1 of Euprymna scolopes. Lineage (NCBI taxonomy): Eukaryota > Metazoa > Mollusca > Cephalopoda > Sepiida > Sepiolidae > Euprymna > Euprymna scolopes. The sequence continues at coordinate 26,782,553 of NC_136514.1, read as the reverse complement.
ATATATATATATATATATATATATATATACAGTGATGATCATATTTATTGGCACGGTAAAATAAAAGTTAAATTTTGTCTAATAAATTCTAAAAAAGGGATTAAATTAAAGAAAATAGCAAAGTATATTATGTATTTTTAACTGGCCTTTCCGATGCAGCAATCGGATTTTAGAAAAAATAAATAACAAAGGAACAACAAACATAATTGCAAAAAACCCTTGTTCAAAATTATTGGCACGGCTTTGTTTTTCTTTTAGTATCAGTATAATATCAATCAATTTCCTGTTTACGTGCTTTCTGAACTTTTTTATAGCCATATTATGCTTGTTTAACGCTAATTCAGTGAATAATTTTTTTCAGATAATTTTTAGATAGCGATTTATTTAAACTATTATAAGTGACTAAATTATAATTTTCAATCGCCATGGTTAAAACTAAGGAACACAGCGAAGACGTCAGGAAGCTTGTTGTAGCATGCCATACCAATGGGGAGGGCTATGATAAGATTTCAAAGAAGCTAAACCTTCCCAAATCCACTGTTAGAGCCATAATAAACAAGTTCAAATCGCAAGGCCACGTTATGAGTTTAGAGGGTAGAGGGAGAAAAAGGATTCTTTCCCCAAGAGATGAACGGAAAATTGTTCGACAAGTAAAACAAAACCCAAGGATCTCTGTTGGGGAGATTGTTGATGAACAGAGCACCTCTGGAGTGAATGTATCTCGACATACAGTTGGTAGAGTTTTGAAGAGAGCTGGTTTAAAAGCATGTCGTCCGAGAAAGACTCCCTTATTGAAGCCTATGCACCTGAAAGCAAGGCTAGCCTTTGCAAAACGTCATATTGATAAAGATGTTGCATTCTGGAAACGTGTTCTATGGACTGACGAAACGAAAATAGAGTTATTTGGCCATAATAAAGTGTCTTATATTTACAGAAAATCTGGCGAAGCTTTACTGCCTAAGAACACCATACCCACAGTGAAGCACGGTGGAGGCAGTTTGATGTTTTGGGGATCCTTTGCTGCCTCTGGACCAGGGCGACTTGTTAAGGTCACAGGTAGCATAAAAAAGGAAGATTATGTTAAAATATTGGATGAAAACCTGAAAGACTCTGCTAAAGAGCTCTCACTTGGTCGTCGTTGGTGGTTCATGCAAGATAATGACCCAAAGCATTCGGCTAAACTGACTAAGAAATGGCTTGAGGACAATCATATTAATGTTTTGGAGTGGTCATCACAAAGCCCAGACCTTAATCCAATTGAAAATTTATGGAGAACATTAAAATTGAGGGTAATGCAAAGGAAGCCTAAGAATCTTATTCAATTGGAGGATTATTGTCAGGAAGAGTGGGCTAAAATTACTACTGAAGAGTGCAACAACTTGGTTGTAAACTATGAAAAGCGACTGAGGAAGGTAATCAAGGCCAAAAGCTATACAATTGATTATTAAATAAATCGTGCCAATAATTTTGAACAAGGGTTTTTTGCAATTATGTTTGTTGTTCCTTTGTTATTTATTTTTTCTAAAATCCGATTGCTGCATCGGAAAGGCCAGTTAAAAATACATAATATACTTTGTTATTTTCTTTAATTTAATCCCTTTTTTAGAATTTATTAGACAAAATTTAACTTTTATTTTACCGTGCCATACCATTGCTGGTCAATTTTTACCCTTAAGGTCGCACATTATTGTTTAAGCAAGTAGGGGATCATTTTTCTATATTAATTTAGCATAGAATGAACACCCACTTAATGTCCATCTCGGCTATTATGTGCGTGTGTATTTTACGTTAAATTAATGTAGAAAAGTTCTCCACCACGGTTTAAAACTATAATTTCTTCATATTATTGAAATTACTCGTTTCCTGGGATTTTAACTGTTGTTTTCTTTTTCAGCATCCTCGAAAACTTATAATAGTGGTTAATTTTAAATGATATTTTGTTGGTGAAAAGATACTGCGATGTTTCAATCTTGTCATTTGTTATTTTCTCAAAACCTCTGGCCTTGATGGAGGGGAGATTAAAACTTTCTGCAATGGTTTCAAATGATCTGCAATAACAGCAAGGGGAGACTTGATTCCAAGTTATGAAAATATATATGGCAATTCAAGTTACACAGAATATTTAGCGTTTTATACTGGTAAGAATTCGTAAAACATATAAAATGTTGTGGTTATCGTGCATTTTTATATAGACTAATGGTATTGAATTTTCTAATTAGCCAATCAGCTTCTTAGTTGTAACTGCGCCCATCCTAATCAGCTAATGGTTGGTCACTTACAGAACAAAGGTACAGTTGACCTCAGGTTCACCATTTCCCTATATGTGTTTTATGGGAAGAGTAGAGATCCTTTGTGGATAGGAAGCTGACCTACTTTCAACCTAGGTGTAGTTAGATGTGTTATTTTTTGTTTTGGTTTTTATTCAAGATGTTATGCTAGTTTTATTCATAATTTTTTATTATATGAATATGTATGTGTTTATTTTATTTTATTTATTTATTTTTTTATTTTTTATTTATTATTTAATTTCTTTTCTATTGTTATATGATTATAATATATATATATATATATATATATATATATATATATATATATATATATACTACGTGTCAACACGAATTTCAGGAGATTTGAAACGGTCACTATTTGATAAAGAGGTTTTCCTTCGAAATATATTATTAAACCCGGTTGCTCATATTAGATCACTGTACAGTTGCGATTAAATAAGTGGGATTTTCTATTTAAAAATATAAAAAAAATATATTGAAAATAACTCATTTTGCTCCTTTTCATATTTTCGATTTCTAGCATGGTGAAACTTATTTTTTTTACAAAGGAATCAGCACTTATCATGGCCCAGAGGCCACTCGAGGATTTCAATCTTTTTCTGTATATATACGCTCATAAAGTCTGTAGTTGGGTGCGTTAACTATTACACCACAAATGCTCTGATTCGAATTATGTGTTAGTTTATTGATTATGAAGTAATGTGGTGAGGTGTTTAGTGATAAATGTTATGAGTTAGCTCCCCTAGAGTTATTTGGATTATCCCTTTTTGCATATACATTATCGCCTAACATTTAAGGATGCGTATAAAATAGTTATTCATAGATATGTGTTTCGCTTACGGCTAATCAGTGTGGTTGACTCTGTATGGATTTGAACCCGCGATTACATAATATGTAATCGGGTGCGTTAACAACGTACATGACAATAGTTGTGCAATCTCCAGCCATACCTCTCCTGAGATGGCATTATTAAATACCAGTGGCAAGTGGAGTTTCAGAATAACTGGAAACGATGCCGAGACAGGCGGAGAGCACACCAGCGTCTAAAATTTCCAAATGGTCACCCATCTGTTACTATCCACCCATCTGGTACTAACCAGGCTCAATGTTGCTTAACTTCAGTGATCTAACAAGAACCGATGTTCCAACGTGATTATGCCGTATATTATTATGACGGGTATATATATATACACACACACACATATATCGGTCTGCGTTTATATATATATATATATATATATATATATATATATATATATATATATATATATATATATATATATACTAGCAAAGATACCCGCGCATTGCAAGGGACTTTGCTGAACACTCAGGCGCGCGATTTGTGGGCACCTTTCCAGTAAGTGGATGTTGCAAGAGGGAAGTCAATTTCAACTCGATGCTTAAATCTTATCCGACACATTAAATTGATTTGGAGCCAGAATGTAGAATTTTTCTGAACTTCCTGTCCGTCTGATGGAGACGTAAAATATACCGTGACTGAAGCAGTCTGATGTCAGGTCTAAGCCAATATTTTTAAACGTCTGACCTTGACTTTCATTTATGCTTTTTGCAAAACACACCTTCACAGGAAACATTTCTAAATAGTATAATTACAACAACACCACAACATCCCCCGGCCACCGCCGACATCCCCCTGCCCTAATGTAAACAAAATGTTTTTTTTGGGGAGGGGTCAACGTGTGGGTGCTCATTTTAGGTTAAATTATCATAGAAAAGTGATCCCCATTTTATTGAAACTAATATTTCTTTAAAAAAGTCCCAAGGTCCAGGAGTTCATACCATGCAAACGGTAAATTTGCGACGGGGTTGATTATCAGATTTGGTGTCAGAAGAAAAAAATCGGTTTGTGTCAAAAAACGAAAATAAATGTCTTTTTTTATGATAAAAATAATTATTAGTCCAATCATGAGAAAGTGAAAGGAGGGCTGGGGTCATTTTTTGGACTCGTTTGGCTCTTTTTGGTGTTTTTTAGTGCGGCCATCTTGCTTGCTAAACTGTAGTGATTACGTTGGATACTAAATGTCTTCAAATATGAATAACTACTCGTTTGCGCAAGAAATAAATGCAATATTCGATCTCAGCGTCCCCCAAAACTTTTAAAAGTCGACAATTCAAAGGTGAATACCGAGGGGTCGGTAAACTAAAAAAATACCGATTTATGGTAATAATTATACCATAGCGATATATGTGATATCATATATGACGAAAAATTATATTTTATATTAAATCTATATAATTATAAAACCCAAATGACCTTGTAACGGGTATTGTAACCCAACATCCGGTTTACGACTTCCGGTTGCGTATGTGTACATAAACATAAACCCATAACAAGGTAAACAAATAAACATAAATCGCTACTTTTGCAGAATTTGACCTGCGCACTAAAATATTAACGTTATTATTTAGAAATTATTATTTAACATGGGAAGGGTGGGGATGTTTTGCAACTCTTCTATATTGCAACTATACTGTCACAATTTTCTTACAAATAAATCAACTTTAACCCATTGACAACGTATTGTTTTATTGTGTACGTTTTCAGCGTCCCAATTGTTTTTTTTTTTGTTTTTCGCGTTTAAATTATCCAAATAAACAATTGTTAATACTTTCTGCATTTTTTGACATCGTTCATTTCCGTATTACGTTTAAGTTATTTTAACGCAATTTTCTTACAAATAAATCTACATTAACCCGTTGACAACTATAAGAGCATTTTACAACGTATTGTTTTACTGTGTACGGTTTCAGTGTCCCAATTGTTTTTTTTTTCACATTTAAATTAAAAGTTATATCAAAATTTGAATTCAACTTTAAGTATTATGGTATCTGTTCAGTGCATATTTACCTATAAGTATTGCCAACCACTTATAATTCAATGGCTGTATTTTTTTTTATCAAAAATAAATAATATAAACAGAACGATGAATTATATCGGCGTAAAACTACTAAATACAGTGAAAGAAACGGATAACTCAACAATAACAAATAAAAAAGGTTACTTAAAAATTAAGAATAAGCGAAAAAAAAATTAATTCAGCTTATAAGAATATTTCGAAATGAAAACAAATCTATTATAGAAAATATTTAATAATGTGCTCAAAGAATTAAACTATCACAGTTATTCCTCTTGGTTTTCTGGTTTGAAAATTAAAAGGTTTCAGATTTACGATAACAATAAGTAAATTTAAGTTAAATCAAATATAAATTGAAATGAAAATAAACAATTAAAGTTTAAATCATATTTTTTAAATAGTACCGTATTAACGACACTATTATGTCGAATAATAATATCATCGATCTAATTATTTAAAATGATTTAATTTAATGTGATATGCTAATGATCGTAACTCTATATAAAGAAATGACGGATAAAAATAAATGTCTCCTTTGACAGAATTATCCCATTATAGTTAATATTTCTTGGCCAGGATAGGTGTACACACACTATATACACTTCCGATTTCTTTGATCATAGGGAGTTGTACACACAGACAAACACACACACGGACGCTAATATTATATATATATATATATATATATATATATATGTCTGTCTGTCACCATGGTTTCAAACTCTATCTCTCCCAAAACTAAAAGATTGGATTTTTATGGACCGTTCTTTTATGGCTCCTTAACCGGTTAAAATAGTTTTAAGGGGTCAAAAGTGGGTGAAAAAAATCGTTATATATTTTGTACATTCATCTTTATTTTATTTTTAATTTTCAATTTTTAATTAGTTTATATACGTGTGACATTTGCACAGTGGTAACGTCACCAGCTTTGAATATTACGGTTTTGTTTTCGTGTTCGATTCTAGCTGATGCCGTTCAAATACTTTTTTTTTTAACTTTTGAAATCACGTTTTGATAATGATATATACGAAATCTGGACAAATTAAAATATCATATTTAAGCGTAATTTACGACCGGACAAAGCTGGGCGTTCCTCGCTAGTATATATATATATATATATATATATATATATATATATATATATATATATATATAGAGAGAGAGAGAGAGAGAGAGAGAGAGAAAACAGAGAGGTAGAGAGAGTGAAAGGGAATAAGTTAGATGGAAAAGAGTGAGAAGGTAAGTGTTAAGCCAGGACTGAGAAAGTTTGTTTATTTAAAGCAATGCATGAATAATGATCCACGAGGATCTGAAAGGCTAAACCAGGGCAGATATTTGCCACTAAAGAACATTTGCACGGTGCAAATACGGTAAGAAAAATGGCCGATCTAAATAATGGTTGGCAGAGACCCTGAGAAAAAATGGTTCCTCGCTTATTGGTGAAGTAATGTTAGTCTAGAAATAAAAAAGAAAGCGTTATCACCATATTAGTCCGTAGCAGAAATAACGTCACATGGGTCAGTGTGTTTGTATGTTTGATTACTGATGAGGACTCAAGGTTGGGAATACAGCAGGAAATCTCGGAACACGGATTAAATGTAAGAAAAATATATTAACTGAAGAGGTTACAAGGGTAGAATAAAGGGAATGCGGAGCTTACTATTCGGTGGTGTCTAATATGAGTAGTCGTACGCACACTACTAGTACTCCTGCTGATTCTACGATATTACGATACTGCTCCTTGGAGTATTATATCCCATGTAAATATAGTACTGGAAGAGTACATGATGAAGGCAAGTTTCAGTCTCACAACAATTACTATATATTCGTTATTCCTAGAACTGTACACCAGTGTAACACAATAGGGTGGGGTTGCTTCCCAACTGATTATAACATGGTCGTTTTCAAATCTAATGTCAATATATTCTTGTTGAAACGTCCTTTTTAAAAAAAAATCAAATCTTACCTAAGTTCAACTTTTACTGATCATCACAGTGTTGTCTCGGTTTTGAGTTAGTAAGCACCAGTAGATAGAACCATTATATCACGCGTGTTCGTGTGTGTGTATTTAACGTATGTATGTATGTATGTATGTATGTATGTGTGTGTGTGTGTGTATTTACTGTATAGTAACACGTCAATAGGTAATTTAGTCGAGGAAGGAGCCCCGACGGTTTCCTGCATTGACAAGATACAAAACCTAGTTAGCGAGGACATTTTCGCTTTCCTACTTGCTCCTTTACACAGAAGAGACGTTGCAAGTCTGTCTCTGCTCTATCGTTGTTGTCATGGCAGATGCTCGACTGAGCTCCAATCTATGGTCCTCTCATCAAATCATTCGCAATAAATACTCGTCTAGCTATAAATATTGTCAATAGTTTCCCCTACTCTCCATATGTGCCTAAATCCTACTGTCGCCAGGCATAACCAGTTGAGGAGCATAACAGGTTTTTGTATGCAGGGGTGCACAACTTTATATTTATATAAAAAAAAAACCCTATGTATTAATTGTAATAGACGCTAAATATATATGCTTGTATTTTGAAGTGGACTGACGTCTTTGCTTGTAAAAAAGGCCGCACATTAATTCGCTTACATATACAGTGGCTCCAAAAAGAAATCCGCACTCGTCATTTTCTCAAAAACCGCAAATTTAAGCTAAATTGAATATACGGTTTAAACAACCTACACTTCATTTGATTCGCCTTCTGTTTCTCTATAATTTTACCTGTTCATATTTGACTTTTAATTTAAGTATCCCAGTGTTCACGCCAATTAAAAAAAAATTAACTTCAACTCCAGAAGGCAAAAAGAAACTCCGCAGCCACAAATGAGCTTAAAATCATCTTGAAATATCCACCTTTTAAGGAAACAAAGCATCTCTAATCGTAATTGTTGGTGTTCCAGGTTATACAACGTAACATTTAGCCCATATGCTTCGATTTTCACTTAGTGATCGTCAGCAGCTCATTAATCACCACTTTTCAGGTTTATCCAATCGAGAAATCGGCTGCAGATTGAAATGTTCTGAGAAAATGGTATGAATGGCTGTGCAAAAGCACCAAAAGATCGGCAGTGTTCGTGATGCTCCTAAATCTGGTCGTTCTAGAGTTACTTCTTACACAGAAGACAATGCTATCAAGACCCGCAGCCTCAGAAACATTTGAAATGGCTCCCCAAATCCAACAACAGTATAATCTTGTTAAAAAATGTTCTCTTTCTACAGAAAAGAACAGATGGAAAGAATTTAATTTGCGAGGCTGTGTTGCAAGCCGGAAGACAATGATTTCTGTAAAGAACAGAAAACGCCGTCTGGACTTCGTGAAATGCATTGAAGATCATGACTCTTCATATTAGTCGAAAGTGATTTTAAGCGACAGAAGCAAGGTTATAAGGCTAGACAGTGATGGTAGGCACTACGTCCTCGAAGGAAGGATGAAGAATTTAATCCTAGGTGCACAGTGTCGATTCCGCAAGGTGGTGGAGGTTCAGTTTTGGTGTGGGGAATTATTAGTGCCAATGGTCCAGGGCCTATAGTTTGCTTGCAAGGTTGAATTAATTCGACCAAGTACATTAATATATTGACTGAGCATTTTCTATCCTACTTTGGCCGGAATTTGGATGATAATCCCATCTTCATGCAGGATAATGTTCCCATTCACACAGCTGGCAATATCAAGAGGTTCCTTGAAGAGCATAAAATTCCGTATTTGAATTGGCTGCACAATCTCCAGACCTCAATCCTATCGAAAACGTATGACATTAAATTAAGCAACAGTTACACAATGATAAAATTTCAAATCTGGAAGAACTTTGGACAAAAATGAAAGAAGTGGGATGCGTTTTCACCGGAGTATTGACGCAGACTAATTCAAGGAATGCTTAAAAAATTCCAGGCTGTCAAATTGCAGAAGGGCTATACTACTAAATATTAACTAGTTTATTGTGTTTCTGTTGTATTTGTGTTGCATTAATATTCAAAAGTTACATGTACATAACAATTTTCCATTGTGCTGAGTTTCTTTTTGCCTCCTCGAACTGAAGTAATTTTTTTTTAAATTGAAGTGAACACAATGATGCATTGATTAAAAGTCAAATATGAACAGGTAAAATTATAGTGGAATAAAAGGCGAATCAAATGAGGTATAGGTTGTTTTAACAGTTACATTCAATTTAGCTTAAATTTGCGGTTTTTGAAAAAAATGACAAGTACGGACATTCTTTTTGACGCCATTTTAAGTACACTTATGGTGGTCTGTCCATATTCATTTAATTTAAAATACAATTATTACTGTTTTAATATCGCAAATCTTTTATTCAAAATAACAGTACATATAACTACCCCCCGCCCTCCTCCACAGTAAATCTAGCAAATAATCCATCCGCGACGTCTACATTCAGTAGAAGTCATTCTTCACAGCAGAGTATACGCTGCCGTAAAGTGCCACATCAACTTACGCATTTGAAATGGGTAAGAGATAGAGAAAAGACGCCATTTCTACTGGCCAAAGAATATTTTAACGAAGGCAGCTATTTTAAAGTAACCGCGCTGGACTATTTTTTTGTGTCACAAACATTTTGCATAAATAAGAGCCATAAAAGAAAATATGTTATTTATATATTTCATGCATATTTTTCTCTTTCTTTTTTTAACTTATGTACCAACATTTTGTTTGAGATTTTCCATATAAAAACATATCCGCACATGAACTCGCTTGCATATAATTACACTATGATAATCTGTCCTATTCATTTGAGTTAAAACCAAACATTATCATTTTTTTTATTACATTTTCACCCCAAACAAGGCACATTGCCACTTTGGTGTAGGGGGCTACTATCAGGGGCAGCAACTGCTGGGGCACTAGGTTGGGATTTGGGCAGCAAGATGTCGGTTCACGTTACACTTGAACTTCTGCGTATCAATACAGTTAGAGAAGCGGGGACCTGGAATGGAATTCCAGAGTCTAGCGGTTCTGGGGAAGAAACTACTGGAGTAGAAAGATCTTTTACATCTAGGGATCTCTACTGTGTGGAGGTGGGATTTAGCTGCCTGTCGGGTTTGTCGAGGGTGTCTACGTCGTAGGGGCACAAGTGTCTGCAGTTCGTCAGAGCATTCACCATTTGAATATCACTCGCCTGTGGAACTCTATTCCGTTAGTCTGCTTTCTAGCTGACAAAAATATCATTATCTTCAAGTCCAACGTAAACAAGTTCTCGTTGAGCCGTCCTCATAAATTATCTAATTACACCAAATTACTTCTCCAAACGATTATTACCCAACTGTCCCAAGTGACCACAATACACACATAAACCGTTATCCTCGAGTGCCCCCGAGCCTTGATATGTGGTAACCGCTTTGTAAAAACAAAAGTTAATTACTGTCTTGTAATTGCTACATTAGCTTCTTTTGAAGAATCTACGTTAGTTTTAATATCATTATAAAGACTATAAGTTGTTTGCCATAAGAAAAAACTGTTTTAGGAATTATGAATAGTAAAAATAATCTGTTTTTAAATCTCGGAAACAGCTTCATGGTAAACAGTTTATGATCCCCGTTTTCTATTTAAAAAGTTAAGTTAAGATTTATTCATTTATTTAATTATTTAACTCTAATATGGTTGAATTCCCATTTTTCATTGTGAAATGTATAGTGGCAAGTTGGTTTATGCAAGTGCTAAGTCTGCGATATGTTGAACTTAGTATCCTTAGGAATTAAGACTGCATTATATATATATATATATATATATATATATATATATATATATATATATATATAATGCAAAACTTCTTAAGAATGCATATAGTGTTTAGCCGCACTGATGAGCTGTGAAACAGCGAAACAGTACTGTATGTGGATGACTATATATATATATATATATATATATATATATATATATATATATATGATTGCAACGTCTTGTCAGACGAGTGCCACTCCCTTAGATACTTAAAGTACATGAGCCCAAATGTCTGAGAGAGTATCTATACAAAGATTATGTTACAGAGTTTTAGCTTTGTACGACAGCTAAGACTCTCTCCCGGTTCAAAATGTGAAGATCCAGCAACAAGCAAGAGCAATATAGCTAGCAACAAATTAAACTGCAGACAAGCTTAATGCGGGTACTGGTCTCCCGCTTTATGTTTTTTAAAATCAGAGATTTGCTTCTCCTAGAAAGGTTGCCTTCACTACGGCTTATGGGAGCCCTCTCCCCCCCCCCACACACAAATATACACGGTGCTAGTTGGCCGTTGACCCTGCATATATATATATATATATATATATATATATATATATATATATATATATATATATACATTTGTGCGTGTGCGCACGCATGTGTATATGTTTGAGGTATGTGTGTGTCTGTGTTGGAACGGTAATCTTCTAGACTAATGAACGGATCATTGTCATTATCATTTTTCATGTATATTAAAAACAAATATGACGCAAATAATAGTTTGTAAATGTTAACAATTAAGGCATATATATATATATATATATATATATATATATATATATATATATATATATATATATAGTACAAAACTTTGTTGAAATTCAAAGGCTTAAATTGTTGATTTTTGTAACTTTTGTTCATTTCATCTTTAAATTTCAACAAAGTTTTTCACTGTATATGCTCTGCACTAGGTGTATAAGAATTTTGGGGCAAGTCGCGATTGCAAGCATTTGATTAAATATACTCTCTATGTCTAAAAGCTTATAACAATCTGAAAATGTAATTTCAAACCCTAACTTTTATTTCAATAAAATGAGCAAAGACCAAATTTTAAAATCATAAAATGTTTAATCGAAAAATATGCCATATTGCTTTTCATTGGTTTTCTTTAAAAAAGATTTCACGAAAATCAACAAATTTAACTTCATCGAAATCTAATAAATATATATAACTGCCAAAAAATCACTTACCTGTTAAAAATTACTAAGGTATGAGTGCTTCTATTCTTCATGTATAAGAATTTGTCATATATGCCATGTCTTTTTTTAAATGAAAGGATTTTTAAACGAAGAGTCTTGGAAAAACGTCTTTCGACAATTGTTTATCCGCCATTAGCGAAACCGGATGTTCGTCGATTTATGATTTGTTATATACGGAAGCATCAAAGTGACAAAAATAATTATTTATGCCATGCAGCCTTATCTTCTTTTGGTATTTTAGACATATTTCATTTCAACTACAAAGTGTTTAGTATATGCTACAATACTTGCAAAATAATAACATTTCATTCGTGGATTTTAGCCGATTACTAAAAATTCGCTCTACAAAATTCGCGCATAAGCCTGAAGAGTCCTAGAGTGGACGAAACGCGGAATAGTAAGTGTAGCTTAATCGCCATATATATTTTATAACTTACTATATATATATATATATATATATATATATATATATATATATATATATATATATATATATATATATATATATGAGTGCATTTTTTTTTAATTATGGCTCGATCATTATTTTGGAATTTATATTCTCAAAAACCGGAGTAGTAGCATGATTATGTTATATATTTCTTGTAAACTCTAACATTCACAAAGTGCGTTCATCCAAACTTGCGCCCCATCCCAACCTATTTATATAGCAAACATTTATTTAAAACGAAAATATATTTTTAACAGTAAATTATGCAGACTAATGTAGAAAACAGCGTAAACTTTCCAGGGGTTTCAAGCTAGTTATTAATATTAATATAATATCTATTGCAATGCCGTCACCATTTTGTTGAAGATGCAGCAAAGCCAAAGTCCCAACTGTCAACCACGAATGAACTGAGGTTGCGCATTTTTGTTCATGATTCGTAATCTCTACAGAATAGCCGACCAGTTCCAAGGCGTGTTGTGCTGTGCAGGTGTCAAATCTTGGCATTAATCTCCATCTTCTCTAACCACTAGGGGCATTTAGTAAACAAGGTGTCAAAGAGACTCCCACCAATAAGGACGACATATACTTTCTTCATTAACAGCATACATTGTATTGCTCTCAGTTCAAATCACAGTTCTCTCTACTAATCTTCCTCATCCGTGTCAACTGTTATATTGTACTCTAAGCACGAAATATACTGATGAACAGACACTGAACGACAGCTGTGTATGTTAGTCTTCGCCCCGATTAAAGCGAAATACACACATATTTAATTATTGTAACAATAAATATTGAAAAATTATCTACGTACGTACATTCTTCATCCTTACAGAATCATCAGTGTGGAGAGACTCATTCTAGCTGGTCGCACTATTTTATATATATATAAACAAGCTTATAGGTGGGTGTGTGTGTATATATATATATATATATATATATACACACCTATAAATTTGTTATATATATGTACATAGATATATAGTCATCCACATACAGTACTGTTTCGCTGTTTCACAGCTCTTCAGTGTGGCTAGACAAGCAACTACCTTAGGCTAGGATCGAAACCCGGAGCTTCTAATCGTTGAGCTATACGGTTGCTGCTATGCGGGCAGTGAATTAACAATGTTTTGACATTGTCCAAATACCTAAGCCCAATTTGTTTACACAAGAGCATCGCTTCATACGCCAATGGTAATTTGTTTATCACTTCCAAAATGCTCAACCTAAGATAGGGAGTATTATAGTCATCCACATACAGTACTGTTTCGCTGTTTCACAGCTCATCAGTGCGGCTAGACAAGCAACTAGCTGAAGGCAGGATCGAAATCTTCACTATGGCGGGAACTGGATGCTGTAATCACCATGTTTATCATGTTCAGTACTTTCCAATCCATCAGGATTCATCGTCAGGGATAAATTAATCTAACTGGTTTTGAAAAATTCATAAAGCTTTTTTTCGTAAGTTGGAAAGGATCAACAATTGAATAAGTCGACAAAAAACGTCTATTGTATTTAATGAAACATCCCCGTTTTCTATTTACAAAATTTTAGTTAAGATTTTCTCTTTTCATTCTTATGTAGTTAAATTCTGTTTTAAAATTGGAGACTTTTGCGAAATCGGCTTATGCAAGTGCTAAGTCTATTTCTATTCAACAATTTTAGTTAATGCCCTTTTTTTGTCATCCTTATATAAATGAATTATCTTTTGTCATTATAAACTTTTTAGAAGTCGGATTATGTAGGTGCTAAGTCTGCGATAGGTTAAAGTTAATAATTTTTTTTTTATTTTCGGGAATTTAAACTGCATTCTTTATTTTTATTTTTGCATTTTTATTCAAAGCTTCTTTAGACTATATATATATATATATATATATGCATATATATATATATATATATATATATATATATTGAAGCAAACATTATTAAATGCAACAGCGATAATTTATTTTATGATCCTTTATTTATATTTACATTTTCCGTATAATTTCTTTTTTATATCAAAATCGAAAATATTAATAATGGTTCCACAATTGTTACCGTCACGAGCGTTTTCAATTCGTCCACGAATCATCTTCAAGTGTCGAGGAAGTAAAAGAGAGAAGGAGCGAAAAGGAAATTAAAAGTGAAAAGTAAAATATACGTTAAACCATGTTAGGTGATGGTAAGTTAAAATATATAAAGTCGATGAAAATCGATTAAAATATACGTCGATTAAAAATTCGAGTATTAAAGTCATCAAGTTCGTAGGCATTATTGGCAAAGTTGGTCCATTACGCACTACACAAGACATTGCTGCTTTTCTCGAATGCAATATTATTTATAGTAGGGTGATGAGTGTAATGTATGACGCTTCAAGAATTCTTTCTTTTAAAGATCATTTTACGTTTTATAATTTTTGTGTTGTTGATGAGGATTTTTCTGAGATTGGAGGGGAGACTGTTGTGTTCTTTTCATATAGCATTAGCATTGTTTAAATGCATGGTAATTCGCCGGGATAACGTTGTCGTTGTATGCCCAATGTATGTATTATTCTTATATTTATTTTCGGAGTTACATTCTCCTGGAGTGCATTTGAATTTATACACCACATTGGATTGTACTAACGTTTTTATAGCCGGTGATGAGTTGTTTCTAACCATAAGGTTTTGTGTTCTAAACTTCTTGTAGTAGATAATAAATTTAATTTTTGAGTTGCCCTCAATAGGCGTCAAATATCTACGAGTGGAACTTTTATTTGCATTTTCTTTGATTCTGAAGGTAGATGTCATTTGATTTGGGTAAAATATATTAATGGAGTATGCTTTACGGTGCTGACTAATATTATTATTAGGGGTTTCAAGGGATTGTAGCATTCGTTTTAGTTATTCATTAACAATGTAATTCGGAAAGTGATTGTCAATGAGTACTTGTTTTATGCGTTTTTTTTTTAACTGAGTAGTGCTTTTTTGTGGATTATATTTTAGCGCGATTATATATATATATATATATATGTATATATATATATATGTATATATATAAATATATATATATGTATATATAAGTATATATATATAAGTATATATATGTATAATATTGATAGATAGATGATATTATTTTAGCGCGATTATATATATATACTTATATATATGCTTATATATATGCATATATATATACACACACACACACACACATATATATATATACTTATACACGTCAATACATAGGAAATAAATACAGAAAAGATATAAACATCTATATATTTTTCGTATTGATTTTTATCCCTAAATACATGCATAATGTCATCCACATACAGTACTCTTTCGTTGTATCACAACTCCACATTGCGGCTAAACTAACACCTTTCTCTAGCCGTGGATCGAACCTACAACTATCGCGTTGACAGCTCTAACTACTGGACTAAGAATCAGTACTCGTAAATGATTCATGAAATGTCTACGAGAATTGACTGGATCTTTACGCGTCTAACTGGAAGGTTTGTGTTTTCCGATGGGTAGAAGTTTCTTATTTCTTACTTAAAAATATAACTACTCGATGATTTTACGTGATTTTTGTTGTATGGCCTTCTCTTTCCGCCGTACAACTACCTTATTTTCTTATTTAGGAGGAATTTATCTTCCCTTTGGTAACAGCGATGTGTTGTACACTAATTTTATTTGTAAGAAAAAAACACTTTAAAATAAGTTAAAAGATAAAACCTTGTTCATGTAAGTAGAAAAGAACTTATCTTTTCTTTTACGCGTAAGTATATAATATTTTCACCTGAAATATGTTGGTTTAAAAGATCACCAATCTATACAGGGGGGGCGTTGTTACGTTCAAACGTGTAACAATTAAAAATATGGACGATATGAAATATTGTTTTCGGAAAATTATACTTTCCTTTATTTTCAACAATAACAAAAAAAGAAAAAAAAGAAAAAAGGTCGGTTAACAAAGATACAGTTATTTTGGATTGCTACTATCAAATACAAAGGAAAAGACGACTTGTTGAAACTCGAGGTCGAAAACTAGAACAAGGAAGTAGAGTGTTACGAGGGTAAGGTCAAAACTGCTAACAGTGGCTATTCACTCTATTAACAACGAAATTCAATGACAATAAAATTTCTTTTTGTTTTTTCTTTTAAAAGTTTGGTCAATATTTCAAAATTTTATGTACCACTAGTCCAGAGGGCATTTTCTGCAACTTTCCGTCGGTTGAAGGGATGTATTTCTTTTTGTGTTTTGGATTCTTTCGGCTGGACTTATCCATGAATCATAGACCGGAGTTATTTTAACGGGTCCAAGCTAATAACTGATCTATTTCCCTCTTCACTTTTATTTATATGGCACCTTACCACATTCTAGATTATTGCAGAACCCTCTGGGGCCTTCTAGATACTTCTAAAACTTCCAATCCTTCTAAACATTCTATTACTATTCTCTTGCCTTTAAACTATCTCGTGAATTAAAAACTTTTGAGATTTCATTATTAGGACTGCCTAGAATACGTTAGCACGCGTTTTAAACTGTTTTATTGATTTTATTATCAATATTTTATAGAAATGCTCCCTCGTAACAGGCATCAAGAGCACCAATAAAAGCAAGTTAGTAATCTGTTATCATCTGTTTTATTAGTATTAAAATACGTCCGAAAATAAGCTAATATTGTGGTAAATAGACATAGAGTTTTGGTATAAATAGTACTTTCACTCTCTATTAGTATATACGTGTGTTTACTCGTCGACTCTTTCTTCAAATATAGTTCTCTTCTTACTGTCACTATACAACCATCTCATTGCATGTAATGTCTTAAAAAGAAGAATGTTAAAATTTAAAAACAAATCTTTTAAATAACTTGCAATATTTTTTAATCCTCTAAAAAGAAAAAGTGTTTAGAATAAAATGAGGAATAGATTTTTAACGATAAAAATCAACATAAACATTTAAAACATCTAAAACCAAGAGAAATTTACGTCATCGCAAAGGAAAAGCGCTTAATAGATTAGATAGATTGAAGTAGTAGAAAGCATTGTGTCTTTGCGCAGAAGCACCGGAGCAAATTTTCTACAATATACTCACCCATCTTGGCCACTTTCGTTAGTAAAAAAGGCGCCATCTTCTATCATGATAACCTTCGTCCTCACGCAACATTACTTACGAAAGATCTATTAGGTGAATTTACTTGGGAAATTTATTTCATCTTGAATATTCGCTTGACCTAATTCTCTTTACACACACACACACACACACACACACACACACACACACACACACACACACACACACACACACACACACACACACACACACACACGTATATTAGTGTTGGGACGATTACTCGGAATCAAAAATTATGTTTAGAAACGAAAATAAAGAAACCGTTTTGGGCATCAAAAAATAGGAACACTCTTTTTTCCGATTCCCATATTGGTTTTGATACCCCCAAATTTTTGTTATTTGAAAAAACAAAAAACAAACAAAAAAAAGCGATTCTTTTAAATTTTTTATTTTAATTTTTAATTTGCCCCATCCTGCATATTCGTTTGACACAGTTCCCTCAGATTATGGCTTATTCCGAGGATTACAACAACATAATGATGGCCTTAGGTTAACATAGCGAGAAAAAAACAGGCCAGTACTTAGATTCATATTTCATGCAAATCAAAAGAATTTCATAAGCTCGTTGAGATATGGAATGGAGTTATAAAGAGCAAAAGTTGTTATTGTCATGAATAAAGATTAAAAACACACACAAATTTTTCATTTTCAAAATGAAATTTTAAATCGAAAAAAAAACTTTTGCGCCAACTCGAAAAGAAAAAACAACCAAATGTAAGTATGCTGTTCTTCTTTTTGGTAATTGAGAATTTATGCAGAATACGACCTCCTCAAAGACAAGCAAGAAACAACAAAACAAAATATAAATAGACAGTGCTCCTATTTCTTGTTTCGAATAACCTTTCTAAAGACAATTCGATTTTTTTTGTATTCAACGCTCAAGTGCTAGAGTAAGAACAAGGAGGGGTCAAGCTAGAAGGATCCATGGAATAAAAAGAGAAGACGCGTTTCGAACTCCACGTGTGCCCTCTTACGTAGACATAAATAGATCTTAATTTTCTTCCTTTAACGTGATTTAACGTTGATGGCCGCATATATAACAGTAAATATTAAATTCTTACGCACACACACACACACACACACACACACACACACACACACACACACACACATATATATATATTAGTGTTGGGACGATTAATGGGAATCGAGAAAAAAAATAATAACAGAAACCAATATGAGAATCGGAAAAATGTGTCCATTTTTCGATGCCCTAAACGATTCTTTTAATTGTTTTTGTTTTTAAACTTAATTTTTCGATTTATTGTACTATTAAAATGAAATATTTATTTATTTTTACCAATATAACTAAACCCTAAAAATCACCGTTCACAAATGGATTTTTACGTTAGTAAAAACATATACACACTGCATCGTTTTTGACAGTAATACACAAATAAATAAATAAATAAATAAACAAACAACAATTCAATAGCCAAATATTAAAAAAACGTTATGAGAATCGTAATCATAATCGGGAATTTAGAACAGAATCGGTAATTATTAAAATCGTCCCATCGCTAATATCTAAGTATACAAATATATATCTATGCATACATTAATGTTTATGTGAGTTTGTATGAGTGTTGGATGACTTTGTCAACCACATAATAAAATAACATCATGGTAAATTAAAGCCATATTTTCTATTTTTATCGCGCATTTAACTCAGATTGAACTAATTTGAATTAATCGAAAAAATCATTCTTGCATATTTTCTCCCTTCGTTTTCACCTTTTCAATGAACTTTTTTGCAGAAAATAATAAAAAAAATATGGCAAACAACAGCTAGAATCTGAGTCAATCATTCCGAAGTGTTTTTCCGGAATTGAAATTTGAAAGCTTTTGGCAGATTGATAAATAGAAATGCAATAGCATTCATTGTTCGATAGTGACCTTTGTCAAATAATGACCTTTGTCAAATAATGACCTTTGTCAAATAATGACCTTATCATTATTTCCTTGAGACTCATCGATCCCACAAAATAACGGCTATTTTGATAGCGTTTCACTTTCGATTAATGAATTGGCAAATCGTCCGTAAATACTTGACTCCCCCTCCCCCCAAATACTTTCTCCCTCCAAAAAATACTTGACTATCTCCCCCGCCCAAATACTTGACTATCTCCACTCCCAATACTTTACTATCTCCCCACTCCCCAAATACTTGATTATCTCCCCCCACAAACACGACTAATTACGAAAAGATTAAAAAATCACTAATATCTCCAATACGGTAATCGTTGTCTCAGTTTCTATCACTAATCTAGTGATTTTAAACGAATCGGACTTCAACTGTATTGATCGGAAAATAACGTCGGTATCTACACGCTGTTGCAGCAAAATCCAACACTTGACAAAAAATAAACAAAATTAAATTTTAACCTTGCGGCAAAAAAAAAACAAAAAAAACGGATAAAAACATTATAGTATATAATTCTTTGTTTATTGTTACTTTTATCGGATTTCAGAACGAGAATTTATCTAGTCTGGTGGAGTATCCAGTTAAGTAATGTAACATCACTTAAAGAAGGTGCATCAGGAAAGGCTGGCTTATTGCCGTGCCCAAGAGGTACTCATTTGGGCTTTAAAAATTATGTTACTTTGAATATTTGGCCAGTGTTTACTTGTACAGGAATGTATCCTCATGTCAGGTTTACACTCGATGCAGTCTAGCTGGCAATTCCAGTTCTTCTCTCTATATAATACATGTGTGTTTTATGCGTTTTATGTTTATATTTGTGCTTGCCAATGTATCTGTTATTTTCCGTGCACGCAATGTCTTCGCGTAACTGTACATCTGTTAGCAATCTGACTGACATCTGGTTGCAAGCTTAAATAAACGCACGTGGCACTTCTATTTAACAATCCAATATATATATATATATATATATATATATATATATATATATATATATATATATATATATATATATATATATATATATAAGCAGGGTACCCGGTATTACCCGGGTTGACATGAAGTTCCGTTTGACCACACCTAAGGATATTAATCATTTTCATCATGGGCAACAATTTCAAATATAAAAGAACAGATAAAACATGTAAATGTAATCGCCTGAATAAAGAAGTACGTAATACCCTTTTTCGGCGGAAGGGATACAAAGAGAAGAAACTATTCTCCAGATATTGAGCACTTTTTGTTATGCGTGCGTTATAAAGACCCCCTCCCCAGATAAAAAAAAAATAAATCAAAACAAGTTTTATTTCAATAAAAAAAATAGCAACGAGTGCCCCAACGACTAAAAAAAAAAAAAAAAAATAGCCAAACGCGTGCGTAATATACGTTTTTTTTTTTAAATTTTTTGTAAAGGCACTTTTTTCACTGTTTTTTTTTTCTTTTTCGTAAATAAAATTACTTTTCGAATTGCTTTTTTTGGGGAGAGGGAGCTTTTTCAATTCGCTTTCTTTTAGTGTGAGGGGGGCTTTTTGTTTCTTAAAAGTGTGGCTGAAGTTTGAATTCGAAGCGGTCAAAATTTCTGTATTGCCGTTCCAAGAATATTAAAAACAAACAGATTTTTTCAGTTTATTCGTAAATGTTTTTTTTTTTGAATATTAAAAAACAAAAATATTTTTCTGTCTACACAGAATTATTTTTTCAAGCTAGAAACTTATTGAGATTATCAAATTATTTTATTTGGGTGGAGTTTATATGGGGTATAACTCTACGTCTTTAAAAAAGTCGATGTCGGAAATAATTCCAAATAAATTAAATTAAATATATTATCAATAAAATTGTTATTTAACAATTTAAATAACAATTTTAAATAGAACATTTAAAACAATTCCCTCGCTAGAAACATTAACAAACATATCACTATTTAATAAAATCGATTTTCCTTTATGCAATATGCAAATAAAGTTGCATATTAGTTGTATATTTTGCAAGAATTACACTATATATAGAAATAAATGAAAGAGTAAAGTAGCGGACCTTTTGTATATATGAATCAAATTGTGGACAAACAAACAAACAAACAAACAAACAGACAGGAATATGAATTTATATATATAATGTGATGAAGTGAAATATATATTGCTAGCAGGACCCAGTGGAAATTCTATTGTTTTCTCTCTATCCTCTTAACGTACAAACACTTGTTGATTATATATTTTTTAAATAAATAAAAAGGAATTTTTTTGCCTTTTAATTTTCAAATATATGTTTTAGTTATTTGATATTGTAACAATTATTATTTTTTATTAAAATACCAGGTTGTCTCAAAAGTTCGTATGCACTTGTAAAAAGTTGAATTTTTATGCAATTTTTAATTGTTTTTTTTTAATTGTGTTTATATAGTTTTATACTGATCTTTATCTTTCTATCCTAGATGGCAATTGATAAAACTGAACTGCCAGAAACTGCGGTTTCGCTACTGCTGGAGGTAAAGTTTTTCAACCAGGAAAACTGCAGAAAGATTTGTGTTGCCGAAAGTGGTACAAGCGTTTTGATTCAGGCAACATGAGTCTTGAAGATAAGCGCCGTTCGGGACGTCCATTAAAGTTGGATGATGGAGACTTGCAAACTTGAACATTATGCCTTCATTGAGCAATCGAGTATTGGCTGATGAGCTTGGAATCGGCAAATCGACAATTTACCGACACTTGAAGCAACTTGATTTTGTTCACAAAAAAATGCGCCATGATCCGCACGAACTCACCGAAGCACAAGTCAACAGACGAATTGAAACTTGTCGGCAATCCATTGGACGGGCGTTTTTGGAACGAGATATGGTCCAACATAATCGAGACAAGCTATGGATTCAGAAGGAAAGAGATGCCTTCGGTTTCAAAACATCAGCAAGAAAATCATGTTGTGTGTTTGGTGGAACTTTGAAGAAACCGTACATTTTGAGTTGATTCTGAATTATCGTGCCATCAGCGCCGAACTATACTTTACTGTAAGCACCAGGAGCGAGTCTACGAAAAGTTGACGCAAAAGTACCCGGCTCTGATCAACGGAAAGCTTTGGTGCAGCAGGGCAATGCCAAGCCACACACCGCTATGAAGATCAAAGACAAGTCTGAAGAACTGAATATCGTTGAGGTTCTGCCACACCCAGTCTATAGTCCTGACTATACTCCAGCAGATTACGGCTTTTTTCTCTCAGTGCAACACTTTCTTAAGGGCTGCCGATTCAATTTGTTTGATGAAGTGGAGGAAGCTTGTCAGGAATTCTTTGATTCAGCTGAATGGTACTTTGACTAGATCTGAAATTTTGAATATTGATGGTAGAAAGTCTTGGAAAACGATGACCTTTATTTTGAGGATTAATTTATTTATTATTACTTGGTGAGTAAAATTTTATTTTTTTTGCAAATGTTTACGAACTTTTAGCACTCACTAATAAGAAAAACACGCAAAGAATATGTTACAAACCTGTTTGGTTCAAGTATTTATGATGGTTTATTCGATTTTAGAGCGATTTATTTTGAAATGGATAAAACATTGGCAAGCAACGTTATTAGTTATTTTTCAGTAACATTTTGGGTTTCGTTCATAAAAATTAAATAATCTTGTTTTTACGAATAGCGATGAAAAATGATAACGTATTTACGAACCTTTACGCAATGCTTACAATCTTGGGTTTATCATATTGGAAAGTGATATACAAACTACCACTTGCGTATTAAGCGATGCTCTTTGTGTAAAAAAATTGAGCTTAAACATTTGGACAATATCAAACCATTGTTAATTCACTACCCGCATAATATCAACCGAATAGTGTAACGGATAGAAGCCCCGGATCTCGCTTGAGCGGTCGTTTCGATCCTGGCTTGAAGTAGTTGCTTGTTTAGCCGCACCGATGAGCTGTGATACAGCGAAACAATATTGTATATATATATATATATATATATATATATATATATATATATATATATATATATATATATATATATATATATTTATATATATATATAAAATGTATATATATATTTTACATGCAAAATCCGATCCCACATTTTGCTAATTCCTGCCCTCTGATGAGAAGGAGAGCATTTCTTCGAAACTCCGCGGATTAAGGACTATCCACTTATCTTGTGCTTCCTTTTTAAAATTAAATATGTTTTTAACTCTTTTTCAATATGTCTTTTAACATGTTTTATTAATCATTTGTTCATATATATATATATATATATATATATATATATATATATATATATATATATATATATATATATAGCTTCAAACCTTTGGGATATCAAAACCAAAGCAACCCCTCCAAACGAGCATGGGAATCTTTATCGACACAAATGTATGAACACTAATTAGAGTTCTCCATTATAAGTAACCCCCATAGGGCCCCACCCCCGTTAGTGTGAGTGAGCGATGTAACCCGGATATTTTTCATACCCGTTTTTGGTCTTTGATACCTCTTATATCATTGTATATGGTTGGGTTAGTATAATAGAAAACCATATAAGAGCCTATTCATGTACGGGCAGACACATACAGATATATACATATATATATATACATATATATATATATATATATATATATATATATATATATATATATATATATATATAGGGGTACAAAATTTAATAACAGCTATGTACAGACCAAATTTATTAATCATGATAAATAAAAAGTGAAAAGTTAGCTGACCATTTTTGAACCTCGTTCAACAAACCTTAAATCGAGGTGAATAACGATTAAGAAAAAAATTATTAGATGGAAATATGACGGAGGACAAGGGGGGGGGGACAGGGAAAGAATCAGATAGAAACTACATTAAGGCATAAAATATTTCCTCTCAAGGACTTAATATAGATAGTTTCTAAAATTTTCAAGTGATAGGGAGAGTGTGACATTCTCAAAACGGAGAATAAGTTGACATAAGTTGATAAGGTTATTTATTAAGTGGTCACAATAACTAGAACTTTAAGATTTATGCAAAACATCTGATGGTGCATGATTTTCCTATCGACTCTTGGATGGGATGTGTTGTTTGATACTGGAATCCAACATTTGTGATGTCCTCCAAACGTCGTGCATTCCAACAACTATATTTTTAGTAAATAAACAATAGGATGATTATGATGGGGGGTGGAGGGAGAACATCTTTTTGAATAGAAGACAGCTTAAGTCTTGTGGAAAAAACATACGAAGACTGAACGCAATAATAATAATATTGTTGTTTATTTATTTTTTGTTTAACCTCTTAGCAAGAAGGAAATATCGTTTTTCTATTATATTAATGTATGCTTGCATGCCGAACTAAAACTTTAAAAAAAATACACAGAAAACACACACAAAGTTAGCATATTAAAGGTTGCATAATCTCGTCGAATGGCTATTTATATCATTTAATATTATCAAGGCGTATGCATATTTGCTCATGTTAACATATAAAGAGACGTAACTCTTATTTTTTTTCACAGTTATTTTTTCTTACACTAACTCGGGTTGTGTGTATGTCAAGTAAGAGGAATGGACTAGGTGAAGAAGTAAGGGATGTGAAAGGAAGGAAACTGGGTAAGGGGAAAAGATAGGGATATAAATTATGTTATATTTATCCTCGGGCAGTGACGGGTAGCCCTGCTAGTATGTTACAAAACAGACAGAAAACGTTGTTTATATATCACTAAACATATATATATATATATATATATATATATATATATATATATATATATATATATATATATATATATATATATAGGCTGGGTACATTTTGGCATTGAATATCTCGAGAACTATTAAGTATATAAAAACGCGTCTGGTATATTCAGAAAGCTTGTAATCTCAAGTTTTTCGCAAAGATGTTCAATGTGAACACCATTGGTCAGACGATACACATCAAGCTGTTAGTCCAATTTTTTCCAAACGCGTACCAGCATTGCGTTGTCAATAGTTGCAACAGCTTTTGTTATTCGGGCCTTCAGCTCACCCGCGTCTCTTGGAATGATAGACACACAAACCAGTCCTTTCACCAATCTCCACAACTGGTATCAAGCAGACAGCAAACGTTCATCAATTATCAAACAGAGTAAATGCTGTTTGTATATGATCAAGCAGACAGCAGTCGTTGTTTATATGTTAATCGCTTGTTAAATAAACCGAAAACATTGTTAAGATCATCAAACAAATAACAAATGTTGTTTATTTGTTTATTTGTTGTAAAAAAACACGTCAGTATACATTATTTATATGTCAACCAGTTGCTGTTTATTTGCTATGACATATGCAACAGGCATTGCTTATATGTTTATAGGATATATATACATACGTCTCCGTTTTGGATTGAGATCTTTGGTAAATAGTGACGAAACGATTCAAATATTTTTCCAATTCCAATACAGTTACCGATTCTGTGCTAAGTTCGTAATTCAATTGAAAAATTAATAATGAGATGGATTATCTCCCTTCGTAGCTAGGATTTCCCAATTATCGATAATCACAATAGATTAGAACGAAAGAAAATAATAGAATATTAAATAATAAAAAATAGAATGGGATTCCTAACCTTGAATGATGTATGAGGATTAAATAAATATAAAGTAATGTCATTCTTTATTTCCCTTTTTAATAAGATATGAACCTACAACTGCTCTTAAATCTAATTAATAAGACAGCCGATATTTTTGTAAACATTGAAGCCAGCATAGGGCGAATACGAAACTAACATAACCGTAACGTTTTAGCTATGTTGTTCTGGCCATAGTATATATATATATCTAAAAATAAAATTTTAAAAATTAAAAAACAATTAATTATGTGAAATAAAGAAATATAGAAATCTAATTTAAGAATTCAACGAATAATATTATTAAAAGATATTAAATGGCTACGGATTTTTGTGGTAACTTCTTATAACAGGTTTTTAAATAATGATACGAAAATTAGGTGATATATTAATATTTAAATAAGCTCTTGACAAAGATGCGTCCAGGCTAAATGTTTTCGCATGCTTCATTTCCTTTAAGGGAAATTTCTTTAAATAATGCCCTATTGTAAAGTTTTTTTTTATTCAAGAAGTCTGAAGAAAGGCTGGTTATGTGAAAATTTTCAAACATCATAATGCTTGAAATAGTCCAATCGATCTTGAAACAATTGTAACTTACAATGAAATACACTTTTTGTTGCTATCAATTCCTTTTTTGAAGTCTTGCTTTTGTTTTCACAGTATATTAATGCTCAATTATGAAATATGATAATTTTATAACTTACATTTTAAGTCATCTCTTTTTGGCTTAAAATTCATTGGTATATGAAAATTTACTGATGTATACGAACCCAGTAAAATTCAGTATATTACAAACAAGTTTATATATATATATATATATATATATATATATATATATATATATATTATATTAATACGATAGTGTATGTGTTCTTTTATGTATCACGTTTACATCCGGGTCGTTTAATTGTTATGTTCTTCTATTTCTTGTTATGAATAATTTTACACCGAATTTTCATAAGTTTTCGTTTCGGTTTCGATTATAGCTATTAGAACTAAAGTCATCTATTTTATTTATAAATGATTTTACCAAGAATTCTTCACAAGTTTTGGCTATAGCTGATGGCACAAATCATCTATTTTTTTAAATAAATGATTTTATTAAGGATTCTTCATAAGTTTTGGTTTCGGTTTCGATTATGGCTGAAGGAACTCAAGTTATATATATATATATATATATATATATATATATATATATATATATATATATATATTAATTTATTTATACAAACATTAATGGCTACATATGTGCGTAAATGTTTCTGTAATCACCCACGTTGGGGGATTACGTCTTCAGGCCAAGAATTACCGTAAAAAGTGATATTTCCACCAAATACATTTTTCTATTTCGTTTATCAAGTTAGAATACAACCTGGGTGGGAGTCATAAAAAACGGTAAAAGGATCAGTGAGGTCTTTGAAGATAATAAACATCTTTTTCATTTCCCCTTCCCCCATCCCACCTAACTTTTCGTTTTTATGGCATAAGGTACTTGAGAATTTAGTTTTCTTGTCTTAGAGTTTGTAAGTTAAGAACCTTAGCTATGGTCAACTAAGTACTGACCGGTGCCTTTTAACCTACCTCCACCCACACATACACGCAACACACATACAACACACACATACACAGACACCGCCACACACACACACACACACATTAATACATATATTCAAAAGCGAATCCATGCTGTACACTTTTTATTTTATTTACTGAAACTAGACAATAACTCTGAAACTACGCAGGAATAAAGTAAAAATTACATTAAGGTAAATAAAACAAAACAAAAAATAAATAAAATTAAATAAAAATAAATAAATAAAAATAAAATAAAATTAAAACAAATAAACAAACAAATTATGAATAAATATAAAACACGAAAGTTATCTAAACCCCACATGTACCTATATACATATATCAATATACTTATAAATGCCTACACTTTGCGCATATACACACACACACACATTACAGACATACAGAGACAAATAATAGCATTTTTCTTTACTTCTGTAGCGTGGTAACCCCTTCGTATATGCAATAGTATGCTACCACACTCTTGACGGATGTATATATATATATATATATATATATATATATATATATATATATATAAACACATACACACATAAACACATATATATACATATATATATAAATATATACATACACACATACATACACATATAACATATATATAAACAACATTCGGACATCCATACATTCTTGTAATCTATACTGTTACAACAATCATATACGAGGCAGCCTATTCTAATAGTTCAGAAATATATATGCATATACATACATCTACATACAATAGACACAGAGATACATCCATATACAAACATACACACAGATATATAGATACACATATATATATATATATATATAAACACACAAACATACATAAAATACACTTATACATACATACTCACACAAATATAGGCATATACATCTATACATGTACCCTGCCACCAAATGATACATCTAAAGTAGAAACAGACATGAATACATTTACTATATAAACTCCCTTTTTCTATCAAACTCCACACGCATAGTTATATTTCATGGCCCCATCCGCTTGTTACATTTTCCTAAGTTGTAGGTTTTTTCCATAAAAATTTACACTACGTAAAAATTTATATTGAATTCAGCATGAAGTTCATGGGCCTATCCTCATATTAAGCAAACATTCTTTCGATGGTAAGGCAGATATACATAAGATGTATCACTATACAATAATAATATATAATGACACATGACAGAAATCAGAGTATTTAGGTTATACAAACCGAGTATACAAGCTTATATATTGTAGTACTTACCTTCATCTTTGTTTATTCACCCTAATTTCCTTATCCCCTTTTCTTTCATTCACCCTTCATTCCTTACTTTCTTTCATCTATTTATTTCTTCATTTTTTTTATATTAATAAATTACTTTTCCTACCCGGGTATATAAAGATCTTATATCCATACATGCACACACCCAAAAATATCCATATGCATACATTATTACGAGCTTCACTCAAAACAATCTATTACTCATTTGGTTCAAATATACCTTCATACAGGTACTTATTTCGGTTAGTAATACCATAACTGCTCGATGAAGTAGAAGATTAAGCGACTTACGTAACCCATACGTGTATGATCATAGTTGCGACCTCACTTATCCTCTTTGTGGGGGGGATATTTGATGGGGGTTAGTTGTACTTATATATATATATATATATATATATATATATATATATATATATATTTACCTTAATGTAATTTTTACTTTATTCCTGCGTAGTTTCAGAGTTATTGTCTAGTTTCAGTAAATAAAATAAAAAGTGTACAGCATGGATTCGCTTTTGAATATATGTATTAATGTGTGTGTGTGTGTGTGTGTGGCGGTGTCTGTGTATGTGTGTGCTGTATGTGTGTTGCGTGTATGTGTGGGTGGAGGTAGGTTAAAAGGCACCGGTCAGTACTTAGTTGACCATAGCTAAGGTTCTTAACTTACAAACTCTAAGACAAGAAAACTAAATTCTCAAGTACCTTATGTCATAAAACGAAAAGTTAGGTGGGATGGGGGAAGGGGAAATGAAAAAGATGTTTATTATCTTCAAAGACCTCACTGATCCTTTTACCGTTTTTTATGACTCCCACCCAGGTTGTATTCTAACTTGATAAACGAAATAGAAAAATGTATTTGGTGGAAATATCACTTTTTACGGTAATTCTTGGCCTAAAGACGTAATCCCCCAACGTGGGTGATTACAGAAACATGTACGCACATATGTAGCCATTAATGTTTGTATAAATAAATTAATATTAATTAATAAATTAATATACCTGCTCTGTTCACTCATTGAGCACTATTTTGGTAGACACATGTTGTTTCATTGGATGTTCTTCTAGGAAACTAAACTCTACTCTATATATATATATATATATATATATATATATATATATATATATATATATATATATATATATATATATACACAGGGTGGCCCACAAGTAGGTTTACAGTTATTAAACTACCTTTCATATGGTTGAAGTTACTTGCTAATTAAAATGTACAAGCAATATAAAATACTCCACAGAGTATAGATCTGATTTACATAAACAGCTTGGGCCGGTTTTTTTAATGGACCTGTAAATGGAGAGAACTACCTGGACATGCTCCGTGAAGTAGTAGTACCACAACTCAGAACTAAACCTGACTTTAATGTACACTTCTTTCAGCAAGATGGAGCATCACCACATTATGCGTCTTGAGTAAGAGACTACCTTAAGCAAGTTTTTCCACAGCGTTGGTTCGGAAGAAGGGGCAGCATCGAATGGCCATTACGTTCACCTGACCTAACCCCAATGGATTTCATTTTTTGGGAGCGTTGTTAAGTATAAGTTTTATGAGAAGAAACCCAAAACAATAAATGATTTAAAAGATTACATTCATGTCGCATTCACAGAAATTGATGAAGATCGGAATTTGTTTCGCACTGTGTGTACGAGTGTCCTGGAGAGATTTGAAGAATGTTGCAATGTTGAAGGACATTTTGAACATCTGAGAGATTAAATCATTTGTTTTTATGTTAACAGGTATAATGAATTTCCTGCCGTTCTGGTGTCGAATTTCAAGTAAATATTTTAAATATTTGAAGTTTTTCAAATAACCTAATTAAAGAATTTCAAATATTAAATAACTGCAAACCTACTTTTGGGCACACACACACACACACACACACACACACACACACACACACACACACACACACACACACACACACACACACACACATATATATATATCCGTTTTTATTTCGGTTTCGATTCAAGCTAATGCACCCAAGTCATATGGATATATCTTTTTATTTGTAAAATCGCAACTTTATAAAAAATAAAAATCGATAGAACATTAAATCTATAATAATATATACGATATCTGCAAGAATAAAAATATCATATTAAAGCATACTTTACGACCGGGCCTTGCCGGGTGTTCATGCTAGCTTCGATAAATACTTTTGCAGTTTTAACAAAAAAGCTGCAATAATATCAGAGCGTCTCCATTTACACTGAACATCTACATATGAATGATTCCCCTGTGGAATTTACAAAGGTCCCGCTAGTCAATAATTAATTTCATATACTTTAGAAATATATATATATATATATATATATATATATATATATATATATATATATATATATATATATATATATATATATAATAAATTCCTTTCTATAATTAAAAAGTGTGTATGTATATATGTATATGCATGCATTTCTAAAGTCTAGAAAATTAATTGAGAAGAGTTTTGTTTACAAGAACTTTTTGTCTTCATTAAAACTGATCATGTCAACCCGATTTCTAATTATAAATCTGATTTTGCTAATGGATGACAAAACAGACGAAACACGAAGAAGGCAGACAAAGAATTGAAAATAAATGACAAAAACATTGAATAGACGTCTGCGTATGTATTTTTGATAAGTCAATTCTAATATTAACATTGGCTGTCATCTTTTCGATTTACCAACATTGATTAAGATGACACCTACATTTTTCTTTAACTCTTTAACGTATTTCGCGTTGAAATATATCTGTTTCTGATCTGTCTTATTTCCCTGATACTCTCTATTTATTTGTTTATGTATTCGAATTATTAATTCATTTTCAAGTTTCAATTTAAAAAGAGTGAGAATAATGAATACTAGAAATTCCACGGAATGAGGAATATATTTAATCAACAAATATGTTTTGATATAGCTGATCATTTTCGGAATAGTGCAAAAAACCAGTTTTTCTATCCAAAAAACTAATAACACGCAGCAAATCTGAGTTTATTAACATTTCTGTGAAAATAATGCCCATTGTATTTTAAATATAGAACTTAATAAAATGAAAAAAAAAAAAGCAATAAACACTAATAAATACTCAAAGAAGAATATTGTGTTACATTGTTCAATACAATTAATAGAATCACATTGTAAGAGACATTCTTTAATTTACTTCTTCAGTCCAGCACCTCTTGGCAGACAATGTTCTATACTTTGCCATGTTTCTTTCGAATGTTCCCTTTTTCACGTAACGTTTTGCTGACTTCTTTCTTCGATGAAAAACCTTCTGTACGTCGATATTCCTACGAGTTCCTTCCTCACACCATTACAACATATATATTATTATAATGATATTCGAAAACGAGGCTACATCAAAGGGAGGTCACTCTTGTATTTTTGTCCAGGGCTGTCAGATTGGATTTTTAAAGCCAAATTTCGCGAAGTTGGCTTTTTTTTTTTAAAGCAGTTTGGATTTGAAAAAAAAAAAAAGGTATTTCGCTAAACGTACGGACTAACCAAGGCAGAAACTAACAGACTATTAAATACATTAGACGCAACCTCTAGTTTAATTAGTCTCTCTGTGCAGGGATTTTTCTTAATCTTATGAGTAAATTTTGCTAAATATCAAATGAAAACAGTACTTAGATTTCATAGTAAACTAGTAGGGAGACCCGACGTTGCCTGAGATTGAATGATGATCAACGAATGTTTCACACCCCTATATTTTTATTGTCATCGAAATTAGTTAAATCGTCCGGGAAGAAGCTTCACATGCCTCCATGCAGTAACTCATTCCAAAATATATGTTATTCTACATTGCACTTTAGAGAACCTACTGTTTCTTTTATAAAATTATTTGATATAAACTTCTTTCCTCTTAACGAAAAAAAACATCATTAAGAAATTTACGTGCGCAGTTTGAACCTACAGACCACATCATGGAAAAAAAAAAACCCTAAAAACATGTAAATTTGCAAGACTAATAAAATTCTTTCAACTAATGAAAACAAATAAAAAAGAAAGAAACTTACGCGCGGAGTTTGAACCTACATACCACGTCATGTAAAAAACAAAACAAAACAAAAACAAACAAAAAAACAAACAAACAAACGAACAAAAAACAAACGCTATCAACTTACCCACAAAAGAATTTTCATGTCCCGTTGTTCTATCATTGTTGCTAAGAGACGGCATGGAAAAATGATTTACCGATGATAGATAAATTAAAATTAAGGTTTCGATTATCGATTATCCGTAATTATCGAGGGTATTCTGAAACAAAGCTTAACTAAGATCACTCCCAGACTTATACACTAAAGTTCTGTAAATTTTAAAGAAAATCTGTTCAGCTATTTTGGAGTCTATAAAGAAGTCACTCACACACAGAGACAAAGTTGCATTTATATAATTGTCATTTTCTCTTAAGGCAAGTCACAAGACTAAGCTGGATATTCCGCCAAACAAACCAAATTCGGATCCTGAAATCTGGCAAAACAAAGCACATCTAGAAAGGAAAAGTAATTATCACATCGTTAAATAATCTATTTGACTAAAGGTAATTATTCATAACTGTTTATTTATACACGAATTGAGAAATAAGAGAGAGTCATAAAGGATACGCACACACAATCTGATAATTTCTACTAATATATAAAAGGAAATGTGTGCGTGTGTGTGTGCGTGTGTGTGTGTGTGCGTGTGTGTGTGAGTTCATTCATTATGTAGTCGAAAACGACTGGGCCGATTTTTATGAAATTTCACACGAAGGTCCATTATGTACCTGGCAATGTTCTTAGATAGGTTTTCCCTCGGAATATCTTCGATAAGTCTCAATAATCGAAATAATCTTATAAAAGAAAAACTTTTTGACTAAAATTAACACCTTATACAGCCTAACATCACAGATGCATATGAGAAGTTTTATTACCACACATGGAAAAAGGCTTGGCATATGAAATCAACAATAGGCTCTTGGATATAGCAGGGACGCGTTCGAAATGAATGTTTCTGTTTAGAGCACAATTGAACCATGATACTTTACTTTTCATTTTATACTTAAATTCAAGCCATTATCACCGCACAAGCAGTAAGGTCAGGCATATAAAATCAACAGTTATTTCTTTGATATGACAGGGGCGCGCTCGACATGACAGTTTCTGTTTAGAGCACAATTAAAGTAAGATATTTCACTTTTGTATTTTAACTTTTAATGCAAGCAATGATATATAAAAATAATTTTATAAAATTTACAGTAGGTTTTCTACAGTGCAATGCAGAGTACAATGTATTGTGGACTAAGTCACTGTGAAAGCAGGTGAAGCTTCCAGACGGTGCGTCGCGATGGGCCTCCAACTATAGATGACAATCAATTTATTTGATTTAAAAATGGGCAATTTCACTGGTTTCGATGATAATAATAATATGGAAATGGAAATATTTGTCGATCATAATTAATCCCGGGCAACATCGGGTCTCTCTTCTATGAATGAGTAAATAAATGAAAATGTAACTTACTGAGTATATTTTGGATTCATCGAACTACTGTTCTCACCTTGGGTGTGATTTGCAGAACGTTTCGGTCGATACAACCCCTCGACCTTCTTCAGGCGTATCTTGTTGAACTCGAGAATGTTTCTGTCGAACTCGGGAATTTAGACGGAATTTCAAGCGAAACCCTTTACTTACTTCACAGGGGGTAGCATACTCTTGTTCCGTCAGCCAGGACTGGGTAGAAGTCCTAAGTAATTCGCAATTGATTTTTTGGTCGCCCACACAAAAAATTGAATCTTCAACCGCCAGGAGAATATCACTTTTTTATAATTGACCTATGGTGCCGTGGTTAGAGTACTTGAAAAAATCAATTGTAAAATGTGATATTCTCCTCAAGGTTGTAGGTTCAATCCTCAGTGTGGGCGAATTACTTGGGACCTCTATCCAGTCATGACTGACGAAACAAGAGCATGCTATTCCCGTGAAGTATATAAAGATTTCCCTTCGAATTTCCCGAGTAATATATATATATTTTTATATATATATATATATATATATATATATATATATATATATATATATATATATATATATATATATATATGTGTGTGTGTGTGTGTGTGTGATAGTTGTGTAGTTCCAACGAGAGAAAAAAAATGTATATTTAAAAGAGGGTAGCCATCAACAATTGTAGATTTTTCAGACTTTTATCATTTTTTAATATTTTAAAATATTTTATAACGCGTTCCAAGCCCTTTTCAGCTCTCTTCTGATATTTTTTATATAAAGTTTTTTTTTTTAGGTAAAAGTTTGGAATGCCTTTTTCTAAAACATTTTATCTCTGACAACGCTGATTGTGTTTTTCAGAGAAATGCCAATCTCAGACTTTTTGTCACCAATAGTCGGTGCGCTGGTCAAGAGTTCAATCAGCGTTAAGTCCATTTAGTGGGCGAGGGGGCTTTGAGTTTGTTTGGTGAATATTTTTATGGGGTTTTCTTTCTTTCTTTTTTGATTTGCGTGCTTGTGTGTTAAGGCGAGGGTTGTGTGTTGTGTGTGTGTGAATGTGTGTGGGTCAAGATCTGTGATTTTTTCTTTCACATGTGTGTGCTTTTGTGTGTGTGTGCGCGCGCGCGTGTGTGTGTGCCTCTGTGTGCGCGCGCATGTCTGTGCGTGTAAGAGGGAGATAGAGGAAGGATATCTAGATAGGTATAAGGTTGATTCCCAATCTAAACATACATACATGTATTCAGTCACCGAAACACAAACACACGTACACACACAAACAAAATAGAAAACAGATGACATATACACACATATGCATGCATACACACATGCACACACATACACAAACATACACATATATATACATACATATATGCATATTATACACACATATACACACACACGCGCATGTACGCATATATACACACATACACGCACATATACATATATATAGAAATACAAATGCAGGAGCAAGCATACATACACACACCTACATATACACTCATACACACACGCACACACCCACACACCCATATATATATATATATATATACACATGCACCCACACACCACACAAATATTGGTTAAAGTTGTCTTAATGTAGAAAGATTTTCTTTTATTAAATGTGGGAAGAGTAGTATATTTTGTTTCTAATTGTTTGTTTAGTTTAGGGAAATGGTATTATATTGGATATGGACGCGCATGCCCGTGGATGTGTGCGCGTGTTTTATCGTGCTTGTCTTGGTTTGTGTGTGAGCGTGCACATTTGCATAAGCATGCGTACGCATAAGTACATTTTGTGTTTTGCCTATTTATGTGTATTGTTATTGGGATATGTTCAAAGCGGGGTTGAGCTTTATTATGAAGTTTTTTTCTTGTGTTAGTAAGTAGAAGCAGTTGTCAGTTTGGAAAATGGGCATTATCTCGAATTTGCCTCCACTGCATGTGTGTATGTACTGTGACACATGCAGGTGTCTATTTTCTGCGATGTTGATGTTCGATCAATGTAAGACTACTTTATTACTAAGGTTTTTAGTGGCGCCTATGTAGGATTTATCGCATGCTGCACATTTTATTACATAGACCATATTTTTTGAGATGCAGTCTAGGTCTTTTTTAATTTTGAATGTTTGTATGGGGTTCATGAATGTACATGTGTTTCCCTCTAATATTATGTTGCAGATTCCACATCGTTATTTGTTGCATTTTGTGACTCCTTTTGCTGTGTCTTGATTGAGTTTGGATGAAGTAAGAATGCGTTTTAGGTTTCTGGGTTGGCGTTTGCTTTGTATTATTTTCGTTGTTTTAAGGAAGTTGTTTAGTTTTCTGTTTTGGTTAAGTAGGACGATGTTTTTCGTTATCTCTGTCAAAAGTTCTGGGCTGTTTGCGTTGTGTGTGGAGGCTATGTTAGGACTTGTTCTTTGTTTCGTTTTTTTTAGGGGTTCTTAATTCTTCTACTGGTATATTTATCGCCAGTTGGATCCCTTTGTCTACAAGTTGTGGTAGGTATTTTCTTTTTCTTAGATTCATTCATAGTTCCTTGAGTCGGATTGTTCGGAGGTTTTTGTTTGTGACTATGGTGCATATTCTATGTGCTAGAGTGTAGGGAATGGCTTTTATGCAGCTTTTAAAATATAGGTATTGTTGGGTGTCTGTAGGTTTGCGGTAGATGTCTGTGATAATGTTATTGTCTTTAATTTTTATCAGTATGTCTAGGAAGGGGAATTCTGTATAGCTTTGTCCTGGGGTGAATTTAAATTTGGGGTTTAGGTTTCGAAGTATGGTGGAAAGTCCTTGATGTTCCTCCATGTGGGTCTTCACAAGATGAAGCAGTCATCTAGTTATCTTTTCCAGGATTCTATAAACAGTTTTTTTAGTGTTGTGACCAAATGTTTGTTCTATCTTTTCATATAAAGTTTCTTCTAGGTAGACTAGTGTATGTTGGTGTCATTGCTGTACCTAGTATTTGACTGTAGTTGCCATTGTTTAATTCGAAGAAATTACTATTTAGGATTATGTCTATACTATCGATGATGAATTGTTTTGTGAATCTAGGGTGTAGTGTTTGTGTGTGTTTGTTGATCCAGAATTTTATTGTCTCTTTTCCTAATGCATGGGGTATGTTGCTATATAAACTGCTAACGTAAAATGTAACTAATAGTGTCCCGTTTTCTACTGTATGTGATAAGGTAGTAAGAAAGTGAATATTGTCCCTTATGTATCTCTTGATTTGATCAGTGAAGGGTCATAATAAGATGTCTATTAAGTTGCTAAGTCTTCTTGTCGGACAGGCTGGTCTTGCTACAATGGGTCTTAATGTAAGGTCACTAGGGTTTGGGGCGCTAATATATTCTGAGTTTTATGTATCGATGGCATGTTTTATTTCGTCAGATTTGTGTATTTTGGGCAGTCCGTAGAAGAAATATGGGGGGTTAAAGACACCAAAATAAAACTAGCATTTTTATTTTGTAGTAACAACATGCCAAAGAATAATGACAAGCTTTAAAAGCGAGCGAAAAAAAAGAGGATTATCTGCCTTACTACAAAAAAATGCTAGTTTTATTTATTTTATTTTTGCTGATGAGGAGACTTTGTTTGAAGCAAATATGACGAGATCCCTGGCGACACCAGATGATCTTGCTTTTCAAATAGAGGAAGAGAAGATGGGAGGGGAAAAACAGATGTTTTTGAGATTCCTGTCCACAGAAAAGAGTAAATATTTCAATGAGAGAAGAAATAGTGAATATTTCGATGGGAAATAAATAAATAAATAAATATGATCATGAGATTCTCGAGTTGGCAGAAAAAGCAATACAGGGTCGTTTTCTGGTTTAGGTTAGAACAACAATTCAAATTATTAAAGAAACAGTGTTTTGTTGAAAGGTACAATGACTTGGGTTCAAAAGGTCTGTTTTGGTGTCTGGGAGGTGTTGTGTTTAACTGCCAGATCACCAGCCAGTGATGGGTTGGTTGAACAGATAAATAAATAAATTGAACGTAGGGAGAGATATGGTCATGAAAGACGAAGAAGAGAGAAAAGAAACAGAAAATGAAAAGAATAAAATAATGAGTTCACGAGAGAAAGAAAAGAATAAGAGAATGGAAAAGAGAAGAATCACCCCAAAAAGGCAGAGGGAGGAATTTCTGATTTGATAAAAACGATTGACTTTTTGGAGTTAGAGGCCAGAGTCCAGAGTCGTTTTTTACTGACTGGCATCGAAACGTACACGTCGCTCTCACCCCGCCTGGGGGGGGGCGAAACCCTCATAAGAGCTAAGTTGAAAGGCTCTTGTTCTTAGCTGGGAAATTGATTAGTGGAACTTTAGTATACAACCTGCATCATGAAGCTTGAATCAAAGAACTCAACTAAACAAGTGTAAAACGATTTATGAATAATTATTTTGTTTCGTTATATAAAAATGTCCCAGAGTTTTTCCTTGTTTCTCGATTTGCCAGCCTCAAATGAAGATACAGTTTGTTTCTGGTATGCCCTGATGCCAGATGATGAAGGAGACAGATTGGATCCAGCACGAAGCCAGAGTGACGGCCGAAATCGACAATGTTGCCACACGGACTTAGGGTAATGCACATTTCGCGTGCCCTGAGCAGCAGAAGGATATTTTCCAGTGACCAGTGAGAGTCTGGTCACCCTTGAGGGGTCCACCACTAGACAAGTAAGAATGTATCCCTGCTGGGTTGCATCTATGGTCCTGTGAGCTGGGAGCGACGAACACGGCCAAAAGTACGTCACAAGTATGCTCCAGTGAACCAGGATAGCGACGGATGCGGCCCGGCCCTCTCGGACAAGGGTGAGGGTTATATCATAAAATCTTTTATCAAATTATTGTTCAAGACATATTGTCTATTTCAATAAAAACATCCTTTCCGAAACGATCGTACAATCTATTGATTTTGTCTGGTTTCCTTTTGAAACTGATTTTTAATTCAAAATTATGAATCGTTTTACTCAATATTAAAATAGCTCTAGGATATTTATCCCTATTGAGCTTATTATACAGGGTGTCCGTAAGTTACTATACAGTCTTATTGTTTTATTGTATTATATTTGTATTAATAGTTAATCTATTACAGGGTGTCTGTATAGTAACTTGTAAGACTGTATAGTAACTTTACGGACACCCTGTATATCTACAGTACAATGAGCACTGTTTTCTTTTAATAGTGTTAATACATTTACTAGTACATTAAAATAAACTTTGCTCTTTAGACTCAAGGTCTAATTCCCTCTCTCTCTCTTTCTTCTTTCTCTCTCTCTCTCTCTCTCTCTCTCTCTCTCTCTCTATATATATATATATATATATATATATATATATATTAAAGCTTAATGTGTATTGTGTATGTCTGCACATGAATAGGTTCCAATATGGTTTACTAATATACCGACCAAAGAATGGAAATAAAAAGCTAAAACAAAAACTGTTACAAAGGTTTTTGATATAGATGCGCATAAGAATACTTTGATAAGTATGTTTCAGCTTGAACAGGGATGGTATAATTATATTGTGAGGGTCTTCGTTCGCGACTGGCATTCATAGAATGGAAATATGCCGCAAACCTTAACAAAGACTTTTGATATCTGTACGCGTAAGTATACTTTGATAATTGTGTTATAGTTTGAAGAAATATGGTATAATAAAATTATGTGGTCTTCGTTCGCGCCTGACCTCCATAGAATGAAAATATGTCATCAAGTTTAACAAGTTTTTTTTAAAAATATAGATCCACATAAGAATGTGATAAGCGTGTTTAAGTTTGAACAGGTGTGATATAATAAAATAATGGGGTCCATCTGGCTTTCATAGAATGGTTTTAAATTTATTTTTACTGAAATATAGTTTAAGAAAATAAGTTGTTTTAGAGTAGTGTTGAAATCAGTTCAGTAACCGAAACAGGATTTGACCAATATTTAAATAATCTATCATATAAAAGGCAAAATGTGTGTGTATGTGTTTGTATGTCTCGCAAAAACATTTGACAGACGCGTGACAAAATCGCTATTGTTTTAAAGATCGGTCTTTTCAAATATCGAATAATTGGACAAAAAACATTAATTCCTTCACCCTCAACGCACACACACACACACACACGCACACACGCACATATATATAAAAAATACACACCAATTGTTGGTGACCTTTCTTATTTAAATATATATATATATATATATCTATATATATCTATATATATATATATATATATATATATATATATATATATAAAAGAAAGGTCACCAACAATTGGTGTGTGTTTTTTAACATTATTTTATTATTCATTGTTTTGATTTTTCATTTAAAAAGGTATCATATTTAGATCATTGTAATAATGTTTTTAAATCATTGAAATAGTTTTTTACGCGTTTCAGACGTTCTGTGAAGCGTCCTCTTCAGAAATTATTCAAAGTGTAAAATATTTAAAATATATTTGAAATCTGTTCAGAATGTATAAAAGCATTTTCGCAGTCCATTCTGGTTACATGTTCCCCGAGCGGATAAAATGTCTATATATATATATATATATATATATATATATATATATATATATATATATATTTATATATATCATTAGATTTCTTTTTGGAAAAAAGAAATCCAGCAGACTGCTCAATTAAAAATAAAATCCGAAGATATCCGAAAAATAAGAGCGTATTTATATTTTATATTTTGTGTACAGAAAGTTGTTTGGTGGGATAACTCATTGGTACCGTCGGTTTCAAGCCCGATGATTAGGACCGTTTAATATATCCATATCAAGTTCTCTTCAGCCAATACTCATCTCAAGGAATGAGTATTGGCTGAAGAGAGCTTGATATGGATATCTAAAACGGTCCTAATTATCGGGCTTGAAACCGACGGTACCAATGACTTATCCCACCTAACAACTTTCTCTACACAAAATACAATATATATATATATATATATATATATATATATATATATATATATATATATATATATATATATATCAAATGTTCTGAACTGTTTAAAACATTTAGATTCAAAGAATTGTTTCGGTGCCCATTTTATGATAAACTAAAATAATTTTGAATCTTAACGGCTGGTGTTGTCTGGTAAAATATTCACCGACGAAAGCTTTTGGAAAATTACAAAAAAAAAAAAAAAAAAAAAAAAAAACCTCAACGATTTGTTATGCTTGAATTTGGACATTTATTTTTATTTGAAGATTGATTTTCATAAGTCATCTGAACAATATAAAAGTATTGTTACGTGTTGCCATAGTTATATATTTACGTGCGTGGGTGTGTATTTATGTCCGTATATGTTCATGCTTCTCTCTATAAGTTGCAAATTTAATGACGCTGCGGCCACGTTTCTAATCGAGTGCGCATGGTTTTTTTTTTGTGTCGGTAGACAAAATGGTAGACAGCGTCGTCTGATGGCCTGAAACACTTAACAAATTGCAATCACCAACGACGAGCGATTGATTTTTATTTGTTTTTCATTCCACGTTTGTCTCTCGTTTTGGCAAGCCAGCTAATCATATTCGCCGCTAATGCAGCATCCGTCTGTTCAGCAGGTTTGCGACAGCCTCTAACTATGTTACACAAAGAACTGGATCACACAGACCAGAGGAACTCTGATTGGCTGAGCCAAATCACGTGTTAAAGGAATAGAAGTGTGTTTTTGGAAATACTAGTCGTGTATGAAGACTCTCTGTAGCTCTATGTAACGCAGCGCAGACGCGCGTATGCAAATGCATACGAAATGACATCACCGGTAGGGAAAAATAAAGGCTTTTAATAAAAAGGAGATCATGTTAGAGACGGGAATAACGTTCGAGATCATGCGAGAGCCATGGATACGTTCGAGAAGACGATCACGTGTGACGCCATGGCTGTAACAAATGAGTAAATAAATGTCATTGTACAAAGAAAAAGTGAGTTGGAGTTCTTTTCTATTCTTTGTCTCCTTTGCGACTGAGTATACAGCGTGTTGGTTACCGGACTGCGTCACATCTGCGTCCTATTTCTCGATTAAAAAGTGTATTTGTACTATTTGGATTCTTCAGACTACTGTTCTCATCTTGAGTATCATTTTCACAACGTTTCGGTCGATGTAATCTCCGACCGTCTTCATCTGTGACTTATCAAACTCATGAATATTTCTGTCAAACTCTGGAATCTGCACTGAATTTCGAAAGAACCCTTTATTTAATCCACGAGGGTAGCATGTTCTCGTTCCGTCAGCCATGATTGGGCAAGTTCTAAGTAATCCGTAATTGTATTTTGAGTGTCGCCTGCACTGAGGATTGAACCTTCACCTCCAGAAGAGTGTAATTTTTACAACTGAATTTAACCAAGTATTTTATCCCCCCTCCCCCAAAAAATCACGCATCTTTGCGTGAAGTACAGTAGCTCGAAAATACGAAATAAGAGGAATTATCAATCCTCATCTCAAAAATACAGAATGATAAAGAGTGAATCGTGACGGAAAGTTCTTAAAGGTTTATTTGTTACAAACAATCTGGTCTTGTTATTTGACAAGCAGATAAATATATTATATATATGATTGCGGTTTCGATCCTCTTCGTTATCAAATGCAATGAGCTCGGAAATATGAATTCAAACATGGCTAAACTATCAGGTTGTTCTATTGCGGATTGGTGTATGAAATTACTTGTTTCGTTTAATCATGTAAAGACTCAGCTCGTGTCTTGCAATCGCAACCTTGACCATTTTGATATTGAAATTCTCATAGATGGTTCTATTCTTGACGAAACATAAGCGCTAAAACTTCTTGGTCTTTCTTTTTCGTCAAGCCCCTTTCGGAGTTCATACATCACATGCATTACATTTTCTGTTGCATGTAAAGTTGGTTAGCACTTGAAGTCATTTTATATTTCTAAAAATCTAATATCCGATCTTATATGGAGGACTGCTAGTATATTTGCGCTGATGAATCTCTGTCCCATTAAACGATCATTGTTAAGAAGCCTAG
Organism: Euprymna scolopes; assembly: GCF_053919585.1. Taxonomy (NCBI): domain Eukaryota; kingdom Metazoa; phylum Mollusca; class Cephalopoda; order Sepiida; family Sepiolidae; genus Euprymna; species Euprymna scolopes. The sequence goes on along the minus strand of NC_136514.1, from coordinate 26,739,108 downwards.
CTGTAATTTTGTTGCTCCCACCCTCTCTTTTTCTCTGTACCCTCTTCCGCACAGACGTGATTTTTTTTTTACATAGTGATCACCACTTATCAAGGTCCGGAAGCCACTCAGGGATAAGGGTTATTGCAAGTACATTACGTTAGTGTGGAGATTTGATGAAGTGTTTAATTAAGGGGGCGGTTCATTAGGAATTTGTTAACATTGGACTTGAAGACATCCAAGTTGTAGTCCGGAGGGATGCAGGCAGACGGAACAGAGTTCCACAGGTGTGTAGTTCTAAGAAAGAAGCTTTGTTCATGGAATCCGCGTTTTGATTTAGGCACAGAAATAGAGTGGGGGAAATTTTTCACAGTGGATTCAGCTAGACGGGTGTTTTTCGTGAAAGATTGGCGAGGGGGGACCAGAGATTGGAGTTCAGACGAGCACCTGCCATGGAAATAACGATAAAACAAGGATAGGCTCGCAACGTCTCTTCTGTGGGAGAGAGGTTGCAGGGTAGAGAAAAGGGCATCCCCCACTAAGCCACGAAGTCTATTTTGTACTCTGTCAAGGCAGGATAGGCTGTTTTTAGCAGCTCTTGCCCAGATATGGCAACAGTATTCCATCCTTGGACGTACTTGGCTTTTATATAGATATACATTTGTTATCCCAGTCTTTTCTATAAATACTACCTTTTCATGTGACGTTATCCCAGTGCTATAAATACTAATTTGGCCATGTGATGGTGTTATACTAGTCTTTTCTTAAATACTTCTTTAACATATGATGTTATCCCAATCGTTTTTATAAATACTGCTTTGTCATGTGATGTTATCCCAGTCTTTTCTATAAAAACTGCTTTGGCATGTGTTCTTCAGAATTTTCTAATCTATTTCCCGCTTCTTCTGTTCTAGCTCGTTCGTCTAGTCGTCTCCACAAAGTCCTTGTTTTAATATCTCATTGTAATACAGCTTCCTATTCCAGCAGCTTTTCCCTAAAGAACCCCACGCTTGCGAAACTCTCTCCCACGTGACTGCTTTCCTCCTATTTATAATCTTTTTTTTTTCACAACGAAGGCCAGTAAACATCTGTTTTTTGATTACTGCGTTTTTAAAGCTTCTTAAATCAAGTGTAGTCTCAAGCGATTTTCGTATTGAAATGAAACTCTGAGATATGAATATTAAGAGGGATAAACTATCATATTGTTCGGTTGTGGATTGACGTATGAAATGGCTTGTTTCGTTTTATCCTGTTAAGATTCTCTTATAATCGTAGGCGTGATTGTGAGAATTATACTCCAAATGATAAACGTAGAGAGATAATACAGGATGACTCCCCCCCTCCTAAAAAAACTAAATGGAGGCCATCTAGAACATATGCTGCAGAACGGAGAAAAAACGGCCAAAGACCCTAATGTTTTGATGTGATGTTTTGAATATAATAAACTAGTTATGACCAAAGTTTCATCTCATTCGGACAAAACACTAAGAAACGGGGTCTAATTCGAGTTGGGGCCCGTGTTTTTTTTTTTTTGGGGGGGGGGTCACCCTGTACAAAGGGCGTACTTGTTCTTGTTATTTTTCGAAAATAAAAATTTAATGTCTTTGTGTCTTGACTCGCTTCAGGCGGAGCACTGAATTATTTACTAGGACGTGTTGCTCTAATAATATTTCTGCCACAACTGCCTCCATGTATTGTCAGAGACATTAAGATTGTAACTTTACTTTATTGTTTGAATTATCTCAAATACTATTTTAATCATCATTATGTTTTCACAACGTTTTGGCCGATGTAATCTTCAATCTTTTTGAAGTACATCGTTTTGAACCTTTATAAACATTTCGAACACATTTTTTTTATTTAATACACGGAGGTAGATTGTTCTTATTCCGTTAGCCATGGCCGGGTAGAGGTGTTAATTATTATGCCATTCTTGGTCATTATCACATGTGTTAAAAATTGAACTTATAACATTTAAAAACTGTCAGTTAACACTGATTGTTAATCAACACCTTTATTCATTGCACCATGGGTCAATATACTTTATTTACTAATCTTTTACACTCCCCACTTTTACGTGTAAAATGAATGGACTCGTCCATTAAGATTGAAAAGGACTTTCATTGTTATTTTACATTCTAGTTCTGCAATACGCCATCCCTCGGTGACTTCTTATTAAGAACTCTTCCATCTTATGAGCACTCTTCTGAGGTTTAACATTGTTACACTTAACATTTGGCACATCCAACCTTTGTAGGAGGAGACAGATAAATAGAAGAATACAAAATATAGAAGTATAGTATCTGTTTTGTTTTCGGCCAGAAGAAGGAGTGGGATCTATCTTAACTTAGGCAAGTTTTATTTATGTTACATCCAAAGTTTTTATTTTTTGGTGATGAATGAGGGCTTCATTTTGTTCTCATTAAATACCAACATTGTGCCTAACTTGAGTCTCGCGTGGAGACAAGTGAATAAAAAGAAAAAGCCATAAACGTTGTATTCATGCGTGAAAATATGAAAATTTTAATGCGTACGTTCCTTTTTTTATTTTAGATTGTAATCGGTAACAAATTGTGAGTCATCCATTCGTTAGTGTTTAATTATTGATGCGAATAATCGAAATGTCTGTTTAACTATTTTAGTCGCAGGTCAGAGGTCACCAATTTGTTGCGTATTGCGCTGTGCATTGGACGACATAATTTAATGAAAACAGATACTGAGTTTAATTATATACAACCGTAGACTTTATTTAAAACAAGAAAGAATATTTATACATTTTTTACTCATAATTAGTGAAAAATGTGTAACACATCTGCGTGAGGGTATATGTGTGTTTGCTGATCTCAGCCGATCAGAGGTGAAGTGAGATTAAATATTATGTGTAAAGTTGTTACCGAGGTAATTCATAATTGGAGAGTTTGTTCATGATTTGCAATGTTTGGGAGTTATTTCGAAAAGCTGGAATATATACAAAAGTTCATTGTATTACAGCATCGGTATGCGTGTGTAAGACACACTCGAAGCGCATGGCGCACGTGTCCTATTCTCATGCCACTCTGGAAAAGAGAAAGAGAAAGTTGATATCGCCAGGTGAAATGTGCAGCAGGGGCGATAATCGTATATGTCTTGAAACTCAAAGTGTTGTGCATTGTGTCCGTGTGTTCGCTATGCGCGAAACTCAGACTAATGTGTCTCCACATCCCAATAAAAGTCAATTCCTATTCACTTGCCTAATCACAAGAGCAGGACAGGACTAGACGCAAGGTCTTTTTTTATGTAGGAATAATCTAGCTACCCCCCCCCCACTAATGCATTTGAGATTGAGACAAACATAAAAATCGCCTTAGTTCATCGACCGAGGATATAAAAGAAATAGCGCAGTGTTAGAACGGATGTTACACTTTACTTCTAACCAAAAGACCAAGAAGGCAGACTCTATGTTACGCTTAATTTAAAATAGCATTTTACTTGGTCTCTTAGACTTCTGATTAACTGATTTAACACAATTCTTGACTGTAGGACATGTATTTTCAAAATGGCGGTCATATTGAAATTAGTGTTACTTAGGGATAATGTTGCAGTCGATAAAGTGCGTTTTCTTTGTTTTTTACACCAGCCTTCCCCTCCCGCATATTCGAGCGAAACAAAGAAGTATGTTCTTCATTAACCCAAACTTACATTTAATGCAAGGTGGCGACAATGATAATGTTACTACTAAAACTACGACTAATACTACTATTACTAATAATAATTCACGTCCTTACATGATAAACTGGTGCAAAAATTGAGAGGATGTATCTGCAAAACAGAAGTACCAGAATGGATGACCAATAAAAGAACTACATTAAAACAAAAAAAAAAACGCTACAAAGGAAACTACCCTCAGCAACTAAAAATCAATACACATGCTTATCAACCATGTGGAAAATCTTAACAATATAATTGAGTGAACAGATTCATCACTCTAACAATCGTGGACTACTAGCCGAGAAACAAAAAAAGAAAAAAGATGCCGGAAAGAGAAAAGAGGGATATGCGATATTTTTATATACGACATAGATGAACAGATTCTAAAGAAGGCTAAAAACAGTAAAAAGACATAGGCGCGGCATGGATTGACTACAACAAAATGAGCCGACGACAAAATTATTCAAGCATTGATAATTGAATACTTAAAAATACCCGATAAGATTATTAATGTTATTAAGAAAGCAATGCGAACATGAAGACTGGAACTGACAGTTGGATGACAATACCTGATTTATGTAAGAAGATAGAGAGGAATCTTTCAAGGATTCGCTATCGCCACTGTTGTTTATCATCGCCATGATTCCACTCACCTACAGACGATGGTCATTCCAAAAGTAAAGACTCCTATCTTTTTAACTGAAAAAGTTGAAGACTAACGAAAACAGGAGCGATACCATTAAAACGAGCGACTTTTTGTGTTACAGAATTTGTTTTCCTACATATTCACCATCGATGTACTTTTGTCAAGAATTCAATAACGCACTGCTGCTTGCAACGCACGCCCATGGTAGAGGGTGGTTTCTTAGAGTTTCAGACTGTCAATATTTGCAACAGAGATGAAAATTTCAGTTCATGAATGCACAAACTCAGTCATCATGACAATGCAATTTGCAATGCCCTCTTGATCCATTCGGGCGGAATAAAAAATAGGAGGCATTACTTTTGGAACGTCCTTCGTGCATCAGAAATATGTCGGATACAAGTTTACAGACAGAGAATAAAGAATAAACCACCTCATATACACGGATGATGTAAAGCTAAAGTACAGTGACTTACGGCTGTCGTCGACCGCGATCAAATAAAAACTGAATCATCTCTTCCTTCGTGATAAAAACACGAGAAAGATAGAGCGAGATATAAAGAGAGAGAGAGAGAGAGAGAGAGAGAGAGAGAATAAGAGAGAAAGAAACATAGAGCGAGATAGAAAGAGAGAGAATGATATATATATATATATATATATATATATATATATATATATGATGAACTATGGAACACATAAACAAAAAGAATCCTATTGTTTTAAAACCCTAAAAAATTCGAAAGCAGTAGACCTTTTGATAAACTTTGAACATGACCTTTTTAACGTTATTAAAAATTTAGAATTCCACAATCAACATAATTTCCAACAGAAACTACACAAAATCGTTAGAAACATAAACAACTCTAATAAAATCTTTGTAAAAGCAGATAAAACTAGATATTTTTATAAAATAGATAAACAAGAATATAACAAACTAATCACAGAAAACATTACAGAAAACTACAAAAAGGTGGATACAAACGAATACGACTACATAGATATAATAAATACTTAAAGTAAACAAATTTCCAATAAATAAAAATTAGCGATACAGTTGGCAAATTGAAACCTACAGAGGCATACATTCTGCTCAAAGACCACAAATGTGACTTCAATAATAACCCCAACATTCGCTTGATCAACCCAACTAAACCAGAAATAAGTAGAATTAGCAAAGCAATACTTTCTAGAGTAAACGAACAAATCAAACAAGACCTAGAATTAAACCAGGTGGCAAATACTGCCGAAGCAATCACTTGGTTTAAAAATATAGAAAACAAAAATAAATGTACGTTTATACAGTTCGACATCATTGACTTCTATCCCACAATATCCGAAAAACTTTTCAACATTGCCTTGGAGTTTGCCGAGGCATACACTGATATATCCTCGGAAGAAATCAACATTATTAAAAAATCTAGAAAATCACATAAATAACAATAACCAATGGATAAAAACTAAAATGAAAAATTCGTTTGATTTGGCGATGGGCCATGGATTCTACTGAGGCATCATATCTTGTGGGATTATTCATTCTATATAACCTCACAAGCATATTTTATACTACGGATATCGGCCTATATAGAGATGATGGACTAGCTATAATAAAAGACTTCAACAAAGTCAAGGGGGATAACTTTAAGAAAATCATACAAGTAAATACTTAAATTTTATGCATAAAATTATACTTTCGTATATTAATTTATGTGATTAAGTGAAGTAGTCACACACACACACACACACACACACACACACACACACACACATATATATATATAGAGAGAGAGAGAGAGAGAGAGAGAAAGAGAGAGAGATTAAAAACAACGAGACTGGAATGTTATTTTTTTCAAATCCCTGTGTCAGCTAAGTTTTATGATTTCGTTTATGTGTGCCCGGAGTCCCTAACATTCTGGCTCGGCAGCTACCCTTACAGAGGGCATCCGTTGTCTTTCGAGACTGAACGAAGGCTTCCTATTAGTCTCTATCTCTCTCTCTCTCTCTCTCTCTCTCTCTCTCTCTCTCTCTCTATATATATATATATATATATATATATTATATATATATATATATATATATATGTATTTAGTTACATAGTACTGATAATTTTAAAATCTATTACATATATCTCTCTATATATTTAATTTTTATACAAACCTAATTACTTACTAAATTTGATGATTACACCTAAATTTTATTAAAAAATTTTTTTTTATTAAATTTATTTCTACACAAGCATAATTCTTTTATTCCCATTATTTTATTCCCATTATTTCTAATTAATCATTGTTAACATTAATATAATGCTTTCTTTTTGAATATTTTCTAAAGTCATTTGTTTATTATCCGTTAAAGTGCGATAATCTATTTTCATAATTTAAGCGAGTTATTTCTTTATACAATCTTATTTTTTTAGTTGATGTTTTAAATTTTATACTTAAAAACATTTAATTATAAATTAGTCTATACTTATATGAGTTTTATCTATTAATGTACTGAGCTAGATTATAATAGTCTTTTTGTTTTTCTACCATAATTACATTTCATCTAATCTAATTTACTGAAATTAAAATATATCCCAATTTTTTATTTTTTTATTGTATTCATAATATATTAAAATTAGGTCCCAAACTTTATTTGTTTTAAATATTTCAAAATCAATTATTAAATTAACAACAATACGAAAGTATTTAATATCCTTTAACTTTTGTATTAAGATTATTTAGTTTTGACTACTATTGACATATATTTTACTTCAATCTTTAATATATTCATTATTAATAAGTATAATTTTTTCAATTTTATGTTAATTTTATTTCGTATTTTAATTTGTTGAACTTATTATTTTAGAAAAGGAATTGTTATTACCTTATTTATTTTATTTTGATTTAAGTTATTATGTATTTTATGAATTTATTTGCTTAATATTTTATTTTATTTCTACTGTTTTTATTGATTTTTTATTTTATTAATTTGTTCTGATTTAATCATTTTTAAAGTCTTACGCTACAAACTTATTACTTGAAACCTGTAATTAATATGTACACATACTCTTTAGTCAAGTTTTTATAATATATATTTGTGTGTGTATCTGCGTGTGTGTGTCTGTTTGTGTATATAATATCCGTTTGTCTTTGATGAGTTGTAATTTATTATTTGCAACCTGTGACTATTATGTACAAATATTCTGCAATCAAATTTTAATAATATAATATAATATAATATAATATAATATAATATATATATATATGCGCGGGGTTGATATCTGTATTTATATATATATATATGTGTGTGGGGGTGATATCTGTTCGACTTTGATGAGTTGTATAATGCAACAATGGACTATATTTTCGATCATCACACTGAAATACACGCCCCTGTATGTTTATATATATATATATATATATATATATATATATATATATATATATATATATGAGCAAATAGTTAATAAAACATTTTAAAAACACGTTGAAAAAGAGTTAAAACATATTTAATCTGAAAAGGGAACATTGAATAAGTGGATAGTCGTTAATCTGCGGAGTTTCGAAGAAATACTTTTCTTCTCATCAGAGGGTAGGAATTCTTAAAATGTGGGATCGGATTTTGCATACAAAAGTATTTGATGAAACTGCAAGTATATCAAATATTTTACTTGATAACAAAAAGTGAAGCAGAGGAAATATGGTGAAGAAAAAGGTGATTTAACGTGAATGGATAGTCTGGTGAAAGGTAAATTATCCAATGACGGTAAAATCCAAAAATATAAATCCAAGAATGTTAATAAAAATTCCATTCGCACAAGTAAAAGCCAAGGAAATCACATAATTGGACGATGGTCCAAAATAATCCAAAAGGCTGAAATCCATGGAATAATTCCAAAATATGTACAAGGAAAAGGGGGGGAAACATTTCAATAATATTAATAAAATAAAAATAAAAAAAGAAAAATAAGATATGCGTTTGACACGGCTGCCGAGACAAAATGTAATTAAGAAAAATCAGTGAAGAGGAAGAGAAAAAAGCAGTGAAGAAGAAGAGAAAAAATGTACAGAAAGATAGAGAAAGAGAGTTTTGAATAGTAACATAGTAATAAAATAGTAAAACATAATAATAAATAGTAAAATTTAATATGAAATAGGCATAAAAATATAATTATATGAATTAAAACTTTTCAGAGTGCATTAATTATATTAAAAAAAAAGATATCTAATAAATTCAAGAATTGGCACAAAATTTGTAACTGCATTAGGAAATAATTTCAATTACATTAGGGATATTTATTAATGGTTTTGAATGTAAAATTATAAATAACAACTACGATTATCTACACATAACGGGAAATCGGAATCAAATAAATATTAACTTACCGGAAGTCTTCTTTGAATTTGATTAAAAAAATGAATTAAATGACTCTCAGATCTATTTTAATTCTTTGGTCTGGCGATAGAATGTTATACACTGATGAAGCCTCTTCATAAATATTAATGATATATATATATATATATATATATATATATATATATATATATATATTTTTATTTTTATATTTTGTGTACAGAAAGTTGTTAGTTGAGACAGGTCATTGGTACCGTCGGTTTCAAGCCCGATAATAAGGCCCGTTTAAGGTATCCTTATCGAGCTCTCTTCAGCCAATATTCGTCTCTATAAGTACGCTCTTAAAATTTGGATTTTCCTTTTAATTGAGCACTCTGCTGGAATTCTTTTTCCAAAAAAACTAATCATAATTATATATATATATATATATATATATATATATATATATATATATAAGTGAAAATGTTTCTGTGTGTGTCAGTCTGTGTACATTTCCCTACCAAACTACTCTGTTAATTTTCGGTTTACAGACTTGAAATTTGACATACGAGGTATTGAGATTGGGAAAAATATTTTAATTGGCTTCTGGCCAGAAATTTTCCTGTTAAGGGGTCAAATTTTCACGATTTTACCTTGAGAACTCTACCAAACTCCTCCGACAATTTTGGGTCTAAAGATTTGAAATTTTTGATATAGATTACTTGCACATGGGTCTAACTTTGTAATTTGATTTTAGCCCAAAACAATAAAGGTTAAGGGGTCAAAATCGGAGCCAAAGTTTAAAAAATTGGATCTCTGCGGTCTCTAATAAATAAGTCAACCAATTTCTGGTCTAAAAATTTGAAATTTTACATAAAGTGTATTCAGACATAGCGCAAGCTTTTTAATCGTTTTTTTTTTCTGAAAATTTGGCTTCAAAGGAGTCAAAGTTCAAAAGATTTGACCTTTGTAGTTTCTAGCAAACTATTAAGCCAGTTTTGGGTCTAAACATTTGAAATTTTACATAAAGGTTATTCAGACTTTCAGCAAGTTTTTTAATTTTTGGGCGAAAATTTAGCTACCAAGGGTCAAAGTTGAAAAAGTTGACCATTGCAGATTCTGCGAAACTCCTCCGCAAGTTTTGGGTCTAAACAATTGAAATTTTAGATGTAGGTTACTTGGATATGGGTCAGATATTTTAATTTGATTTGACTTAAAACAATAAATCTTAAGTGGTCAAAATTAGGACCAAAATAAAAGATAATTTTACCCCTGCGGTGTCTACCAACTTCTCTCTATAGTAGTTCAGGAAGCATATTATATAGAACGGCATTACCATACATATGCACACTTTTAATACATACATATGCATATTAAGTTATTAACAATACATAGGGTCCGAGCAAAGCCTGGCTGAGCTGCTAGTATATATGTATATATATATATATATATATATATTCATAAAATACAAATACTGGTGATTATATATATATATATATATATATATATATATATATATATATATATATATATATAACTACTTCATTTACTCACATAAAACTAATATACGAAAGTATAAATTTATGCGTAAACTTTAAGTATTTACTTCAAAAGTGCTCAATACGTAGGTAGAGCTAGTTAGTTAGTTATAAGTTGAGAACTCTACCAAACTCCTCCGCGAATTTTGGGTCTAAATCTTAATCGCCATATATATTTTATAACTAACTAACTAACTAGCTAACTATATATATATATATATATATATATATATATATATATATATATATATATATATATATATATATATATATATATAGGTTTGAGGTATTTAAAAGTTAGAACTAATGAGGACAACGAGGGTGTTAAATAGTGCTCAATAAAAAGAGCAAAATTTTTTTTTCTATTATTTGGGGTAAACAGTTACGTCGAGATGTTCCAGGTCGCCCGATGAAGTCTCTTTGACTGAAACAGATGGATATTTGTAACGACCATATGTAACTGTTTACCCCAAATAATAATAATAATAATAATAATAATAATAATATATATATATATATATATATATATATATATATATATATATATATATATAGTAAGTTATAAAATATATATGACGATTAAGCTACACAGACTATTCCGCGTTTCATCCACGCTATGATTCATTAGGCTTATTAGAATGGATGAAACGCGGAATATTCTGTGTAGCTTAATCGCCATATATATTTTATAACTTACTGCCTAGCTCTATCTACGTAGTGAGAGCTGTTGAAGTAAATACCTAAAGTTTACGCATAAATCTATACTTTCGTATATTAATTTACGTGGCTAAATGAAGTAGTCACACACACACACACACACACATATATATATATAATATTTTCATTAATATATATATATATATTAATGAAAATATTTTCATCAAATGTCAATAAAGCGTTTTGTAGGAAACATGAAGGATTTCTAAAAAATAAGTAAGCGTTATATGATGCCTAATAAGTGGCTCTATTGAGTTGCTACATATATCTTTGGGTCAAACTTTAAATATATTTATTTTTTTTGGTGTTGTTAATATCCGTTAGAAGCGCTGAGTGAAATTTGAAGAAAAAATACGTATAATACGCTTGAAGCCAAAAACTGCAACGCGAAATTTTTTATAAAATAAACGAGTGTTTATTTTTTAAGAAATAGATTTTGGAGTGAGACTCCTTTGTCAATCTTTTTTTCTCTTTTTCTTCAACATGATGTAGAGTGGAAGATAGTTCGATGAAGAGTCGACGTGATGTTGTTAACTGCGGGGTTTTTATTAAGCCGGATAGGTGACGCGTGGTCGCGGATTTTTAAAATGTGGGTAGTTTTTTGGTTGTTTATATCCGTTAGAAGCGCTGAGTGAAATTTGAAGAAAAAATACGTATAATACGTTTGAAGCCAAAAACTGCAACGCGAAATTTTTTATAAAATAAACGAGAAAACAAAAGATTGACAAAGTTTAATTCATAAAAAATATCGCGTTTTGTTTTCTCTTTTTCTTCGACATGATGTAAAGTGGAGTTTTACTCCGAAATATATTTCTTAAAAAATAAACACTCGTTTATTTTATAAAAAGATTCGCGTTTCAGTTTTAATTAATGCAGATTTCTTATTTATTATAAACAGAAATACCAGAGGTAGTAAAATAGGGTTGAGATCGAAACGAAAACTTAAAAATCAGTGAGTCAAGTACGATAATCATTAAGCAATCTTAAAACGAATTTCAGAAATGTTTTAAAACCTACTTATTCTTAGCATAAATAATCGGTCCTGTGAAGGATTCGCGCATGCGCATTCATTAAACAGTTGACAAACAAATAAAAATCTGATGACCTCCACGTACCAACTTTTCGATTTTGACACCTTAGCACCCTTAATCCCGGATTAAAACCGCTTAAAAAGCTTTCCACGTGTCTGAATATCCTATATACCAAATTGTAAGTCTGCAGATAAAAAATTAGTTGATTACATAGGTTGAGAAGTATCCTCAATCACACAGACATTCTCACTTATATATTTATATATTCAGTATTAACAGACGAACAAGTGCAAAACACATTCTAATGATATTGTTGTTAAAATACAGAATAATTTAAATTAAAAAAATAATATATAATGGTGAACAAATGGAGAAAATAAATTTAAGAAGGTGAATTATATTAAATAAAAGAATAGATAGAATAATTATAAATACGAAACTACGGCTGAAAGGGAAAGTAGATAAATAGAAAGATGGAGACCTGACCATTACCGAGAATTACACCCTCAACATCAGAGGTATGATTTTAACTGTGTGTGACATGCAAAGATTGTGTTTGAGTATGTTCTTTTTTCTCCATAGAATTGTCTGAAGAGTTTACTACATTAAAATGTTACAGTAATAACATATTTTAACTGTTTGTTGAAGATTGCCAATGAAACAGATCTGTAACATATACTCTTATGAGAAAATAAAAGAACCTGTGTTTATAAAAAATATTAATTCAACTTTAGAAAAAAGTATATAAGCTCTGAATATCATTGAGCATCAGACAGATTTAGTATATTTAGTATTGCATTATTTATAACATGTTATTGTGTATCCTGCTATGCATGTGTAACCTGAAAAACATTACTCTTGGAATATTGACAGTAAAGCATATAATAATAATAATAATAATAATAATAATAATAATAATAATGATAATAATAATAATAATAATAATAATAAGAAGAAGAATCATAATAATGATACACACACACACACACACACACACACACACACACACACACACACACACACACACATATATATATATGTATGTGTGTGTGCGCGTGTGTGTATTTATGTGTGGTACTTTGCTTCATACATAGAGACGCATGAGATTTCCAGAATATTCTCAAATGTATTTATTTTCTCTCATGAAAAATTGCTTCAAAGAAAATCGTTAATGTTTTCTTCCTACCATTTATTTTTTAAAACTTTTTTCCTCCCGCGAATGAAAACCTCCCCTTTTTTCTAGAAAATAAAGAATTTTCAATGAGATGCCAGCCTCCAGCAAACTTGAAGAATAAATAATTGAAGAGATGAAAAAAAAAACCCATATATATATATATATATATATATATATATATATATATATATATATATATATATATATATATATATATATATATATATATATATATATATATATATATATATATATATATAATTAATGGATGATAGCCTCAATTTTCACCTTTTCCTTTGAGTTTTGGATATAAAAAAATTGGTTTGGAATGAGGAAATTTTTCAAGAGGACGTTATTGAGAAGAATAAATTGAGCTTCACTTTTACGTTTAAACAAATTTCTTTCTTTCCACTCTTTTTTACGTTCTCATCTCAACTGCGCTATTCGCCAAGATTTGCATAGTGCTATACTTTCTTGTATGTTACCTAATGTCTTAGTGGCAGTACTTGTTTCGCATGCAAGTGACTCGGGTTTCGTATCCTAAGTTGGGAAATGTTTTACTGTAACAGAGAGCGTATGACGACTATATGCAAATACAAAGCCGCGTGCGAAATGACGTCACGGCATGGAAAAAGAAAATGATTATAAAAAGATGATAGAGCATGTTTTTAAAATCTTTTTCTCCTTTCTTTTCTGTGACGTCGCCTCGCACACGGTTCGGTTATTTGCATACAGCTGTCATACACGCGTCCGCGTTCTGTTACATAAAAGTCAGGATGCGGAGTAATCGATGAAAAACATACCAAAGATCTCAAATTCAAATCCAAGAAGGAGAGGGAGAGAGAGAGAGAGAGAGAGAGAGAGAGAGAGAGATGGGGTGGGCTACTAAAATTGAAGTAGAAAACAAGATGCTTAGAACTGCAGTAAAACATAATTCGAAGTTAACACGAGAACACGTGTTGATAAGTTATGAAGCAAAAGAGACGGGAGTGGCGCAATAAATTAATGGTCGGGGTTAATACCATCGTAAAAATAGACAAAGCATACAAAAAATTCTTTAATAAAGGTGCTTTGCACGGAAAATCTCAGAAAAAAAAATTCATTCATTTAATAAAAAAATATATATAAGATCTTTCTACAAATTTCAAATTAATGTAATCAAGCATCTTCTATTCACACATAATACATAACTATACATATACGCACTTGAACACATACATGCGCACAAACGCGCGCGCACACACACACACACACATATATATATATTTATACACATGCATATACATAAATATATATATTGATAAAATGGGCTTTAAACCAATGTTTTTTTTTCAAAAATGTTCTAAACTAAGTTGAGCTTTATAAATAAATTCATATAAATATTAGAACAACCGTACGATCAACCATATGTTAAATTTCAATTGTTTTCAAAGAAATCAGGCAAAATAAATTATTCTTTCTTTTACAACAACTTAAAATTTAATATTTAATTCTTCTTGCAGCACCGTATGTTCTACTAATGTAGAAATGCTGGTTAAATAACATAGCTGCTCTGATGTGTTATGTATATATATATATATATATATATATATATATATATATATATATATATATATATAGTAAGTTATGGTTATGAAAAAAATACATTGCAATTAAGCTACACAGAATATTCCGTATTTCATTCTCGTGAGAATTCGTGAGGCTTATGCCTGATGAATTCTCATGAGAATGAAATGTATAACCCAACTGCCATGTATATTTTCATAACTTACTACCAAGCTCTACCTATGTATTGAACACTGTTGAAGTAAATACTGCAAATTTACGCATAAAATTATATCTTCGTATATTAATTTATGTGATTAAATAAAGTAGTCGTATATATATATATATATATATATATAAGAGAAAAGAAATTTCAAACTGTAAGTTGAAATTTACGATCCAAATTTATTGTTCGACTGAATATTCCTAAAAACAATTTACAAAGTCCTTATTCCGCGGAGTTTCAAAGAATGATATTCTTGTTACCATTCTCATCAGAGGACAGAAAGAAATCAGCAAATTATATTTGTAGCAATGCTAGAATTTGCTGATTATGGCATTAAGTGAAACCGCAGTTAATTATAGTTATAGATTGCAAAGATTTACATGTCCTTTCAAAACAACGAGTGAAAAAATGTGGGAAATATGAAAATAAAAATAATATATATATATATATATATATATATATATATGCATATATGTGTGTTTGTGTGTGCGTTTTTAAAAGAGTTCTCTTAGTTTGTCTGTCTGTCCGTCCCACATGTTCTCGGAAACCTCCAGACTAATCTTGCTGAATTTTTGTATAGATGATTATTGTGATAAGGTGCAACGGACTATGTAGTATGGTATCCGTTCGATGCACAGTTAGCGATTAATAGGGATTAGTATTTAATAGAAAAAACAACCACGATTTTAATCATATTCAATCATCAATCTAGATATCTATAAATTTGTTTTTTTTTGTGCATTGATATTCATATTAAAACCCCTTTTTTCTAATTAAAAAAAGAAAATACAACTTTGTTATATATGGATCTTAGAATTGCATTCATCTGCAAAAGATCTAGCTAATTTGCATACTCTTTTAAGCATTCATTTCAATTAATTCCCTATTAGTTTTTTCGGTTTTCTTATGGGATAATCATCTTTAGTTAACTATTATATGTAATTATATTCATGCAGATATATTACATGATTTATACTTGCATAATATTTGCATAAAAAGTTTATAGTAGACACAAACCTCTTTCTATATATATATTTATGCATGCGTATATATATATTTGCTTAAAACCAATTTGCCTACCAAACTCCTTTGTCAGCTTTTGGTCTACAGGCATTAAACTTAATATATAGGGTATTCGAACCCATGCGAAACTTTATATTTGCGTTTTAGTCGAGGAAAATCAGTGCAAAAGTGGTAAAATTAAAGAAATAGAATTTGTCAGGTGAAGGTCGAACGACAGCATTACGAATATGTATGCGTAACGTAATAGCTATTGGTTCATGTTTTAATTTTTAACCTTGAAGTCAACATGTCTTCATAGCATAAGCATTAATGCCAAAAGAAAAAAGTAAATTGTAAGCTAAACGTTTTGGTTTCGATTCTCGGTAGTGGCGCACGAGTCATTTTTTAAAACTTTTAAAATCATTACTATATATGGGGTCCAATATAAGATAATGATAAATTCGAAATCTACATTAATCAAAATATCATATTTAAGCGTATTTTACGACCGAGAAATGCCGGGTGTCCTGCTAGTTTGGTGTAAAACGCTCAGTCCAAGCCAGTGTGCCGTAACGTTTTTCCGTTTTTAACTGTCCAAAATGTCTTACACACACACACACACACACACACACACACACACACACACACACACACACACATATATATATGACTGAACGAAGTTATGGCAAAAGCGATTTGAGGAAGATCACGAATGTGATTTTAGCCGCATATCTTTCGTCGCCTCAAAAGTTATGAACGAGCGAAGGTATTCGCGTGAACAAACGGAGCATAAATCATGGCGGACTGTCAGGTCGAAAGTGCGCATGCTCAGCGAACCTGTTACGTCTAACTGATCCTTGGCAATTGAAGAAGAAAAAAAAGACAAAAAATATAAGAAGGAAAAAAAAAAAAAGGAAATGAACGAATGGGAGAAGGAAAAAACGAGTGAAGTAAACTGCAAAAGAAGAGAGGGATGTGAGAAACGAGATGAATGGAAGAAAATTAAAAAATTGAATAATTAGGATTAGAAAAGGAATAGAAGGAAAGAAGAAGACGGACATAAAACTGATGATGCTGATGATAATAATGATAATAATGATAATAATAATGATAATAATAATAATGAAAATGATGACGATAATAATAATAATAATAACAATAATAATAGCGATTATAATAATGATGATAATAATTATAACATTGAAAATGATAATAATGACGAAAATAATGACGAAATAATAATGATAAAATAATAATGATAATGATAATAATAAAGATGATTATCATTATGACAATTATAATAATGATAATTATGATAATAACAATAATAATGATAATAACATTAATGATAATGATAATAATGATGATACTGATAATAATTATAATAATAATGATAATGATGCTTGTAATAAGAATACGAATGGAAGTATCAAGAGAAAAAACAAGAAAAAGAATGAATAATAATAATAATAATAATAATAATAATAAATAATAATAATAATAATAATAATAATAATAATAATAATAGAAGAAGAAGAAGAAAGAATAGAATAACTGGAACGCAAATAAAAAATAAAAAAGGAGAGAAACAACGAGAACAGAAGAGAATAAAAAGAAAAGATAGAAATAAGCAAAAACAAGGAACCAAAAAGAAAAGTTTAACAAGTAACAAAAAAACCCCAAAAAACAACAACAACAACAACAACAACAACAACAACAACAACAACAACAACAACAACAAAAAACAACAAAAAACAAAAAAACAGTACACTCAGAAATAGGAAAAGAGTAAAAATAAAGAATAGAAAAGAAAGCAAGAATGCTCTCCAGAAATACAGGTACTCAAATGGAGCAATAAACGTCGCCTCGAGGAATACTAGAATTCTGAACTTATCATTTGAACAGGACGGGATGAACGGCGTGTTTTACCTTCAACTGAACAATTCGTTCCGCCATTTTGCAATGCTGTTGCTTCTGTTGCCCATCTCTTGTTGATGCGAATGCGTGGACTTGAAATCATTGAATGATTTCCATACGAAAAAACTGCCACTTGTCCAGTCGAAGCTTCTGTTTCGTTAACTAGCTGTCAAGTCAGGTTGCTATTGTTAGTTACGTAACGTGATGCATGTGACGCATATTACGCCTAGATTGTTATCTTACTAGATGGTCGTTTCAATGTCTTAGCAAAACTACTATTATATAAAAAGAACTTTGTGTGTGTGTTTGTGTGTGTGTGAGAGAGAGTGAGCGAAAGAGAGAGAGAGAGAGAGAGAGAGAGAGAGAGAAAAAGTTTCATATGGACTCTTAAACGACCGGGCGAATTTTTTTTAATGTCACACAAATGTACTTTATGTGACTGCCAGAGTTCTTAGATAGATTTTGTATCGAAATGTCTTCGGTAACTATGGATAATCGAAAAGAATATCTAATGAAAAAATAAACAGGCGATTTTGACTAAAGTTAACGCCTTATACAACCTAACATCAGAAGTTTAAGAAGTTTTATTACCACATAAACAGAAAGGTCCGGCAAAGAAAATCAACGTTAGGTTCTTTGGTAGGAAAGGGGTGCGTTCGAAATTAATGTTTTTGTTTAGAGCACAATTGAACCAGTATACTTGACTTTTTTTATTTTAAACTTTAATTTAAGCCATTATATAAAAATAATTTTATAAAATTAACAGTAGGTTCTCTACAGTGCAATGTAGGCTATACTGTATTTTGGACGAAGTAACTGCGAGGAGGCATGTGAAGTTTCCTCCCGGTGCATCGCAGTAGGCCCTCAATTTGATTGAAAAAAAAAATGCAAGATTTAAACGATCTCCATAACAATGTATGGGAGGGTGAAACATTTATTGATCCTCATTCGATCCCGGGCGATGTCTTGTCGCCTTGCTAGTGAATATATAAAAACAATGTAGTTTCGTTTTTACTGGAGAGCGGTGTGTTGCCGAGCATTGACATATTGGTATTCTCTGGGGATTGGCTGGCAAAAAGCCTTCCCAAAGCCCCAGTGCTCTTCGCACTTTTCCAGTGGAGGTCTGTTTAGTGCTCTTTCTCCTGGACCGTTCGCGATTCTTTGATATCACGCTATGCGATGCAGACGCCGCTATTTTTATGAGGGGTGTAGTTAATATTTTACGGTTTTTCCCTTATGATCATATATTTTTTTTTTTTGCAGTAGTCAAGTTACTAGTTAGTATTCGTATTCTATGATTATTAATATTATTTTATTATTGTTGCTGTTATTATTATTACTAGATCTACTTCTACTTAAGCTTGGCTGACCAAAGAAAACTGCTTGCTTCGAGGTGCCTTCAATAAGTTTCTAGACATTTTTTGTACAAGCATTTAAAACTGTCATAGACTCTCGAAAATTCAGTATGTCATTGTTATACATCTTATGAGATGACCGACCAATTTTTATGGTTTCAGGTTCAAATGAACAGCTACAGCTGCAATTAGAATACACCCTACTAAAGCCTGATTGCCACAACTAGTGAATTTAAAAACTGTAATCTGGGCGTGATAACACTTTAGAAGACGATATGAAATAAAATTATGTCTTAAACTTGGAAAAAAAAAGCCACAGAAACGTATGGAATGCTTCAGACTGCTTTTGGACCATCTTGCATGAATCGAGCATAAGTTTTTGAGTGGCATAAGATATTCAAGGAAGACAGGAAACCTGTGAGGGATAATGAGAGGCGTGGGAGGAGTAAGAAAATCAAAACACCAGAGTTGATTGGTTAAATAAAGAATTTCATGGATAAGGACAGTCGTATGTCTGTAGAGACAATGAGTGCACATTTGATGTCAGTGTGAGAACTGTACACACAATTATTCGCGAGGAACTGAAGATTCGGAAAATTTGAGCGAAGTTTGTGTCAAGCGTGCTCGATCCTTGTCAAAGACTATTTGACCAAGATGGGGGTCAAGACGGTTCCTCACCCTTACTATAGTCCAAACCTTGCTTCCTGTGACTTTTGGTTATTCCCTAAGCTCAAGGTAAACCTTAGAGGCTGTAGTTATGAGAAGAATTAAGGCGATAAAAGAGGCTGTGACGAGGGTTATTGACATACTCACACAGAAGGACTTCCATTGGGCCTTCCAGGAGTTTTAAGAACGGCACAACAAATGTGTTGTAGCCGGAAGAAATGACTTTGAAAGGGACTAGACTTTCATATTTGTACTTATAAGAATAAAAGTATCCATACAAAAAAGTCTGGAAACTTATTGAAAGCACCTCATAGATTATTTGTTCTCTTGTTTTATTATGTTTTAATGTTAAAACACTATATTAACCCCCCCCCAAAAAAAAACAGGATTATTTTAACTGCGTAATAACTGTGTATGTGAGGTCCTTTTAAATAGTCAAACGAGAAAATGGTTAATTTAAAGATACATAGCGACAGATAACCCAGCAGGGGTTAAAGAAGAGACGCACAATTTTAGCAAACATAACAATTACTGTTATTGCCAAACTCTGCCGCGGGTGATCAATGAATTCACTTTAATTCAAGCGGTAATTATTGATTGGACTTAAAGGTAAAAACTGAGCACCAATAATGAGGAAATATTCGGGAAAGGCTGATAATTTTTTTCAATTGAAAGGAAAGCAGATAGAATCATAAGCAAAAATGCGTCGTCCTAACATGAGTTAATTCAAATATAGCGTTTTTTGGTCTCCCGACAAAGGGAGGGTGGACCTATAAATTCACCCTTATTCGTTCGTCTATCCGAACTTTTCTCAATAACTACACATTGGAACTTTTTATAAATTTGCACAAACATTAAACATGACATGAGTAAAAAAGTAACAGAACGGATTTTCCGGGAAAACTCCAGTTGCTCCCACCCTTCCGGGTTAAAATGGCTAAAATTGACACGTTTGTGCTTATTAAAAAAAATTGCTGCCTTGGATTTTGATAAAACTTTCTGACAAGTTGTAACTAACTGATTTCTATATAATTTTGTTTGTCTATACTTCGCGATAACTCTTGGGCGTGCCCCAGGGGCTCTTTTAGGGCTAATAAAAACATTCCACTATTTTACCATATTTGTCCAAAATTTTCTGCGTATGTCTATCCAGCAGTTTTGCATGGTGTTGAACTCAAATTTAAATATGTTAAGGCTTTGAGGACTTTTGGGGCTAAATAGGGGGGGGGGCAAATGATGGACTTAGTCATTTGATTTTTTTTGTATGGTGCAGAACTAAAAGTTACATATGTTAAGGCCTAAAATTGCACCGTTTGTCCATTTTCACCAGGATTTTACGTCCCCTGGGGACTTTTGGGGCTAAATATGGGAATTAGCAAATGTTGAACTTAGTCATTTTTATGCCTCGTTCACTGTGCACTCACGGGGGGGGGCACCATGCATGCTTCATTTGTTTATATGGGAATCACTCCAG
The DNA here is from genome assembly GCF_053919585.1 of Euprymna scolopes. Lineage (NCBI taxonomy): Eukaryota > Metazoa > Mollusca > Cephalopoda > Sepiida > Sepiolidae > Euprymna > Euprymna scolopes. The sequence continues at coordinate 26,717,840 of NC_136514.1, read as the reverse complement.
AAAAGGCATGGAGCCACTTAACGTAAGAATTAAAGAAATACTTCAAAGTCAAAAACTAACCAACGATAAGTGTTATACAGCATAATCTCACCTGTTCGAAGGTGACGCATGTTCTGTGGTTAACGACAAAGACTAATGATCTGCGTGTCCAGTTAGTTCCACAAAATTACTTTTACTTAAGATGGCGGCAACATTCGTCTGCTCCCTCCCGTAAGTACCTGATGTCTTTCTAGAAATAATTCTGAATAGAAAAATATCGAGGAAATCAATGCCAACAATAGAATCACTGTTCGCGGTTCCCCATTCGAGAGCACGCATATTCGCGGTTAGGCTCTTAACCCTATCGTATCGCATGTTGGTATCTCGGGCTAGAGTCATAACGTAATGAAAACGAATGCTCGGCAAACAATGTTAGGGCGCCTTTCGGGCCAAGATTACAGTGTAGCATCTGTTCTGATGCTGCGCTTCACTTTTTTTTTTGTTCTCGGTTAGTGGAGGAGAAATCCTTCATGACTGAGACAATTTTTATTTTTGTTACTATCTATCCAGTGCCCCTTTTTTGGGAGCTAGATTTTCCCAACATTAAAAACCTACTTTGTGTCTAACTCTGCCCTCGTGGGGACACAAGTACATAGGAACAGTGTTGGCAATTTAGTGGTTTTCCTGCTAGAATGAGAGGTTTCGTTTGGAAAATACCGAGTAAACTTTGGATTTCGTGGCTAGCGTTTTGTTTTCCAGTAATATGTTTGTCAATAATATTTGAAGAATTTCCAACCGAAAAAAATACAAACATTAATTACACAAAACGGCGACCAGTATCAATAAAATGTACAGTGTTTTAATACTCAACTATAAACTATATTAATAAGGTTTTTTTTAGTAACATACTAGCCTGAGTGCCCGGCGTCGCCCGGGTGTTTGAAGGTGTGTGTTGAGAAAAAAAGTGTAGTAGGCAGGAAGGCTCGAATCAGTATCGCAAAAGAGGAAAAGAACGTGAAAAAATAAACAAAAAAGTGACATCTTTGCTGTTGCGTCCATCGCCAAAACGGAAGTGATGAATGTTTAAATTAAGGCTAGTTAATCAAAAAGAGGGGATGACTTTCGAAAATATCGGCGAAAAAGCAACCCCTCCCTGTAGAAAAGTGCCAAGTTGAGGGTGAAGGAAGTAATGTTTTTAGCCAATGTTTCGATATTTGTCATCCGAAGGGTCGAGCTTCAAATCGATATCAATCTCTTGAAAATCAGTCGCCGCTGTCGAGAGTTTTAGAAATACATACATACATACATACATACATACATACATACATACATACATAATACATACATACATACATACATACATACATACATGCATTTAAACAGACAGATCAGATTTATATTTTAGATTGTTTTATTACATATTGTTTTATTACATGTGGTTTTATTACATATTATAACTGAATTTTAATGCACCCTATTATTATTACCTGAAATGTGCGTTCTGTATTTATCTAAATCTTCCTTTAAATTTATTCCACTTTCTGTCAATTCTAATGCATATGTTGTACGCATAGGAAAGGGATTACGGTACAGTAATACAGTATCGATAACTATGCTATACGGCGTTAGTGTCGTCTTGTACTTGCGTTTCTTTTTTAATAAAATATTGTTGCAATAGAAAATTGAAATATGTTTACATTATAATTACTACATTAATGAAATGCATAACTGCATGCAATATAACTACATTATTATTGTATTAATATAAAAAGTGTCTGGGAATCATATAGCACCGTATATAATATCATGCATAAACGTTTTATAACTGTATCCAATATTCGCATGTTTTTGCTATTTGCGGAGAAGGGGGTAAAAACGTACTCTCCGTAAATAGCGAGAGGGAAACTCTGTGGACAATACTGACTATATATATATATATATATATATATATATATATATATATATATATATATATATATATATATATAATGGCTGAAAAAAGACAATTTAACTTGATGGATTTATTAAAAAATGAAAATGGAAAAGGGATAGCTAACCGGGTTTCGTTCCTTGCTCAACAAGCTAAATCGAGGAAAAACTGCAATTAAAAAGTTGCCATGAATATGGCGGGGAGAAAAATATAATTGAATAAATAAATAAATAAATAAATAAACGGAGAAAGAATGACAGAGAAATGACATTAAGTCTCAAAAGATTTTCTTTTTGTTTGCAAAGAGAAGGTCCCAAGGACTTAATAAAAAGTGTTTCTAAGATTTTTAAATGGAAAGGCGAGTGCGACCTACTTCAGATCGTGAACATGTCGACACTAAAGTCTGTGGCACAAGCACAATTATTTATAAGGTACTCGCAGATAGCAGACCCATTATTATTCAGAATGCCAGGAGATGAAAAATTTGCATAACGAATCTTTGATGGTACGTGTTGTTTTAAAGGAAAATCAAATCTTTGCGATGTCCGCCCAACGTAGTGCGCACTGCAACTATATTTAAATAATGGAATTATTCTGGTAGTAAGCGAGAACATTTTTGCGAATGGACGACAACATATGCTTAGTTGAAAAAACAACACATGTGTTCGACGCAAAATATCAACGTTGTACCGACAAAGAGATTTGCTTGGCAAATCGGTCACTGATATTTACTAGCCAAGGTAGACGAAGGACATCTATTGATTAAAGTTTCTTTGAATTTATAAAATTGGAAACTTTCTTTATGATGGTAGATTGAATAATATCTAAGGGATAGCAATTATTGCAAAGGGTATGAGTGATGAATATAATCTCGCCATCCAGATTGGCCTTCGAACAAATCATTACAGTCCTATATGTTAGGGTCCTAATAAAATTGAATGTTTGATTTGTAGGACAAAATGAGTCCCAACGTGTATAAAGGCCAGTAAATGTTGGTTTACGATAGACGGAAGTAAGAAAACATTAAGAAGCCTTGAAAACAAAAACATCTAAAAACGGATGAGTAGAATTGGTTTCTTTGTCTACCGTAAACTTAAGGGCTGGATGAACGTTATTAAGGAAAGCAATAAAAAGTGTCTGCTTTCCCCTCGTTGTGAAATAGGTAAAAAGTGTCGTCAACGTAACGAAAGTAAAGGTCTGGTTTATGAAAACCCGATAATAGACCCCCGCCTTCTAAGAGTGGGACAGCGACTAGAAATATAAAAACCCCCCACATATATTTGTCTGAATAAGTATAGTTTTGCATTTTATTTTTAAAAAATCCATCATGTTAATTGGTCTTTTTAAAAATTTTTTACTCCCCCAAATTATATATATATATATATATATATATATATATATATATATATATATATATATATATATATATATTTATATAGTAATTTATAAAATATATATGGCGATTAAGCTACACTGAATATTCTGCGTTTCATCCACTGTAGGATTCGTCAGGCTTATGCGCGAATTTTGTGGTTGCTTCTTGTTTTTATATATGTTGAGGATTTCTAGTTAGCCAATCAGCTTTCTAGTATCCACCGCGCCTCTCCTATCAGCCAATGGGCATGCATTTTATCGAACAAAGGATCTGTTTTAGAACTAGGTTAGTGGTTTAAGGTGGATCTTTCCCTCCTTTTTATATATATATATGAATATACCTATGTGGGGCGCGGTGGATACTAGAAAGCTGATTTGCTAACTAGAAATCCTCAACATATATAAAAACAAGAAGCAACCACAAAATTCGCGCATAAGCCTGACGAATCCTACAGTGGATGAAACGCAGAATATTCAGTGTAGCTTAATCGCCATATATATTTTATAAATTACTAACTAGCTCTACCTACGTATTGAGCACTTTTGAAGTAAATACTTAAAGTTTACGCATAAATCTATACTTTCGTATATTAAATTTGTGTGAGTAAATGAAGTAGTTATATATATATATATATATATATATATATATATATACATATATATAACTTTTCTTAAATCACATAAATAAGCTATCCGATATTTTTTTAAATAAACAAGGCAAATTCCCGATACGAAACTAACATAGATTCGTAACGATTTAACTTAGTTGATTAGTCCGGCTTAAAAAAATTAAAAGATAAAAAATTTAAAAAAATAAGTTAAATTAAATAAAAAAATATAGAAATCTAATTCAAGAAATCAATAAATAGTATTAATAAAACATATTAAATGGACAAAGGTAATTAGTGGTAACGTCGTATGATATTTAGTTTGAAATTCTTTTTTTTTTTAAATAGAGATACGAAAATAGGTAGATATATAAATCATTAAAAATTACTTTGCAAGGATGCGATAGAGGTAAAATAGTTTCGCTTGTTTTCTTTTCCTTTCAAAGGAAATGTTTTTCCATAATATTTTATTGTTAAAGTATTTCTAATTCAATAAGTCTGAAGAAAGGCTGTTCTTGTGAACATTTTCAAACGACATAATGTTTGAATTTGGCAAATGGTCTTGAAACAATTGTAACTAGCAATGAAATACACCTTTTGTTGCTATCAACCCATTCTTTGAAGTCTTGCTTTTTGCTTAAACAGTATATATATATATATATATATATATATATATATATATATGATTATAAAACTCCAATGACTTTGTAACAAAGGATGTAACCCACTTTCCGGCTTAAGACATCCGGTTGCGCATGTGCGCATAAACATTAACCCATAGCAACGTAAACAAACAAACACAAATCGCTTCTTTTGCAGATTTTGACCTGCGCACTGAAATATTAACGTTATTATTTCGAAATTATTATTTAACATGGGAAGAGTGGAGGTGTTTTGCAACTATTCTTTATTACAACTATACTGTCGCTATTTTTTTACAACTAAACAACTTTAACCCGTTGACAAACATAAGAACAATTGTAGTAAAGCCAAGACTACTACTACTACTACTACTACTACTACTACTACTACTACTACTACTACTACTCTCTATCCGTTCCTTTTCCTCTTAGAACTTCACAAGACCAGTGATATTGATGCCGAGAGAAAACTCCTGCCTGCTGGCAAAAAGCCACCTCCGTAAGCTCCACCGAGTGATGGTTATACTAAAAAAAAAAAAAAAAAAATTAGGCTTGATAGACAATGAAAAGGTTATTTAGAATTTAAGCTCGAGAAACCAAAGAAATTTAACGTTCACAGACCTAAACATAAATTAACCCAATTCCACATTTTCTTTTCTTCATATTTTAATTCTTAATCGAAAAAAGTTTATCATTAATTTCTTTGTTATTTAATGCAGATATGAAAAGGAAACTGCTGCAAATGATTCATTAGTTTTTATATAATTCTTCTGATGAACGGAAAATCAGTTCTTTTGAAGGTATTGAACGCTGAAACACGATAGATATACCTTTATATTTTTATCTTGTTCCCCTCCAAACAAGACATATTGCCACTTGGATGTAACGCGCTACTATTTGGGATTGTGTATTACAGTTGAATGCAGGAAGTTGAGCAGCGAGATCTCTGTTCACATTGCATTTAAACTATTCCAGATTATGTATTATCTACATATTAATACGATAGCGTGTGTGTTATATTTTGTGTTGCGCTTACAGCCGGGTCGTTTAATTGTTATGTACTTCCATTTCTTGTCATGACTAATTTTACCAAGAATTCTTCATAAGTTTTGGTTTCAATTATAGCTGATGGCATATATATATATATATATATATATATATATATATATATATATATATATATATATATTACGACACTATATATACATATTTCAAGGTCGTACCAGTGGTTTCATTGCGCTGAATCAATCATAAGAGGTTGGAAAGAGTCAGCACAAATTCATCAGCGACTTTGAAAAACTAAAATAATGCAAAGTAAACAAACAAAGAAAAAAAAAGTTAAACGAGCGTTTAACGAGCGTTTACGATTCAGGGTTTCAAATTTTAAAACAGAACTTATTAATCGACGCTAATATATTCTGATTATGGAAGGAAGAAAGCTCGTGTGTGTGTATGTGTATGAGTGTTATGGTTGGTTCAGCGCAATGGAACCACTGGTACGACCTTTAAATATGTATATATAGTGTCGTAATAAATATTGTATCTTCAGCTCTCACCTCCACGATCGCGCCCTTTACTGGATTTTTTTTCATCGCCTCTTGACACGCTATATATATATATATATATATATATATATATATATATATATATATATATATATATTTGTAGTCATCGATATACAGTCCTGTTTCGTTGTATCACAACTCATCAGTGCCGCTAGACTAGCATCTCTCCCAAGCCAAAGATTGAACCTAGAACCGTCGTGTTGACAGTCGGCATATATATATATATATATATATATATATATATATATATATATATATATATATATATATAGACAGACAGACAGACACACAAACACACACACATATTTTTTTTCGGTTAGGATTTAAGCTAATTTACCCAAGTCATATGGATATATTTTTTTTATTTTTGAAATCGCAACTTTATAATATATAAAAATCCATAGAACATTAACTTTATAATAATGTATACGAAATCTGCAAGAATTAAAATATCATATTTAGACGTACTTTACAACCGGGCTTTGTCGGGCGCTCGTTCTAGCTTAGATAAATACTTTTTCATTTTTTTTTTAAAGCTATAATAATATCAGGGCGTCTCTATTTACGTTGAACATTTACAGAATGCCAACATCAATATATTACATATGAATGAGTCCCCTGTGGAATTTCTGCAGGTTCCGCTAGTTATTATTATTATTTTTATTATTATTATTATTATTATTATTATTATTATTATTATTATTATTATTATTATTCAGAGTTTGTGGCGCAGTGGATAGAGGCGTAGAATCTCTGCGGTTCCAGGTGAGCATTCTCTGAAGATAGCGGTTTCAATCCTATCCAAAGCAGTCCAGATGTTTAGCTGGCCAAAATTTGGTGAGACAATAACAGCTATGGGGATACAGTTATCACCTGAAGAACGACAGGGGATGAGCTGAACGAAACGTGGTGAAACAATAACAACTATAAAGATGAGGATAACAGTCCGCAAATAAATAAACAAGTTTTACATATTACTAAAATCATAGAAGCAGGAATCAATGGGGAAAAATTCAATCTCGAAGTCCGAGAGAATAAACGATTAGAGTGGAAAGCTTATCGGCATCCGGGGATCTCTATAGCGAAGGGGTGGAGTATGTACAGTTGCAATGGGTGGTAAGAGTAAATTTCATTAACATACTTGTAAAATAGGCTGGAGATTGGTAGATAACGCGGGACCTATCAGATTGGACAGTCTTGGACCTTGTTTAAGATGGAAAGACTAATGGTAGATGCACCAGCCCAGGTGTTGCAACAATACTCCGTACAATACAATGGGAGAATGGTGGCTTTGTAGAGATACAGGATAATCTTAAGTGTAGGTTTGGTACTATGTTGTGTCACGGCTAGTTTTTTTTTCTTTTGCATAGTGAATAGGCCGCTGCGTAGAGATACAGCAGTTGTCTGCCTGGACCCCATTTTACCTTTACTCATTCTCGTTTTCTACCGACCAGCATGAGGTAAACACGTATAATTTTGTCTCTCCGCAAAAAGGGGGCAACCCTTATGTCCAGTGCAATAAGTTAATTAAGAGTAGTTAAGTCCTTTAAAAGTTTGATTGCCAGCAGCCATTCCATGCAGAAAACCAACTCCAAGAATTTGTGGACAGCCCAACAAAAGAGGTAGATTTCCATGTGATTTTCCAGAGAATTACAGACGGGAGTTGGTTGAAAAAAAAAAAAAAAAAAAACCAAGAAACTCTCCTCTCCCACCAAGAAACTGTTGCCATTACGACCAGAGATGGTCCGACAGATTGAGGTATGTTTTTATTATTTTATGGAAATCCGTTTGTTAAAATCGGCGGGCATGGAGTCGTCCACCAGTGGAGCAAGAGAGTCCTAACGACGATCAGATAACTCCCTGTCGGCAAATATAAATTGGTTGCCGTTCCCAGAATGTTTCATGACCAAAGTTAACAACCCCAGGTCCTATATGTTGTCATATTGGTCCCCACATTCACGAGTGCCATATAGTATCATATGACTAATTTTCTAGAATAGTAGAGGGAACCTTACCTTCTTTGCAGCAGCCTTGGCAATGTCCTCAATATTGCAAATGATGCATCGTAAACAAATTATAAATTGTTTTGTTCGTCGAATTTTTACGGGTTACGTTCTACTGTTCCGGAGCAGGTGGTCGCCAATGAGCTGGCATGAACGACGGAACTAATTGTTATTTGCGTAGAATCTCTCTGTAGTTGCTGCAAAGAACTATCGACTTGGAGAATTCGTTGAAGAACTGCTTTTTGTTCCTTTTAAATCATTTATTTGAATTCCGTTAATTGTTTTTAGTATGAGAATGAAATGTTTTTAACGATTAGCTTCCGGCAAAAAATGCTTTTAAATGTTTCTTCTTTTTTTGTTGTTGTTGATTTGAGAACATTTTAAGTATCGTCGAAGTAATTCTCTAGATTCATTGAAACTTGACGGAAAATGGCATTGTCTCGGTGAAAGAAAAATGTATCGATTTGTTAGAGAGAGAGAGAGAGAGAGAGAGAGAAAGAGAGAGAAAGAGAGAGAGAATGGAGAGAAGTGGAAGAAGGGGATGCGGATAGAGTTATGTAAATACATTGATATAGAGGGATTAAGATGAAGGGAATGACGTGGGCGTAGAAAGAAAAGGGTGTATGACAAAAATACGAAGAAAACAGATGTATATGAAAGGAAAATATGGATTAGAGTGGGAGAGAAAGGGAAAGAGAGAGAGATAGAGAGAGAGAGAGAAAGAGAGAGAGAAAAACAAAGAGAGAGAAAAATTGGAAGAAGAAAATGAAATAGAATAAGAAAAAAAAGAATAAGCGACGGTGAGAATAAAAAAGGAAAGAAAAAAATAGTGAAAAGACAAAAAAAAATGAAGATGAAAAGAGAGAAGCACATCTTAATTAAAGAAGGTGTAGCACTGAGAATAATAGAGGACAAAAGAAAACGAAAATAGAAACAGGAAGTAAAAAGAGTAATGATACGTACACATACATTTCATGTTGTTATGTTAGTCAGATTTTTTAAATTAATTCTGTTAGTTTCTTTTTATTAGTCTTATTATGTGCTTTAATAACTTTCTTTAAGTTTTCACGACAATTATAGGACAGTTTTAGGAAATTTTTATTAAACATTTTGTGTAATGAATTTGCTGCGGAAAGTGTTTGCGATGAGATTTAAGAATCTTTGTCTAGTTTGGTTTTTACTATTTGGTTATAGGGCGGTGTATACCAAATAATATTTCTTTTTCGTCTAATTTTGTTTTATAATTATTGCATTTGATTTCGATATTATGATATCCACTATTTTTCAGAGCTGTATTGTGGATGTTATTTGATTTCTTAAATACATTTTCGTGGCTAGAATATTTACTTAGTTTACTCTCGGTAGAGTTAGGAATCTGTTTTATAATTGATGGGGATAATTAGACTTACTATTGAGCTTTATTTACATCTCAAGCACTGTTTAAGTAAATGCTGAAAATAGATGCATAAAAGTTTATGTAAATACATTAAATGCTATATATATATATATATATATATATATATATATAGAGAGAGAGAGAGAGAGAGAGAGAAAGAGAGAGATAGATAGAGAGAGATAGAGATAGAGAGAGAAATAGAGTGAGAGAGAGAGAGAGAGAGAGAGGGAGGGGAGCACAAAATACTTTAACTACCTCTATCAATAATTACTTTTTCTTCCTCCTTTTCTCGTACATAAAACTAAACGTAACTCCCATAAGCAAAATTTCTTTCATACCCGTCTGTCGAACGCAATACCGTGGGACTACTTTCGAAATGACTACAACATACCCCTTTTTAAGTCCAATGCAAACAAATTTTTGTTAAGCCTTACTATTAAATAATGAAATTGTCTTACCGTCCGTCCGACAGACTCATTAGCTCTTATCCTCAAGTGGCATTTAGGCCTTGATAATCAGTCACTCATTAGTAAAAAGAAAAAACAGGAAGACAGACAGAAAGAAAAAGTTAAATAAAAATCGGGAAGGACAAAGTAAAGAAGACAGATAGAAACGGTTGAGAAGAAAACATTTTTAAAGAAAGAAAGAAAGAGAGAGAGAGGGAAGGAGGGGAAAGCGAGAAAGAGAAATAAATCATAATGAGAAGCTGAGAACGAGAGAAAGGGGGAAGAGAGAAAGAGGGTGAGAGAGAGAGAGAGAAAGAGAGAGAGAGAGAACCGAAAGGAAAGATAGATTGACAACGCGATAGAATGAGAAAAAGAGGTATGGTAAAGGGCAAATATATGAAGATATTGATTATAAAGAACTAGGAGGAAGAAAGAGACAGGATGAATTTAAAATAAATATCAGAAAAAGTATATTACTAGATAAAATATATGACCGGATATAATCTGTAATTGATGAATGCGATTGTCATTCCAATTTTTAGATTTTAAGAAATCAGACTAATAATTTCCGTAATCGATTGGCTAGTCAGTATCAAATATTAATTTTGCAGGAAAGAATAATCGATTGACATTGATCAACGTAAATGAGTGACAGAAAATATTGATGGCAAATCTAAGGATATTGATAAGAAAGCACTAAGAGAAGGGTAAGACAATGGGTGAAGTGAAAAATAATAAAACAGGGGCGGAGAACGTCGAAAAATAATGAAGCACGGTGACGTCCTCTTTCTGTGCTGGCAGCGAATCTTAATGGGCCACACTGATTCTTCTGCTGGCTTCAGCACTCGTTTCTCTCTTGTCGGACCAGATTATTTAAATGGTCAAATAAGAGACGCAATTCACTGTAATTTCCCCAACGTTTACTTCGAATTGGCTCAGAGCCACGGACATGTCACGAAGGAACGACATATCATTTAATTATTAAACTGAAAACGAATCGATGCACATAATAAATTTAATGCCTATCCGATTGAACTACATAGCTGTACATATACATTATAAATCAAGTTTGACTCAGGGACAGTTAACTAATTGGGCGATACCGTGATGCTTGGCACGGAGCCAACTTTCATTAAACATCGACCTAAAGCAATCTTTGCGCACAATAAATTTCATTTCGGGCCAGGATCAAGATGTAGTATCTGTTTTGATGCTGCACTACACTTTTTTTTGTCTCGGTTAATGGTGGAGAAATCCTTTATGACTGATACAATTTTTATTTTTTGTTACTAACCAGCGTGCTTCTTTTTTGGGGAACTGGTTTCTTCCCACATTAAAAACTGATCTTGTCTTTAATTTTGCCCTCGTGGTAAAGCAAGTAAAAAAAAAAATAAATAAAAAAAAAGATTGAATAATATAGATTAAAATTTATAGCTGGATCAAGTTTGACACGAGGACATTTATCTTATTGAGAGGAAAATAAATTTAAATCAAAAGATAGCAGCATATCCCGAAAGAGACGTTTTATTGTCGAGCACTTTACATTAAAACTTAAGCTCAGAGCAGATAAAAGCAGATAATGATGTTAAAATCATACGATCACTCTCGATCGTCTTGAATGACATTTACGATTCATATAAATATTAATTTCAACTATATTTCTCGCCGCTGTAAACGTTGGCTGCGTGCCAATAGTCAAAGATGGCTTCGTGGCTGGGTTCGCATCTCCGGCGATAATCATAACACCCTGCACTAATGACTCCCGAAATGATGAAACACTAGTATCTGTAGGTATTAAAATAATTTTAGTAAAAACTAGCGGAGGTGAGGGGCTACCGATTTTGCCCGGTCGTAAAATACGCTTAAATATGATATTTTAATTTGTCCAGATGTCGTATATATTATTATAAAGTCGTGATTTCAAAAGTAAAAAGAAATATTTAGGCTCCATCAGTTAGAATCGAAACTGAAAGTAAAACCATAGCATCCAAAGCTGGTGCCGTTACCACTTTACAAACGTGGCACGCATATAAGCTGATTAAAAATAAAAAAATAAAAAAAACATAAGGTAAATGTAAAAAAAATGTATAACATTTTTTTTTAAATTTTGACCCCTTTTTAAACTATTTTAACCGAAAAACGATCTATAAAAGAACGGCCCATACGGGGCTCTAGGTAGAGATGTTGACCCTTAATCACTTGTGGCGGAGTCTACTCACGTAAGTAATCAATTGTTGTGTTGGTCCGGTGGTTTCAAGTGTGTAGTGCTCCAGTTTCGAGCGGGATTTAAAGTAAAAGATGGTTACACACTTTTTGAAGACATTTTTTTAAAGAAAAATTTAATTGAGAAATATTTGAAAACTTTGAAGTGTCGAATATAATGCAACTGGAGCACTACACACTTGAAACCACCGGACCAACACGTAAATTCTCGTCTCTTCGCTATAACACCAAAATGAAGAAAAAGAAAAAGAAATGCACGAACCGGACTTTCGACCCTGATGAGGCTATGTATTAGCGAAATATAGGACTTACAAAAAAAAGAAAAAAGCAATAAACAAAAATGATTTTATCATTATATTCGACAGTTACAAATTTTCAAAAATTTCTCAATATATATATATATATATATATATATATATATATATATATATATATATATATATATATATATGCGTGTGTGTGTGTGTGTTAGCTTGGATTTTATTATTATTTACTCCCTAGGAATTCTCACACTAGTTATTATCAGTGATTACTAACTGACAAGGCAATAACAGGTGATGTTTCCTGGGATCTGAATGACAAAATTTCCTAAATACTGACCACTCTCTGCCTCTTTCAATAACCGTTGCAAATAATTTAGCGTTATTGCAACAGTCGTTTACCATTGATTCTTTGCTGCCTACGATTGTGAGGCTTTCTGGAATTTGAGTGGCAATAAACTTCACCAGGTTATAGCAGTTTCTGCACCATCCCCATGGAGACTTGGTTAGTGCCTTCTGTATTTGATCTTCCATTCATGATCACATAGTGCATATATATATATATATATATATATATATATATATATATATATATATATATATATATATATATATATATATATAAATATATATATATATATATACAGTGATGATCATATTTATTGGCACGGTAAAATAAAAGTTAAATTTTGTCTAATAAATTCTAAAAAAGGGATTAAATTAAAGAAAATAACAAAGTATATTATGTATTTTTAACTGGCCTTTCCGATGCAGCAATCGGATTTTAGAAAAAATAAATAACAAAGGAACAACAAACATAATTGCAAAAAACCCTTGTTCAAAATTATTGGCACGATTTATTTAATAATCAATTGTATAGCCTTTGGCCTTGATTACCTTCCTCAGTCGCTTTTCATAGTTTACAACCAAGTTGTTGCACTCTTCAGTAGTAATTTTAGCCCACTCTTCCTGACAATAATCCTCCAATTGAATAAGATTCTTAGGCTTCCTTTGCATTACCCTCAATTTTAATGTTCTCCATAAATTTTCAATTGGATTAAGGTCTGGGCTTTGTGATGGCCACTCCAAAACATTAATATGATTGTCCTCAAGCCATTTCTTAGTCAGTTTAGCCGAATGCTTTGGGTCATTATCTTGCATGAACCACCAACGACGATCAAGTGAGAGCTCTTTAGCAGAGTCTTTCAGGTTTTCATCCAATATTTTAACATAATCTTCCTTTTTTATGCTACCTGTGACCTTAACAAGTCGCCCTGGTCCAGAGGCAGCAAAGGATCCCCAAAACATCAAACTGCCTCCACCGTGCTTCACTGTGGGTATGGTGTTCTTAGGCAGTAAAGCTTCGCCAGATTTTCTGTAAATATAAGACACTTTATTATGGCCAAATAACTCTATTTTCGTTTCGTCAGTCCATAGAACACGTTTCCAGAATGCAACATCTTTATCAATATGACGTTTTGCAAAGGCTAGCCTTGCTTTCAGGTGCATAGGCTTCAATAAGGGAGTCTTTCTCGGACGACATGCTTTTAAACCAGCTCTCTTCAAAACTCTACCAACTGTATGTCGAGATACATTCACTCCAGAGGTGCTCTGTTCATCAACAATCTCCCCAACAGAGATCCTTGGGTTTTGTTTTACTTGTCGAACAATTTTCCGTTCATCTCTTGGGGAAAGAATCCTTTTTCTCCCTCTACCCTCTAAACTCATAACGTGGCCTTGCGATTTGAACTTGTTTATTATGGCTCTAACAGTGGATTTGGGAAGGTTTAGCTTCTTTGAAATCTTATCATAGCCCTCCCCATTGGTATGGCATGCTACAACAAGCTTCCTGACGTCTTCGCTGTGTTCCTTAGTTTTAACCATGGCGATTGAAAATTATAATTTAGTCACTTATAATAGTTTAAATAAATCGCTATCTAAAAATTATCTGAAAAAAATTATTCACTGAATTAGCGTTAAACAAGCATAATATGGCTATAAAAAAGTTCAGAAAGCACGTAAACCGGAAATTGATTGATATTATACTGATACTAAAAGAAAAACAAAGCCGTGCCAATAATTTTGAACAAGGGTTTTTTGCAATTATGTTTGTTGTTCCTTTGTTATTTATTTTTTCTAAAATCCGATTGCTGCATCGGAAAGGCCAGTTAAAAATACATAATATACTTTGCTATTTTCTTTAATTTAATCCCTTTTTTAGAATTTATTAGACAAAATTTAACTTTTATTTTACCGTGCCAATAAATATGATCATCACTGTATATATATATATATATATATATATATATATATATATATATATATATATATATATATATATATATATATATATATATACTAACACGGGGGTCCCGACGTTGCCCGGGATGGATGATGATCAACGAATATTTCACACACCTATATTTTTTATTGTCATCGAAATTCGTGAAATCGCCCGGTAGGAAGCTTCACATGCATCCATGCAGTAACTTGGTCTAAAATATATGTTATTCTACATTGCACTCTACAGTTTCTTATATAAAATTATTTTATATAAACTTATTTCCAGTTAACGTTTAAAAAAGCAACAAAAAAACACGCTATCAATTCACGCAGTGTAGAATTTTCAATGTCTGTTGTTCTATCATTGTTGCTAAACGGCAACATGGAAAAAATGAATTTCCTGATGATAGATAAATTAAAATAACGGTTTCGGTTTTCGATTATCCGTAATTATCGTGGGGTATTCTGCGATAGTACTTAACTAAGATCCTTCCAAAACTTATACACTAAAATTCTGTAAATTTTAAAGAAAATCTGTTCAGCCGTTTTGGAGTCTATAAGGAACGAACTCACACACACAGACAAAGTTGCATTTATATAGTTGTATCTCTCTCTCTCTCTCTCTCTCTCTCTCTATATATATATATATATATATATATATATATATATATATATAATTAGTAAAAATAACAAGAGGAAAAGAAATAAAACATAAAAAGATAAATCCAGATGAAATGATGTGAAGAAAAAAAAGCTATATTTCCTATCTTGGTTGAATTGAGATTTTTTATTTTGTTGTGATTACTATAGAAATATTAATATTTATATTCATTTCAAGCTTTTGACTTATAAACTTACTTTTTATTTTGCTTATATATATATATATATATATATATATATATATATATATATATAGTAATTTATAAAATATATATGGCGATTAAGCTACACTGAATATTCTGCGTTTCATCCACTATAGGATTCGTCAGTCAGGCTTATGCGCGAATTTTGTGGTTGCTTCTTGTTTTTATATATGTTGAGGATTTCTAGTTAGCCAATCAGCTTTCTAGTATCCACCGCGCCCCCTCCTATCAGCCAATGGGCATGCATTTTATCGAACAAAGGATCTGTTTTAGAACTAGGTTAGTGGTTTAACGTAGATCTTTTCTTTCCTTAAATCTACCTTAAATCACTAACCTAGTTCTAAAACAGATCCTTTGTTCGATAAAATGCATGCCCATTGGCTGATAGGAGGGGGGCGCGGTGGATACTAGAAAGCTGATTGGCTAACTAGAAATCCTCAACATATATAAAAACAAGAAGCAACCACAAAATTCGCGCATAAGCCTGACGAATCCTATAGTGGATGAAACGCAGGATATTCAGTGTAGCTTAATCGCCATATATATTTTATAAATTACTAACTAGCTCTACCTACGTATTGAGCACTTTTGAAGTAAATACTTAAAGTTTACGCATAAATCTATACTTTCGTATATTTAATTTATGTGAGTAAATGAAGTAGTTATATATATATATATATATATATATATATAAATATATATATATATATATATTTATATTTTGTGTACAGAAAGTTGTTAGTTGAGACAGATCATTGGTACCGTCGGATTCAAGCCCGATAATAAGGCCCGTTTAAGGTATCCTTATCAAGCTCTCTTCAGCCAATATTCGTCAATATTCGACGAATATTGGCTGAAGAGAGCTTGATAAGGATACCTTAAACGGGCCTTATTATCGGGCTTGAAACCGACGGTACCAATGTTCTGTCTCAACTAACAACTTTCTGTACACAAAATATAAATACGCTCTTAAAATTTGGATTTTCCTTTTAATTGAGCACTCTGCTGGAATTCTTTTTCCAAAAAAAACTAATCATATATATATATATATATATATATATATATATATATATATATATATATATATATATATATATATATATAAACTATCGGTCCATTTAGGCAGCATTTTTTTATTCAAGCAAGTATTATTAAATGCAACGGAAACACTTTGCTTTATGATTTTTTCTTTCTTTGTTCCGATTTTCCGCATAATTTTTTTATATCAAAATAAAAAATATTAATAAAAGTTCCATAATTGTTATTGTCCCGAGCGCTTTCGATTCGTCCAGAACTGTAGCATTCAAAGTTGATAACGTTACCACTGTACCAAAGTGACACGCATATAAACTGATTAAAAATAAACTAAGATGAATGTACAAAATGTATGACGATTTTTACAATTTTGACCCATTTTCGAACCCTTAAAAGATAGATTAACCGTTTCAAGACTTATAAAAGAACGGTCCATGAAAAATCCAATTATTTGGGCCCCCTAGCGCCGCTCTTCGACTTTTTAGTTTCGGAATAGAGTTTGAAAATATGGAGGCAGACAGACAGACATATTTTTTTTTTTTTTACACAGTGATCACCACTTATCAAGGCCCGGAAGCCACTCAGGGATAAGGGTTATTGCAAGTACATTACGTTAGTGTGGAGATTTGATGAAATGTTTACTTAAGGGGGCGGTTCATTAGGAATTTGTTAACATTGGACTTGAAGACATCCAAGTGGTAGTCCGGTGGGAAGCAGGCAGACGGAACAGAGTTCCACAGGCGTGCAGTTCTAAGAAAGAAGCTTTGTTCATGGAATCCGCGTTTTGATTTAGGCACAGATATAGAGTGGGGGAAATTTTTCACAGTGGATTCAGCTAGACGGGTGTTTTTCGTGAACATAGTTACATATATATATATATATATATATATATATATATATATATATATATATATATATATATACCTGTCTTCAAAACACATACAGCAGCTGGTCTTACTAAATTGCCACCTATTTTAGACAGGGCCATGCTCAACGTTGCTTAACTTTCATGGTGATATTACGTGAAACTGCTGTGTGGACATAATTACACAGTAACGAAAAATCAATAATCACACTTTATGTATATGTATTAATTGCCAAGAAGACGGAAACTTATAGATATGAAATATAAAAATAAAATAAAATACTAGGATGATTTTATCGAGCCGTCGAGATAAGGTGTGGAGCTACATTAATATCTGTGAATGATATCATATCTTTAAAAGACTAAACTAAAAACATATTTGCACTTAATTCTAGACTTAGTAGATTAAAATTTGTGCTTGTAATACATATATATAAAGAGCCATCCACATACCGTACTGTTTCGCAGCTCATCAACTACCTTAAGCCAGGATCGAAATCCTACCGCCCACTTGACGGTTAAGGCTTCTCACCATTACGCTATGCGGACACTGACCCGTGGATGGCGAATTAGCGATATTTTAACATTGTCCAAATGCCTCTGCTCGGTTTGTCTACACAAAGAGCGTCGATTAATACGCAAGTGGCAGTTTGTATATCACTTCCAAATATGCTCAACCCAAGATAGGGAACATTATAGTAATCCACATACAGTACTGTTTCGCTGTTTCACAGCTCATAAGTGCGGCTAGACAGGCAACTGCCTCAAGCCAGGATCGAAGCTCGACCGCCCAAATCACGGTCATATATATATATATATATATATATATATATATATTTATATATATATATATATATATATATATATATATATATATATATATATATATATATATATATATAGTAATTTATAAAATATATATGGCGATTAAGCTACACTGAATATTCGGCGTTTCATCCACTCTAGGATTCCTCAGGATGGCGATTAAGCTACACTGAATATTCGGCGTTTCATCCACTCTAGGATTCCTCAGGATGGCGATTAAGCTACACTGAATATTCGGCATTTCATCCACTCTAGGATTACTCACCTGAGTGTATTGAGCACTTTTGAAGTAAATACTTAAAGTTTACGCATAAATCTATACTTTCGTATAAATTTATGTGAGTAAATGAAGTAGTTATATATATATATATATATATATATATATATATATATATATATATATATATATATATATATATATGTATATATTACTAGTAGGTCGGTAGGTCGTCCAGCGTTGTCCGGTCGTAAAATACGCTTAAATATAATATTTTAATTAATGCAGAGTTTGTATTTATTATTTTAGATCCAATATTCTATTGATTATTATATTGTATTGAATATAGTAATGGCGGTCGAGCATTGCCCGGTTGTAGAATACGCTTTAAAAATATTTTAATTTATGAAAATTTCATATTTATTATTATAGGGTCTATTGATTATTATATTGTACCTAATATATAGTAGTGATTTCTAAAGTTTAAAAAATTATGACTTGGGTGCTATCAGCTAGAATCGAAACCAAAATACGTAGCTTTCTAGCAGTATTCGTTATTATCTAAGCAAAGTCCATACGCATATAAATTTTAATAAAAAATAACGTTGTTAAAGGTATAAAAATACATTTACGCATGCGTAGAAGTAACATGTTTAGTCGACTTACGTCTGCCGATTCCATTAAAAATTTTTCTAGCCCTTAATAGCTGATTTTTCCGGCTAAAAATGAAATCGAATTTGTTCCACAGGTTCGAATCATCTATAATATAAATTTAACCTGTGTCACGACCCGGTTAATGGATGACCGAATTGATTGGCAATCAGATCGAGACACACAAATTTATTTTATTTTATATCCAATATCTCATAATTATCTTCGGTTAATCGTCGGATGTCGGATCAACCAGCGAAACATATCATTAAGGGGAATGGAACAACAGAGCAATGAATGACGAAAAAAACACTCAAAGTTTAAAATTCAAGGAAGACTTTTATATACAAAAAAAATAAAAGGAAGAAGAAAAAAGCTCCGATAAAAAGAATGAGTGAGATAGACGTATTTTTGAGGATGTTTGCCAGATGTATGCGACATGCAAATACAGTACAATATGTATAAAAGTTTGTGGAGAAGAAACGATATTGGCATGAGATAGGCCAAACTTATCTGTTTTGTCCGTTAGGGTAAACACGGATCATAAGTTCGCAAACACAATATCCAAGAAAAAAGTTGAGATGGCGAAAGTCTATCTCTTCCTCGAATCTTAGTTCCAAAGACGAATATATGTAAGTTCAATCGACAATACGATTGTATTTGAATAATAATCCGCAATTTAATTAATTCAAATCTCAATCAGATTAAATGTTGAGTTCAATCGACAATACGATTGTATTTGAATAATCATCCGCAATTCAATTGATTCAAATCTCAATCTTCGATGAGGTTCGATTCTCGGAGATAATGTTTGTACACCGGGTTGTCTCGCTTCTTTTCGCCAACTCTTTATTTCTTATTTTCAAATCCCCTCGTGGTCGCTTTTCCCGCCACAAATGTTCGCTGTCTGGTTGCCATGACGACGTATTTCCGCTCGTTACGGCGATATTCACACCCAACCTCTGTCCCACTTCCCTCAGCCAAGTGACTGCCACGCCACATCATTTACAGAGAGAGGGAGTTATCTGGTTGATTAGGTCTTAGAAAGAGAGAGAGAGAGAGATAGCGAGATATATATAGAGAGTAAGTAGAGAGATTGAATGTTCGTTTTGCTCTGACGTCACACCTGTCTGTTTAAATGTATGTATGTATGTATGTGCCTAAAACTTTCGACAAGGGTGACGGTGTAACCCATCACGTGAGAAGGTGGTTAGGACTTCTGTTTATCTGAATTCTCGGCTCGTGTCGTCTAGTCTTCACTGAGGTTGTTACATGAAATGTGGTATGCTGAAAGCGAATATCGAAGCAGCAGGCAGGAAGAAAGACAAACTTATGTAGTCTAATCTACAGTGTTAATTTTCACAACTTATGTACAATTGTTTTTACAAATATCATTCGTTTTTTTTTAAGTCTCAAATCTCTTCACAGACAGCGACAGACGGTTGGATGAGGAAGGTGGAGGGGTCCCCTCTCCAGGGAACGGCGGTTTTATACGATCTGTTCTCCCCGAATTCAACAAGCAATCTGCTTAATTTTAGAGCATATCGACCCGATGTGAGTGGGGTGGAAGTCTCTCCAGCCAATCAAATCACGCTAAACTCCAACGATCTGAGACCCAATTCAAGACCAAATCCCATAATCTTGAGGTCATCAACCATCACTCAGCCAGTACAATATGTTCTTTCAACACCCTCGCATTTCCTGTTGTTGAGTTTTTTTCCAAATAAGAAAATAACTCAGGTTTTTCCAACCAAAAAGCAAATATATCAATTTTGACAATGAATCAAAATATATCTATATTTATCACCCTAAATTCCCGAGACACCTGCCGTTACCCGGGATCGGTCAAAAAGCTATCTCAACGTAGTTCTAAGCTCCTCAATGGGGGATTACATTACACGGATTTCCACGAGATTGGTATCGTTTTTAAGCTCGATCCTTCAGACGGCAATTATCGAAAAATTGGCTCAAAACATTAATTCCTTCACCCTCAACTGGACACTTTTCTACAAGGAGAGGTCGCTTTTTTCGCTGATATTTTCGAAAGTGAGCCCCTCTTTTCGATTGACTAGCCTTAATTTAAACCTTCGCTACTTACAGTTTGACGATAGACGCAACAGCAAACACGTCACGTTTTTTTTTTCATGTTCTTTTCCTTCTTCGCGGTACGGGTTCGAGCCTGCTTGCCTACTACCACTGTTTTTTTTTTGTTGCTCAGCACAAACCTTCAAACACCCGGGCAACGCCGGGAACACAGGCTAGTCTTTATATAATTTTGGAATCTGCTGTATGTATGTATCGTATGCATATTAGGAGTGGAAACAACACGTCAGTGGAATGAGAGTGACAACATTGCTGCCGGACAATTCAGTAATGTTTTGGATTAAACTTTCTCCAACTTCGCATGCAGCAGCTAAAACTTACTGGTGTCGATGCCGGTGAAAAGAACCGGCTATCTTGCAAATTAACGAATAGCTGCGACCAACAAGAATGGCCATGCTGATCAGACAATCCTGAAGTACGAACTTTGTGAGATCTATGCAGACCTACTTGCAAAAAATGGTAGCATTTGTAATGTAATATTATTTTCTATCAGGACTAATGGAAATTACACAGAATGAGAAATATATTTAATCAACAAATGTGTTTTCATAAAGCTGAACTTTTTCTGCATAGCGCAAAAAATATTTCTTTGAACAGATAAAAAGACAATAACACGTAGCAAATATAAGTTTATTAATATTTCTATGACAATAGTGGTCATCGTACTTAAAATATAGAACTGACTCAAATGAGATAAATCAATAAGTACTAATAAATACGCAGAAAGTAATATTGTGCTACATAGTTCAATACAAATAATCAAATCACATTGTAATTGACAATCTTTAATTTGTTACTTCAGTCCAGCACCTTTTGACAAATAATGTTCTTCATTTTTATCTCTGTTTCTTTCAAATGTTCCCTTTTTTGCTGACTTATTTCTTTGGTGAAGAACTGCTGCATTCCTTTCTCACACTATTATAACAATGATCATATGTCATTACAGCGATATTCGAAAACAAGGCTACATCAAAGGGAGATCACTCGTGTTCCTGTGTAGTGTAGCGAGATTGGCCTTTTTAAAGCCAAATTTCACGAATTTGGCCTTTTTTTTAAAAGGCAGTTTGGCTCTAAAAAATTGTCTTCGACCTTTTTTCAAAAGGGTAACCTAATTTGCACAGATGTGTTTGTAACGTATTTTCGTCTGGGAACGGCAACAAATTAAACGTTGTATATCGTATCTGAATCATAGTGTGTTGAATAAGTATATCGCACTAATAAACGTCTGTGTTTTCTAATCATAACGGACTATATGTATGTAACTACATACGTTGTGTAACGGACTATTGTCTTCAGATCCTTAATGTCTATTTTACGGCCCGTGACTCATCTAGGTATTGGTGCGTGCGTGTCAGAACATATAACACCCTAGCATAACATGACGACAACTTGTTTCTGCTATTGTTTCTTCTGGAAGGTTCATCAACCGTCCTTGGGGGAGCTGGAATCTGTTTAAAGGAACACTTAAAGACAGGATCCAAGACGATGTAAGATTTTATGTATTTTATTCACTTCCAGGTATTCGACATAGCAGAAAGGAGTGATCGACGGTCTTTGGCTTTGGGGGTCATTTTGTCTCCATTCTGACACTCCTCTCCCTCATGGACAGACCTGCTTTTAGCCTACCTGTTTGCCTCCGTATCTTCAATCCAACTACCCTAGCTTGCGCAAACCCAAACACGTGACATGTGACACTTCACTTCCAGTCTCCATTCGGATACTTTCCGGTGTAAACTGACCGGTCACAGAGTTTGACAAAGTTTGACAACCTGTCAAGAAATAACGATTCAAATCTCCAGTGTCCACTCATCGCTAGATAGATAGCTAATTATATAGCTTGCTAGCTAGATAATTTACTGCTTCTGCCCGGCTATTCTCTAACACGTTTAGACTAAGGAAGGAACAAGCCGAATAATATATCGATAAAACTATCAACTCTTGATTGGATCAGAGGATTAATAAAGAAATTTTATTACAGTCATTAGAAAGCGAAGAAAAACTATATTTAAAAAATAGATGTAATATTGACGCAATGGGCTGGGAGCCACCGAAATTGAAATTTAAGTGGTAAACCAAGAAATATTCCATACATTCTGTACTAAAATCGCCCGCTGCACGAA
Organism: Euprymna scolopes; assembly: GCF_053919585.1. NCBI lineage: Eukaryota > Metazoa > Mollusca > Cephalopoda > Sepiida > Sepiolidae > Euprymna > Euprymna scolopes. Next base: position 26,694,453 of record NC_136514.1, on the reverse strand, counting down.
ACCATTCTACTCACTGTGGACCACAGACTCATACAGTCAAATTTACAGTGTCCGTACGAAAGGGATTTTTATCCTCGGCCCTCAGAAAGATTAGACCATTCTTGTAATGACCTGGTCTCTGTTGATTGCCGTGTAATGCTGGTTTTGTGCAGTTCTAGGAGGTCGACCTTCACAGGCTTTGCTTTTTCCTTTGGAGAAATGGTTAGTTTATTTGGAATCGCCTGAGGCGCCCTTAAAGTAAAATGCCGACGGGGCTGCCCAGACACTTTTTGCAGGTCAAAGGGACTCTCAATCCCACTTTCCAACCCTGGTGTTATAGTTCTTGCAGTGGGAGAGAACTAATAACCTAAGCAGTGATCGTGTATTTGATTATTTCTCCAAGTTTGTTAACGGCCGTCAGTTCTTCTGTTATTGGCTTTTAATTAACATTTCGTTTTAGTTACTAGCTTATTGGTCTGCACACCGCCCGGGACTTTAACTATGACGTGCAATTTCTAAAGAATATATATTTGCCTATGTAGAATGTAAGACACAATGTCAGATAAGGTTTTGAAACGCTAGCGCACTAAGAAAAGTGCATGAGAAGTTCCGTCGACATTCCCCGTTAGATGATGTGCCTCAAGCAATTAACAATAAACTAATCTCTTCTCAACATACAAAGCACGGCGATTAAATACAGAGTGTAGCTGACGGCACCCAAGTCATTATTTTTCACTTTGGAAATCACTACTATCGATGCCTCCGTAGGGCAGCTTAGTGTGTACTTGTGAGGCAAGGGTTGCGCAACCTCTAACCACATCTCTCCTGAATCGGCACTCTTTGGGTCCAGTGGCAAGAAGAAGTCCAAGACGACTGGAAACAATGCCGAGATAAGCGGAGAGCGCATACATCACCTGGAAGTCCCAAATGGTCACCCATTTAGTACTGACCAGCTTTAACGTTACTTAACTTCGGTGATCCACCGGTGTGTCACCGTGATTATACCGTTTATAATCACTACTATATATGGGGTACAATATAATAATTAGTAGAGAATTGGCTCTATAATGGTAATAAATACGAAATCTGCATAAATTATCTTTAAGCGTATTTTACGACCGGCCAACACCGAGCGACATGCTATTTAACCATAAACTAACTTCTTCTTAAAGACTATAAAATCATGAAAATCCGTGTAATTAAGATATATGTGATTCATGTTCACTAACCTTTCGCCCTTCCCCTCTCCCGAAAGAAATGAACTAATTCTTTTTCAAAGAGAGAAGGTAAATACCCTTTTGCACTCCCCGGTAGGAGTACTTCAAGCAATTAATAATAAGCTAACTTCTTCTCAAAGACTATAAAATCATGCAAAGCCGTGTAATTAAGATATATGTGATGCATGCTAACTAATATTTCACCCTTCCGCCCGTCCCAGTAAAGAAATAAACTACTAACTCCTTCTCAAAGAGAAATGGTAAAATCTGAGAAGGTGGATTCACTAGAACTGCACAGACTCATACCTCAGACCAACAGATGCAAGGTGATCACGTATTCAAAAATTATGTAGACTGATTGTCGAGGACGTATCCTCGACTAGGATGACACCTTCGCAGGAATGTGCTAACACATCAACTTCAATTTATTATCTATCTTTATTCCCTCCTATTTTCTTGCATACCCCGGTAGGGGCGCCTCAGGACATTAACAATAAACTAATCTTTTCTCAAAGGTTTCACAATTTTACAACGTCTTTGTAATTACAATATACGCGACTCATACTCACTAACCATTTGCTTCCCACTAGAAATAAACAAGACATTGCTAACCTAATAAATTACAGAAGGGTTTAGGCATTATTATATTTTCTTGAAAAAGGATTTCGGCCTCAACAGAAAGATGTTCAACAAAATGTTTAACCATAAAATTTACCAAAAACTATTAATATTAAACTATAAAAAGAAAGATACTAGAATTTAAGCAAAAAATATTTTATTTCAACTCAATCAGATGTGCCTTATGCACTAATAAAAATGCAATTGGCATTTTGTTGAACTTTTTAAGATTTTAAATATTTATAAATTTTCTCATTATAAAAAACGATTATTATATTGATTATAATTTTTTGACAGAAGAAATAAAATGAATATTAAACATTAGAAGAACAATGCAAAATTATCCAATTATATCAATAAATATTAGTAAATTGTGTAAATAAATCTTGAAAAAAAATGATTATTTAGTAAATTGATTTTAATTTATTGTTCATTTAAAAAAATATTCAAATATTTAAAATCACTTAATTGTCAGCACATTTTTTCATTATCAAAAAAGATTATTGGATTATTTTTAATTTGCAAAATAAAAACCGGCAATGAAAAAATCGTAAATCAGCAAAAATTAATAAATTGTTTCATTATAAAAAAATATTTATATACTACAGATATAATCTATGTTTAATTAATTTTAATCAAGTAAAACAAATGTTTTCTTATCAATAGCATTGAAATAAAACAATCGTTTTTATTATGATAAAATGTAATGAATTCGCTGATTCTGGATGTTTTAACTGTACTTCTATCTTTCCAAATTAAAATTAATCTAATAAATGTATTATTATGACAAACTTTATTGATAATTTAGTGACTTTAGATTTTTCTTATGATTTAAAAAATTGTCTTCTAATGTTTTTTATGCAATTCATTTTATTTCTTCTGTCAAAAAATTATAATCAATATAATAATCGTTTTTTATAATGAGAAAATTTATAAATATTTAAAATCTTAAAAAGTTCAACAAAATGCCAATTGCATTTTTATTAGTGCATAAGGCACATCTGATTGAGTTGAAATAAAATATTTTTTGCTTAAATTCTAGTATCTTTCTTTTTATAGTTTAATATTAATAGTTTTTGGTAAATTTTATGGTTAAACATTTTGTTGAACATCTTTCTGTTGAGGCCGAAATCCTTTTTCAAGAAAATACCTAACTTTTTAAAATTCTATTCATCAACAACATAAGCAACAATAAAAATAATAGAATTATATTTATTAATTAATAGAACATGCTAATGATCACAGGAAAAGTATTACATAAAAAAATTTTTACAGAAATTTTTTAAAAATTCTGAATTTAAGTGATTCATAAAAGTGCTATCGTTCGCCTGCAGGGATACAGTTATAGCCCCATACCACGCTGATTGGGAGGTTAGCACTCAAGTTTTTGCTATTTCGATTGGATATATGGTCTGATTTTTCTCAATTATTTGTTTCTTTTATATTTTTCCAAAGAAATGCCAATATTGATGGACGACATTTTGGAATGAAAATTAAAATTATATGAAATATTGGTGTCACTGATAATATTTCACTTGTTATTATTCTAAATAATGCAAGTAAAATGCCCAAATCGACTTTCATAAAAGTGAAGAATATCTGGTTTTACAATGAAATTTCTGCAAAAAAAATTTATTGAAATATATAATTTCGGAATTAATTCATTGAGGATCGTAATTTTAAAATAAAAATCTATTTGTTTGAACACACACATATTCCATTGCAGTAGAAAACATTCTAGTGGCTTTTTCAAAATGCTCAGTATTTTGTTGACAATATTTGCGAATTGAAGAGTCAGTTTTGAGATAAATTTTGAATTGCTTGAGTGTAAATAGAATTGTTGTTTTTTTAACTCTAGTATCTTCCTTTTTAGAGTGTAATATTGATCAATAGTTTTCAGTAAAATAATTTTCCTGTTAAAATTTTATAGTACATTTATCTCTTGAAGCAGAAATCTTGTCTCCAGTTTAGTTATGATTCATAACAGTGCTATTGTTCGCCTGCAGAGTTACAGTTACAGCCCCATGCCATGCCTAGGTGATGGTTGAATTTTAAAAGCGAAAACCACCACTATTTATTTCTATTGAATGTATGACCTTGTTTTTATCAAATGTTTGCTTCCTTTATATTTTTTCAAAAAAAATGCCAACAATATTGGACATTTTGGGAGGAAAATTGACATTACTAGAAAAGTTAGTGTCACTGACAATATTCCACTTATTATTATTTCTAACAATGCAAGTATAATGCCCAAAATCGACTCTATTCAAAGTGTGCAGAATAGCTGTTTTTACTTTGAAATTTGTTCCAAAAATATTTTGTTTTTTTGTACTGAAATTCATAATTTCAGCATTAATTCGCCGAGGATTATAATTTTCAAACATAAATCTATTTATTTGAACACACAAATATTTCATTGCAGTAGGAAACGTTCTAGTGACATTTTCCAAGTGCTCAGTATTTTGCTGACATTTGATACAATGTTTGAGCACTGAAGCATCAGTTTTGAGCAAACTTTTAAATTGCTGTCGACCATCAGTAGGATGAAGTTGAATAACTAATCTCTGTGGTATTCCAGCAATCTGCAAGGTTTGGAACCCACAGCCAACTTTAAAGGTGCAATTACATTCACTATCTTGTAGTCTTTGGCAGTTTTGTTTGTGTATTCTAAGACATTTCATCACTTTACTTTCTTCAAAAGTGAATAATTGTTTGGCACTGTCAGGGCACTTGTTTATCAAAGATTCCCAAAATGCAATAGCACATTCTTGTTGGCCACTATTAAAAACGCCTCCGATTGATTCTCTAAGATCAGCAACACTGTGAGTGCCAGGGACAAGCAATCTTTTTAATTGCTGAATTGGCAAATCAATGTTTGGAATGCTTTTAATGATGTTAGACAACAAAGGAAGGTGGTAAATTGTCTGAACAATACTGTTAGCAAAACAAGCATTTCTTTCATTGATCAATTTGAGGTCCAAATTATTTTGAGAAATTGAATTGTCTATTTTCAGCCATTTTCTATTTGGACTATTATGTTTTTGCTTCAAATCATGATCTATAACGATTGTTTTTTTTCGTTTATAAGTCTGTTTGTACAATGACAAACTTTGAGGCTTAACAGAACAAGGAGGAAGCGGTGGCAAATCAACCCTGTCTCTTTTGGCCCTCAATCTATTATATTCAGTCCATGCACTTTTGTTACACATGGTCAATTTATGAGGGTCAAGGTCGATCAAATAGACATTGCACAGCTTTCTAGCACGTGACAAAGCTACATAGGCCATTCCATCTGAAAAGACATCAGATCCCAAGTCAACAATGATACCATCGACTGAAATACCTTGGGTTTTGTGGACAGTTAAAGCATAGCTGAGTGACAAAGGTATTTGAGATCTAGTCACAAAGAGGCCACGAGAAAGTTCATAGTCAGCTTGCACAAATTCAACATTGACTGCATGATCCATATGATCAAATTTTACAGTCACAGCAACAACTTTGCCATCTTTCATTTGTATTTCAGTGACTGTACCCATTGTACCATTGCAAAGTCCTTTTTCGATATCAATATTCCGACGCAACATGCATCTAGCACCAATTCCAATTTTAAGCACAGTTTCAAGTCCAGCTGTGTCAGAAATCTTTTTAAGTTTAGAAGTTTTTGGTGTCTGTTTTGATTTTTTTTTTGTTACGGTTTTTTGTCTTAAGTTGGAATCAATTGCTGAAATTTCAATGATATGAATATTATTTTTTTTCAACATTTTATAATTCACTTCCTCAGCAGATTCATTTGTGGGTACAATGCAAATAATATGCATTTTCTTTTGCAAATTTTGCAAAAGATCAGTAACTTGATCAATATTTGCTTTTTGTTTAGGATTGATTCGATGCCTTTTCAAGATCTCAATATCCTGATCAGTTGGTGACCCAAGTCTAATTCTGTTAAGAATATTAACAAAGTTTTCATTGTCATCTTTTTGTCGCATATTTATGGTCAATTCATCATAATCGAAATATGACCACAAATTTATACCAGCAATTCCCAAATTTGATTTTCTAGCATCTTGAATAGATATTTTGGAAAATACAGGTTTTTCATTAACAGGTGGAAGCTGGAATAAATCACCAAATGCAACAATTGACATGTTTGCAAATGGATACACTTGTTTCCTAATATCACCAAAAACATCTTGCAAACGTTGGTGAATAAATGCTAATTGCAAGTGACTAACCATGCTTATTTCATCAATAATGAGTAATCTCACATATCCAAGCATGGTTCTCAAACTTTTTATTTTATCCTTTGATAATGGTTCATATTTAGGTGTAGAACCATGCTTCACATTTAGTTGAAAGACTCTATGGCATGTAGATCCTTTCAAAATGTAAGCACTGACACCAGTAGGAGCACAAATAACTACACTGGGTCCATTGATGGCAGGATATGTGAGAGTAATTTTATCTGCCAGTGCATTGATCAGAAAAGATTTGCCCACACCCCCAAAACCACTAATAAATTTGAGAATTTGTGGACAATCGTCACAATTGCACCTGTGAATAGGGTTTTCCTCATTCCAATGAAGATTTTGTTGCTCAAGTTTGGAAATAATTTCATTATAAATTTCTTTTTGAATGAAATTCAATTTTTGCTCATTTTCTAAAACTTGAGCTTCAGTGACATGTCTGATTTGAGGCATATTTAAATCAGCTTCATTTTTATCTGCCTCTTTAGCCATATTAGGATCGCAATCAATTTGATCATCATCAGCGTTATTTTCATTTTCATAATTTTTAGATTTTTGCTCTATTTTTTTGCTTATTTCAATAGCATCTTTAATTTTTTTCTTAATACTTTCATAATTTGTCATTTCAGACAAATATGGAGCATTTTGATAAAATGATTGCTCATATGATTTACAGCCATCAAGTAAATCAATTTCTTCTTGGCGCCAAGGTTTGAACAGCATCAACAAATTGTGATAATATCGTTCTTTTGTTTCAGAAGTCAATCTCACATTTGGCGTCTTTATAGCTTTTTCTTTCACTTTTTTTAAAAAGCCATGATTATTTCGCAGCTTCAATGAAACTTTCTCATCATCATTTGTGGAAGCATTCATTGTTCTTTCATAGTTTCTCGCAACATAGTACAAACTTTTATTTTCCATAGAATCAGGTCTATTCGGGTACCATGTTTCAACCATATTGCCATAATACAAATCTGTAGAATCAGGCTGCATTTGATCCAATTCTTCTTGTGGCAAAAATCTGCGGGTTCTATATTCAGGTATATCAGCACCGACCCACATTACAGTTGCAGAAGCTCCAAACAAGTGATGTCCCAACAGCTTATCAGCAACTTCATAAGCTCCTGAATCTCTTTTGGACAATGTATAAAGACCAGCGCTTTTGCATTTATCATAAAATGATTTTGATTGGTCCAATGACCACACACCTTCAGTCTCAGATGCTTCATATTTAGTCTGATAGCTGGTGATGTAATGGTTCAGAATCATTGAATTGTCAGAAATGTACTGCAAGTCAATATTAGACTCCCACATCATCAAAATAGCTGGGTTGTAAGCATTAATGTACTGCTCTTGTGAGCTTCTATTCAAATTATACAATTTTTTAATTTTTTTGCCACATTTATGTGACCTAACACTTTCTTCAATTGTGTTAAATTTGAAATTTCCAGCAGATTTAGGAAATCCATAGCGACAAATTGTGTAAAATTTATTTCTGACAAATTTTTTACGGTAACATGATCCACCACAAGTGTGTCTTTGCACTTTATTCACCAAATAGGCTAATTTAGGTGATTTAAAATGGTTGGGAAGTTGACAAGTAATAATAGATTCAATGAAAGTTTGGACTATTTTGTGTGAATCTTTGTCAGTCTCATCAAAAATAGGAGCATCTTTGCAGTACACTTTCATGTGTACATGAGGAGTGCCTCTGTTTTGATACTCTAATCGCCAAAAATAATGGGCAACTTCAGTCAGAGGGCCGTTTTTGTCAAGTATGACAATCTTCAAAAATGATGTGAATCTATGATAAAAATGTTCACTGACTGCCACAATATCATCATTATTTATTTGTCCAAATTTTTTAGTTGTATTATTCAACTTTTCAAGAAATTCGTGCAAATCTTTGAGGATATATTCATTGCAAGACAGTGTCAAAAAGAAAGTGGGTACTCCATAACACTCATCAAAAGCTTGCAAATCCGTGTATTTTCGAGCCCAAAATTCCTTAGATCCTCGCATATTTGCCATCATCATTGACAAATTGCCTTCCAGTTGCTTATCATTATTTGTCAATCTTTTTTTCAGTTCAGCAACTGTTATTTTTGGCATTTTTGCTGTTTTCATTATAGCATAAATACCAGCATCAATGGCTCGTTTATCAGCTTTATCGGCAGAAAAAATCAAATATTGAATATTTCTTCTGAATCTAGGATCACAATGGTTCAATCGATTTCTGATGTACATGTATGGTTTTACTTTGCCATATGGACGTTCATTTGAAAACATTCCAAATCTACCTCTTGTGAACAAATCAGGAAAACAAAACAATTCCAATAATGGGTCATTGTCAGTTAGTAATACTCCTTCAACTCTTTTTTGCCTGAAAATCGTCAAATCCTTTTCAGGTGGCAACATTGGTTGCATTTCAATGAGCGTGTGATGCTCATATGAAATCTGAGCCCCAGTCTGAGTCAGAAAATGATCCATTTTCAGACTATCATTTCGCCCAGTGCATGTGACAATTTCATCCAAGTTGGCATTTCGATCAATTTTAATGTCATTGTACAAGATATTGTTGTTTTTCAACCAATCCAAAGCTTTGAGAACTTTATCCATATTAACCAATGAGCGCCAAATAATATTTTTTTTGTTTGGCAATGTATCAACTATAATTTCAAGTAATTTATGATCATTGTTTGGCAATGTAGTCATAGCATGGTTGATAGTTGTTTCCATTGGCATTGGCAAATGACTAGCTATTCCTCTGATAGCTGGGATCAACTGGCTTTGCAGTCCTTTAAACTTGTATGGCACCAATTTAATTATATTCATAAAGCATTTGGCTCTTTGAATAAGAAGACTTTCATACATATTCAAAATGGAGATTTCAGGTGGGATGTCATCAACTTGAAGACCATTAATCGATGCCAAATTTGGTACTTTTTTGTATGTTATCATATCCGATTGACATTTTTTGCATACAATACATGGTAATGTGTAATTTGCTTTAATAATGTTAAGTATTGTTTGAGATTTTATTTTATCCCAGTTGTCCCATTCATGCAATTCTGAATCTTTTTTGCGCATTTTGCAAATGTCACAATGATTTATTTTAAAATCATAAATTGCCTTTTGAAATTTTTTAAACAAATTGGCATATTTTGTTGTTACATAAACCTCAGTGTGAAATTCATTTTCATTTGAAAAGGATTCATTGTAAAGGTCAGAAATAGTAGCATCTCTGCTAACCTGGTAAATTAACTCAGTATATAATGACCAGTCACCTTCAAGTATTGCGATGTCATATTTGTTAAGCCATGTTCCAATCGACAATAATCGATATACTTTTCTGATCACTGTTCTCAGGTGTTGCGAGTGTGGTGACAAGAGTTTCAGCAGGGCCAGCTTGTCCGTGCAATCACTTTGGCCACAGCAATAAATTCTATCAGAATGCATACCTTTGCAACTTTGGAAACTATCCAATTTCTTCCTCATTTGAGCAATTGTCAAATTCGGACTCAAATCAGACAAATTGTTATGCAATCTTTTAGCATATTCCAATTTCTGAGCTGAGTCTGGACAGCCATCTTCGATTCTACACAGACGAGTCATTGATATTCTGTAGTCACTGTTATTAATTTGATTTTCATTGTTTTCATTTATGGGGACTTCAAATGTGTTTAATTCACTGCAATCACATTCTTGGCAATGCATAAATTTAAAATTGTGTCTTGACAGCTGAGCCAATGGCACATATTCATATTTGCTTTTATCGCAAAGAAAGTGCTCATTGGTGAAGCAGTGGAACAAATTATTGCCCCAATAAGTCTGCAGACCGTCATTGTTGGCTTTTTCTACATAAGAGTGGATGCATCTGAAGTACTTCTTCAATTGGTTGATCATGAAGTTTCTCATGCCAACTCCTTCAATATATTTCTTGTTGACAGTGCTGAATGCACTTTTATTAGCCAATCTGCATTCCTGTAGGTCTGTTATATTCTCTTTGACAATTTTTTTGTATGACATAATCATTTTCCGCATTATAATCATTTTTTGCATTAATTCATTATAACATCTTCGTCGTTTTTTAATTTGTCTCATATTTCTAATCAGAATGTGTCGATGAAAATTAGCATCTTTGCTTGACATTTCGAATTTGCAAGTAAATTTAGATGCTGTTTTTCTATGTTTATTTTTATATTTGCTATAATATGCTTTTGCACAAATTTTTTCTCTATTTTTTTTATAATATTGGGCCATTTTCGCATGCATTTTTTCTCTATTTTTATTGAAATATTTTTTATTTGACTCTTTTTGCTTTTTTTTATAAGTATCATTATTTACCGCCTTGAGTTTTTTTTAATAATTCTGAACTCTTTGTTTTATTTTATCTTTATTTTTTCTATAATATTCAGCTTTTCTAGCTTTTTCAGCAATTTTATCATATACTTTTTTATTGCCATCATTTGCATTGGTGTACTCCATTTCATTTTGCTTATCAATAGGTCCTGGGTTAATTTCGACTCCACCAATGATCAGAAGCATCAGAATAATAGATCTGTTTTTATGCATAATGTAGCATTTATTGTGATAACGAGGCTTAAATTCGAAATGAATTATGCAATTTTTAATTGTGAAATATAATTTCTATTTCATAAAAGATATATTTTAATTAAATTTTATCTTGTTCACAGTGAAAATAGAAAAAATATAATCACATATTACATTTTTATAATTATGAACATAAATACAATTTTAATGACTTTGCAATGCAATATAGTTGGCAAAAATATGTCAATTATGTGCAAATTGAACAAGAAACGAGTCAGAAAATGTATAAAAATGGTCAAACAAGTGGTAGGAGTGACAAGCCTTATGCAGTGTCTTGACAAGCTTGAGTTGTCTTTTCCTGTTCTGAGTGCCCTCACTCTCAGAAAGTCTGTTCTTGGCGATATTCTTCCTCTCTTTCACTTGCTTTCTCCTTGCTCATATCTCTCTCTATTTGTTCCTGAACAATCTATCACTCAGGCTTTCTTTTACTTTGACTCGATCCTTCCTTTTCCATTACAATCTTTTATATTCCCTCCTGCGTCACTCTCTTTCTCTCTAATTAACAGTCTGAGTCTCTAATTGTCACTTTGTAGTCTCAAGTCTCGGATGATCTGAATGAGCAATATAAAAAAAATAAAATAATTAAATAAAGGTCAACAATGAATAGTAGAGAGAACTGAGAAGTATTGAGAGTACTATTGAGAAGAAGAAGAATCGATAAGAAATATCGAAAGACAAAAACTGGCTGTAACATATTCTTGCATTATTTACAAAAAGTTGTAAATAATGCAAGAAAATGTTACAGCCAGTTACAAAATTAAAAATGATAATAATATATTCATAATATATTCTTGACAGGCCACAAAATCACCGCAATACCACATTTACTCCGGGGAGGGGGGTTCTACGTAAGTCCCAGGAATTTGTATAAACAAAGTTTAACCAATTACGCATAACTATAAAAGAAAGTAAGAATTTTATTGACACAGCATTTGTAAACAAACAACAAAAAAGTTGTAAATAATGCAAGAAAATGTTACAGCCAGTTAAAAATTTAAAAATGATAATAATATATTCATAATATTCTTGACAGGCCGCAAAATCACCGCAATGCCACATTTACTCCAGGGGGGGGGGTCCTACATAAGTACCAGGAATTTTTATAAACAAAGTTTTACCAATAACGCATAAATATAAAAGAAAGTAAGAATTTTATTGACACAGCATTTGTAAACAAAAAAAAAAAAAAAAAAAAAAAAAATAGTACGCTTATGTGTTTTAAATAATGCAAGAAAATGTTTCATGTAAGGAGGTGCAACGCAGACATAAATAAACAACTTTACGGATGTGTGTTTGTTACAATTTAACGTCTGCTCATTCGGTAATAGTCGGTAATTTTCGGTGGGATGCGGGATTTAAACTAAATTAATTTAGCAATGGTAGTAATATTGTAACGGATAATCAAAAATAGGGGAAAAATCAGTTATGTAATATTTTACACAAATACTGAACAGTAGCCCCCCTCTCTGTCTGTCTCTCTGTCTCTCTCCCTCTCTCTCTGTGTCGCTGTTATTATGGTAGTACGAATAGTGGTTTGTTTATGTTATAGTGGAAAACTCTTATGAAACTAAAATCCGGCAATTTTTATTTTTTTAATAACGGTATTAGTATCAAAATATCTGAAAATGATATCTTAAACTAAACAGAAGAATGTCAAGGTAATTATTGTACTATTTCAGAAAATGTTCAATAAGTATGTCTCAAGTAAATTAATTTATTATTTTTTCCACCGGTACCCTACGTTGGATTACTCAATAGTAGTCTCTAAGTAACATTTTGTTTGTCTCGCAGTTACTTGCGAGACTAATTTCTATTTCATAAAAGATATATTTTAATTAAATTTTATCTTGTTCACAGTGAAAATAGAAAAAATATAATCACATATTACATTTTTATAATTATGAACATAAATACAATTTTAATGACTTTGCAATGCAATATAGTTGGCAAAAATATGTCAATTATGTGCAAATTGAACAAGAAACGAGTCAGAAAATGTATAAAAATGGTCAAACAAGTGGTAGGAGTGACAAGCCTTATGCAGTGTCTTGACAAGCTTGAGTTGTCTTTTCCTGTTCTGAGTGCCCTCACTCTCAGAAAGTCTGTTCTTGGCGATATTCTTCCTCTCTTTCACTTGCTTTCTCCTTGCTCATATCTCTCTCTATTTGTTCCTGAACAATCTATCACTCAGGCTTTCTTTTACTTTGACTCGATCCTTCCTTTTCCATTACAATCTTTTATATTCCCTCCTGCGTCACTCTCTTTCTCTCTAATTAACAGTCTGAGTCTCTAATTGTCACTTTGTAGTCTCAAGTCTCGGATGATCTGAATGAGCAATATAAAAAAAATAAAATAATTAAATAAAGGTCAACAATGAATAGTAGAGAGAACTGAGAAGTATTGAGAGTACTATTGAGAAGAAGAAGAATCGATAAGAAATATCGAAAGACAAAAACTGGCTGTAACATATTCTTGCATTATTTACAAAAAGTTGTAAATAATGCAAGAAAATGTTACAGCCAGTTACAAAATTAAAAATGATAATAATATATTCATAATATATTCTTGACAGGCCACAAAATCACCGCAATACCACATTTACTCCGGGGAGGGGGGTCCTACGTAAGTCCCAGGAATTTGTATAAACAAAGTTTAACCAATTACGCATAACTATAAAAGAAAGTAAGAATTTTATTGACACAGCATTTGTAAACAAACAACAAAAAAGTTGTAAATAATGCAAGAAAATGTTACAGCCAGTTAAAAATTTAAAAATGATAATAATATATTCATAATATTCTTGACAGGCCGCAAAATCACCGCAATGCCACATTTACTCCAGGGGGGGGTCCTACATAAGTACCAGGAATTTTTATAAACAAAGTTTTACCAATAACGCATAAATATAAAAGAAAGTAAGAATTTTATTGACACAGCATTTGTAAACAAAAAAAAAAAAAAAAAAAAAAATAGTACGCTTATGTGTTTTAAATAATGCAAGAAAATGTTTCATGTAAGGAGGTGCAACGCAGACATAAATAAACAACTTTACGGATGTGTGTTTGTTACAATTTAACGTCTGCTCATTCGGTAATAGTCGGTAATTTTCGGTGGGATGCGGGATTTAAACTAAATTAATTTAGCAATGGTAGTAATATTGTAACGGATAATCAAAAATAGGGGAAAAATCAGTTATGTAATATTTTACACAAATACTGAACAGTAGCCCCCCCTCTCTGTCTGTCTGTCTGTCTGTCTGTCTCTCTCTCTCTCTCTCTCTTACTCTTTCTCTCTCTCTCTTTGTGTCGCTGTTATTATGGTAGTACGAATAGTGGTTTGTTTACGTTGTAGTCGAAAAATTATTCTTGCATTATTTACAAAAAGTTGAAAATAATGCAAGAAAATGTTACAGCCAGTTAAAAATTTAAAAATGATAATAATATATTCATAATATTCTTGACAGGCCGCAAAATCACCGCAATGCCACATTTACTCCAGGGGGGGGTCCTACATAAGTACCAGGAATTTGTATAAACAAAGTTTTACCAATAACGCATAAATATAAAAGAAAGTAAGAATTTTATTGACACAGCATTTGTAAACAAACAACAAAAAAAAAATAGTACGCTTATGTGTTTTAAATAATGCAAGAAAATGTTTCATGTAAGGAGGTGCAACGCAGACATAAATAAACAACTTTACGGATGTGTGTTTGTTACAATTTAACGTCTGCTCATTCGGTAATAGTCGGTAATTTTCGGTGGGCGGTGGTGAGCATGGATGGAAATGCGGGATTTAAACTAAATTAATTTAGCAATGGTATTAATGTAACGGATAATCAAAAATAGGGGAAAAATCAGTTATGTAATATTTTACACAAATACTGAACAGTAGCCCCCCTCTCTGTCTGTCTCTCTGTCTCTCTCCCTTTCTCTCTGTGTCGCTGTTATTATGGTAGTACGAATAGTGGTTTGTTTATGTTATAGTGGAAAACTCTTATGAAACTAAAATCCGGCAATTTTTATTTTTTTAATAACGGTATTAGTATCAAAATATCTGAAAATGATATCTTAAACTAAACAGAAGAATGTCAAGGTAATTATTGTACTATTTCAGAAAATGTTCAATAAGTATGTCTCAAGTAAATTAATTTATTATTTTTTCCACCGGTACCCTACGTTGGATTACTCAATAGTAGTCTCTAAGTAACATTTTGTTTGTCTCGCAGTTACTTGCGAGACTAATATTTTTTAAATCGACACCATTTTGTTTTTTAATAACGTGATTAGTGCAAAGTAAAAATACGTTGCCAATTCATAACGGATATTACATGAAGATGATATACTCATAATCTAATATCCGTTAAGATATGCCAGAAAGTTTTCTATGAAGACATCCTATCAACCGAATGATATCTAAAATCATATTTCAAAAAAAAAAAAAAAAAAAAAAAAAACTGAACAGCCCGAATCACCTGTATTATTTGTAATTTTCGGGCTACTGTTCTCATCTTGCGTTTTATTCGCACAACGTTTTAGTCGATGTAACCTCCCACATTTTTCAGGTGTATCTTGTCGAACTCAGAAACCATACAGTCGAACGGAATTTCGAATAAAACTCTTTATTTAATCACCGTTCCATTATCCATTCACGATTGTATTTTGAATATTGCCTGTAATGAGGACTGAACCTCTAACACCCAGAAGAGTGTAACTTTACCTCTTAATAACCGTGTGCTTTATGCACTACGCCACGGACCCTTGCGACTGAAGTGTTGTGAAAGTGTTGTGAAAATAATACTATAGATGAGTACATTAGTTCAAAGAATTCAAATAATACGAATAATTAATCCACATCTTAAAAATTCAGAAACAGTTGACATCACGTTTTTCTTCCGACATGCATGTTCCTGTGCAAACCTATTTAACATTTTTTAAAACGAAGTTTGTCAACACGAAATACAGGCTGTCCAAAAAGTCACTGAAAGGTTTTGAACTTAAGTAGATTCTTTATTTTTGATATCTTTCTGTAATTTTAACAAAATCTGACTAAGACATTGGGAAATTAAAATTAACTACAAAATTCAAACAATCTTTCTTTATGAAAAATAATGTATTTAAAGTCTTGCTCATTTTCAGTGTCGCATATTTGTGGTATTTCCAAAATATTATTCATGACAGACTGCAGATTCTCTAGATTGCTATTTAACTCCCTTGTTTCGTTCCGCGAGCAGGAAGACCTCGAAACATCAAATCCCAAACTCTGCAAGAAATGAAGGAACACATCAAGAACAATATAAGGGAGTTAAATCGCAATCCAGAGATTCTGCAATCTTTCATGAATAATGTTTTGGAAAGAGCACAAATATCTGAAGCTGAAAATGGGCAACATTTAAAAAGAATTTTTATAAATAACGATTGTTTAAAATTTGCATGCTTTTAAATGTCCAATTTCTTAGTCAGATTTTGTTAACATTACAGAAAGATATCATCAAAAATAAAGTATCTGTATAAATAGTTACCTCATTAAGACTTTTTGTTTTGTGTTCACCCTAATCGAGGTATTTTGCTACTGAAAACTAAGGATATTAAAATACATAAAGGCCGTTTTCAATGGAAAAGTTTGAGTGACACCTTAAAGGTTACAGATTATCCCAGACGGAAATTACGAAACCATTTACGGGCGAAAACTTTCTGTGTCTTGACTAGCGAGATATCAAACAGGGAAGGCGTGTATATGACACGGTCACCAATTAGGGTAGCGTGCACAGTGTGGCTAGGTATAGCAAAACAATCTATCCATCTCTCTGCATGTTTGTCTTTCCCTATTTCGTGCGTACACACGTAGAGCGTAGGTCTAATTTTTTTTTTAAGAATTAGAAAAATATATGCCCTAGCATACAAAAAGGCTGATCATCCAGCAAGAGACAGAGTTAATTATGTAGAGAGTAGCGAAACTGTAAAAAAAAAAAATTAAAAAAAAAAAAACAAAAAAAAAAACAAGAAACGAAAAACGAGGTGAGAGTAGAAAAATCTTTCTTTTTTTTCAGTTACGTTTCATTTTCGGCTCAGAAAGAAAAGAAAAGTTCTTGTGGCTGTACTTGTAACTTTTCAACCAATAGATCACCACTTATTAGGATCAAACCTTCCGAGATTCTTCTTCTTCTTCTTCTTCTTCTTCTTCTTCTTCTTCTTCTTCTTCTTCTTCTTCCATTCATCCATCTATCCAGTGTTCTCGAAGACACCTTTCTTGACTTACACGCAATAGCTGAGCTTTTATACTCTCGGTATCGCAGATAAAACACTTGCAATCCTGAAGGTCAACAAATATGGCCGTTTTACATGGGCGATTCCTAAGAATGACAAGAGAAGAGATTCACGAAAATACCCGATCATGACTAAGAAAAGGGCATGCGATAAAAGAAATAGAATAAGTACTGGCAGCTTCACAGAACAATGCGATTAGAATAAATTATATCAAAGCTAAAATAGATAAACCGCACAAAAAAACGGTAAATGTAGTCTCTACGAACAAAGAGACGAAATGCTATGGAATACTGCTGCATCTGGGGTGGAGCTCCAAAAAGTAACCTGTCATGCATTGATAAGGTATAAAACCGTCTATGGAGTTTAATTGGCGATGTTCATTTCGTCGTCCGACTTCCTCTTTCTTATAGAACAGATGTTGCTAGTCTGTCTCTGCTATATCGTTATTTTTATGGTAGGTGCTCGGCTGAGCTTCAATCTATGGTCCCTTTCTGTAAAATATTCGCAACAAATACTCGCCTGGTTACAACAGCCACCAACAACTTCTCTCACACCCTACCGGTGCCTAGGACCCAACGAGAATACGATAGGCAGAGTTTCTTATCCAGAATTGTCCATCTGTGGAACACAATACATTGTGTCTGCTTCTCAACTGACTATAACATGGTCGTCTAAAAATCTAATGTGATTAAGTTCCTATCGAGTCGTCCTCTAAAATAATATATGCCATGCACAAGTTTCATCGTAACTGATCATGTTGTCTAACCATCTAACAAACACTTAACCCATATCCTCTAGTAACTTCTTAGCCTTGATAAGCGAACACCTTCCAAGTAAAAAAAAAATAAGTAAATGCAGCAAAAGTGCGGTTAGAATAAACTGCATCCAAGCTAAAATAGATAAACCCTATGAAAAAGGAAAAGGTAGACTCTGTGTACCAAAAGACTCTGAAGAAAATACAAACAAAAAACAAAGACAAAAACAAAACAAAAAAATGGATAAAACACAGAGAACTATGCAGGCAACTGTATTTTGAACATACCAACAAATGGTACGGGCACAAACTAGAAGCAGTATTGAAAAACGAAAATCATAAAACATAGAAGTACAAGCAACGAAATCGATTGCCATAATAGTTAACGATAATAGTTGAATTGTAACATAGTCCGGGAACAAACACGTCGTATATTTAGTCGCAAAGAAGGCAAAGAATAGAAAAGAACTTCCACTCGCCTTTTCTTTGTAACAACGACATATATTTTCTCATTGTTGCGATAGTGACGTCACCCACGTGATCTCGAACGTTATCTCCGCCTTTAACGTGATCTAATTTTTAAAGTCTTTATTTTTCCCATACCGGTTACGTCATTTCGCCTGCATTTGCATACGCGCGTCCGCGCTATGTTACAAAATTACGTATGCAGCTTTACATTTTCACTGTTTTATTCCACAGTTTCTATGATAAATGTGTTACTGTTGTCGTCATCAACTTTGCGAAGAATTGCATATTTTTAACTGCACATATGTAAAACATGTGGGCGATATTCGTTCGCAATTTCCAACAATTTAAATCTATATATCTATAAGAGTGAGGGAGGGTGTATCTGTGAGGACCCTTCACAACCTATATACAGGTAAATTTGAAAACACTTTTTAAAATATGGTTGTCTTCAAGTCTAACGTAAATAAGTTCTTGATGAGCCGTTCCATATAAGTTATCAAATTTAACAAATTTTCATTACTAATGATTATTATATTGTCCAATTTCTACTGTACACTCTTTAACCCTTATCCTTGAGTGGCCTCTTGGCCTTGATAATGAGTTGATACCTATGAAAAAAAAAGAAAAAGTCCAATGTGAACAAGTTCTAATTGAATCGTCCCCCTAAGTAATCCAAATTACAAAATTCCCACTGTTTACGATGCTAAAATCACAATGACTAATGTATACCTATTAACCCTTATCCTCGAGTGGCCTCTGGGCCTTGATAAGTGGTGACTCCCTTGTAAAAAAAAAAAAAAAAAAAAAGCTGGCCTAAAACCAAAGACAAGGACGATAACCGTATTTGACTCTATCGTCCTTGTCTTTAAGTTTTGGTTTCGACTTCAGCTCGAGTATTTTCTTTTACTTACAAGAAGTGAACTGTTTAAGAAAAAAACAAAATACTCGCACGCACATTGCGCATGTCTCAGTTTCTGTTTTTTTACGACCGGGCAGCGCCGGTCGGCCTGCTAGTTGATGCATATATTATGTAAAATAAAATACGCATCAAGTGCGCTTGAAACCAATTCACAACGTAATATTAGGAACATAAACAAATATTTTACTTGTTTGAAATTTATCACAAATATATTTCGGGGGTAGACGCCATCTTCAGTATGTTGTTTTGTTTCTTTTTTTTTTTTTCTTCTTCCTTGCCATGTTGTAAATTTGGAGCAACAAGTCTGTTTGTATAGAACCGCGCGTTGTATCTGACGGTTGTATTTTGAAATGTTTGAACTGTGCGTAGGTAACGCGAGAATAACGCGAAGAATGAGAGTTCAATAGAAACGTTTTAATTTGAATAAAATAAAATACGTTTGGTTTCAAGCGCACTTGATGCGTATTTTATTTTATTTAAATCAAAACAACGTTTCTATTGAACTCTCATTCTTGACGCATATTTTATGTGTTAGTTTTCCTTACACGGCAAGCTAAGCTACAATCTTTAGCCTCTTTCCCCCGTAAAATGTTCACAGTAAGCACTCGCCTAGCTAGAAGCACAGCCGCAAGAACATTTTTTTCTGTACCAAAAATGAAACATAACTGAAAAATATATATATAGCACCCTTTCACTTAAATATCGGAAGATTTTCTTGCTTCAATAGCTTCTTTCTAGGTAGTGTCATGTTTGGAATTCCCTCTATTCTTCCTGTGTTCCCGACAGTTCCGAAATTTGCTCATGGAGAAAAGTTTCATTTTAGAACATTTCATAACAAAGCACCACGCAATTGCTCTACAACAGGGCCGTTTTCAAGTCTCATATAAACAAACATTTGTTTAGCCCTCCGCTTGATTAATAATCCTTCTTATATAATCTTCTGCTAATTCAAATTACTGTTTTCAATTTTCTTTTTTCTTTTTACAAAGGGGTTACCACATATCGAGGATAAGGGTTAATGTGTGTATTGTAGTCATCGGGACATTAGCGTAATAATCGTTTATGGTGGAAACTTGGTATAATTAGATTATTTATGAGGATGGTTCAATAAGAACTTGTTTACGTTGGACTTGAAAACGACGATATTGTAGTCAGCTGGAAAGCAGATCAGCGAAACACAGAGTTCCACAGGCGGGCAGTTCTAGGAAAGAAACTTTGTTCATGTAATCCACGTTTAGGTTTCTTGTGACAATTTTTTAAATAATTTCCTCGAGTGACCCCACAC
>NC_136514.1:26451589-26669089 GCF_053919585.1 Euprymna scolopes | reverse complement strand
TAGGTGCCTAAACCTAAACGTGGATTCCATGAACAAAGCTTCTTCCTGGGAACTCTGTTCCGTTTGCCTGCTTTCCATCTGATTACAATATGCTTGTCTTCAAGTTCAATGTAAACAAGTTTTGGATGAGCCGTCTGCTTAAGCAATCAAATTTTCCAAATTTCCATGACTAACAATTACTATGCTATTGTCCCAATGATTATTGTAACCCATTAATCCTTAGCCTCGAGTGGCATCTGGGCCTTTATAAGAGGTACCCCTTTGTAAAAAAAAAAGATAATGCTTGGGGTGGAGATTGTATTAAGACAAAAGAACGTATACTATGCTTCTGTATTTTGGAGCTGAGTGTTGATAATTAGTATGATTTGAATTAATACCGAATTTCGAATGGAATTCTGTATTTAATCCATCAGGGTAGCATGATCAGGTACATATCTTATGTATACGGCATAATCACGTTGGCACACCGGTTCCCGTCAGATCACCAAAGTTAAGCAACGTTGAGCCTGGTCATTACTAAAATGAGTGACCAATTTGGGAAGTCTAGGTGCTGTATGTAGGAGGACGTCGACACCTCCCTGCAAAAACTTGCAAAAAACTAACATCGTCATCTCCCCTTACGGGATATACATGCGACTGGGGACCGCTTGTGAATTTCATACTCCCATGAAACTTCTTCTATCGGAGGAAGCCGGTTAAACCCTGAATAGGGTTGGTGCTGACTGCACACACACATATCTTATGCTATTCGCAATTGTATTCTTACTTAGGATTAAGCTTTCAACCTCCAAAAGAGTGTCACTGAGAACTGAATTTTTACTTTGTAGTTCATCCGTTACGCCACGAATCTTTTCATTGTTGAAATTGTATGTACGAAAGCAAACATATTTTTCTTGAATCATATACCGATAAGCGATTTAAACGCATACGAAGCAGAGCAACACATGCAGCTTTTGGGTACTAAACTATACTAGCCATTAGAATAGGGGAAAAGGCGGAAAGATTGAAAGTACCTTAAGACTGTTGCGACGTAACACAAATTCCAGCATGAAGTCCTTGCACGAATTGCGCAGACAACAATAGCAACAGCCACACTAAGGCTCATATTGAATTACAGAAACCTTATATTCAGCTCAAAAACCAGATCGATGCGTTCTTTGGTCATCTCTGCACGTGTGCGAATCAGGAAACTTAACTAAGAACCTAAAGAGAAGGATACGAGTCACAGAGGTGAGTTGTTACCGAAAGATCCTCAGCATCTAATACGAAGATCACGTTACAAATTCGGAACTTAAGAGACTGAAATCAGCAATCTGGCCATATGAAGATTTACTGACTATTGTGGAGAAGAAGCGAATGAAATGGAAATTTTTTTATCTTAACGGAAGCTAACCGTCTCAATGTTCATGACCATCCTCACCGCAGTTGCTGGGTGAATCATCAGTGAAACCCAAACCACGTCCATAGGTCCGAAGGTGACTTTTCAGGCCAGCAATTTACTTGCACAGTCCGGCACATAGGTGGCAGAGAATGTGAAGTATTGAAACGTGGTTTACTTCTGCCTCCGATTTTCTGTTCTCTATGTTCACAGCATGTTTGTTTGTGGTTAATCAAATTCCGAGCGGAGCATCCGATCACATTTCCAACTGTTCAACGCATCAGGTAAAACTGACACGTTGCTTTTCCTCAGGTTTTTCTTGAGCTCAGCATGATCGATTATTTCCCATTCCAAAACTTCAGATCCACATCCGGGGATGAAATAATACGTCTATGTCACACGGTCGTCAGATCTTAGAAAGGCAATCCTGGGTGGTACTCTGTATGGATGGAGGGATAAACATAGAAAGAGGTGATCGGACAACATCCGAGAGTGGACGACGTTGGCGTTAAATAACACACCCAGGAAAGGGGGAAATCGAGAGGGCTGGAGAAAGTTGGATGCCAGGTCATCCTAGGCGTCTCAACGACCATCTAAACCAGTGGTTCTCAACCTTTTTTTACTCATGGACCCCTTTTCCCTTCTTTTTATCTTGGTGGACCCCTTCATAACTATTGGTCATAAGACAATCTTCTATTTTTCACTCATATAAATTTTGAGGTTTTAATAATCAAAGAAATATTATATAATTAAGCTTTATTTTTAAATGAAAACTAATTTAATGCAAATAAATTATCTACAACAATTATGATAATAATGAAAATAATGATAATAAATAATAATATTAATAATAATAATAATTCTGTGGACCCTCAGAAATATTCCATGGACCCCTAGGGTTCATGTGGACCCCGGTTGAGAACCTCTGATCTAAACCAAAGAACAGACGATGACGATGATGATGATGATGATGATGATGATGATGATGATTACGAAATAGATAAAAATTAATTTTACTTTATATGATGATGATGATGATGATGATATAAAGTAAAATTAATTTTTATCTATTTCGTAATCATCATCATCATCATCATCATCATCATCATCATCATCAGCGGCGGCACTACCGTTTTAACAGCGTCGGTCCCTCGGCTGTCCAAATTGTAAGGCCATGGTAATCTCGGGAAGACAAGTAAAGACGATAGTTTCCCTGTTACCTTTCGTCTTGATCGGGGGTGCATCCCCCCAGTGAGTTAAACGCGCCTCCAGATACCAACCTGGGTATTTCTACGACTTGGCGCGGTGCATACAGCGCCTAGCTTTCCTAATTAGTCGCCCATCTGGTACTAGCCAGGCTTATCATTATATATTAGATAAATATTAAAAATAAGATAACAACGAAATAATAATCACATTTAAAAAAAAAAATATTTTTTGTTACCAGACCAATATGCGTCGATAGATAAAACCGATCCATTGCGTTGTTGTCCATTATTGAATTAATGTAATTTTTGTCGTTCTTTTTTAAATTTGAATTATTTGAGATTTAATTCCAGGATTTATTTTAAGAAGAAAAATTGTTTAGAGAAATTTAAATCTATCAATCTCTCTCTAAATGCATCGTTACCCAGCACGTTGTAGTCTCTGTCGCAAAGGAGACAAAGAATAGGAAATCACATCAATTCGCTTACAACGACATTCATTTCCTCATCCTCTCGCTACCTCTGTGACGTCCCTCACGTAATCGTCTCTTCGAACGTGTTCTCGAACGTCATCCACGCCTCCAACATGATCTCGAACGTCATCCCCGCCCCTAACGTGATCGTCTTTTCTAACATACGCTTTCTCTTTTTTATAGTCTTTTCTTTAACTTTGACGTCAATTGCATGCAGTTGCCCACGCGCGTCCGCGCTCTGTTACATATATATCTCGAGCTGTTCCTATCTATCTATCTATCTATCTATCTATCTATCTATCTATCTATCTATCTATATATATATATATATCTTATAGTTCGTTTAGTCTGTCTGCAGTTTCGCCCGTTGCATTTTGTCTCGGAAACTACTGAACTGATCTGGCTGAATGTTTTTATGGAACTCTTTTTTATAATAAGGTCCAACTAAATATTATGATATCGACTGGATACACAGTTGAGGATTAATAGGGTTTAGTTACCACAATGCTAAATTTACTATCGAAAATTACTGGGTGGATCTGCTTGATATTTTGTATGGCCTTTTATACACGGTTAGGGATTAATAAGGATTAATAGAGATAAATATTTAATGTAAAAGCGAGCACAAATTTAACCATATTCAACCACCAATTATCTAAGTCAAATAACTAGATTTTCTGCATGTTTTTAACAATTCTGTTCATATTAATCCCTCTTTATATCTACTTGTTCATAAAAATATATATTTATCTATCTCTTATTTTGTTAATATACCGAAGAAAACTGCAAACCATTAAAATGATCGATTATTATGATGAAATTGTAATAGTTGATTACTATGATTGGTAAAAGAATATTGTAGAAATATTTTATGGATGTGAAAAGTTATGTAAAGTGGAAATATTTTCATTTAAAAGTTGTCCAGAATGTTAATTTGAAAGATGGCATTAAAATAAGCAAATATACGTGACAATAAACCAGCAAGAATATTTAGGTTACGTGTAGTGATGACGTAATAAAAATATAGATTTTGAGCTGTAGAAGTAGTTACGTGGAGATCAGTGCAATACGCAACGCCTTGGCAAAGGGATAGGGTTTATAACAGGACGCCCATGGAAGTCATAAGAGGTCGACTTATAAAAATGTAATACAAAGCGTGCCAACTCTGAAAGAGAACCCAGCAAGGAATTAAAAAAATTATATCCAAACTAGCCGATTTATCCGAGCTTTGCTACGGATATATTTGTATTACACAATACTAATTGGCATTCTTTTAATATTTATGTAATTACAGGTTCGAAACCAAAACGTCCGGGTAAACGACATTTCTTGTACCACTGGTAAAAATGTAAACGAAAGTTCTACATTACGTAGAAAAAAAAACTGTACAGGTCCGTTTTCAGTTTGTGTTGCTCCCAAAAATGTAAATTAGGATTTTTGCTGATAAACTATGCTTGGTTGTGTATATAAAAAGTACCCCATTTTTAATAAAGGAAGGACTTTCACATAAAACTTTAATAAACAAAAGATACGGCAAAAATTGAATTACACTTGTAAATCATATCTAAAAAATAGCACGGTTCGTAAACTGCAGAAGTACTAAACAGATAAAAACACCCGCATTTTTGTACTTCTGCAATTATTTTTCTTTGAGTGACTCTGAGACATAAAGCGGTACCCCCCTCCCCCCGAAAAAACCCCCATAATTACGTCGACCCCCCCCCACACACAAATATATATTATCAACTAAATCAATTACCCAGACAGGAAAACATAAGATCTTTCTCAAAAGAAAATCGAAGAAAAAAAAGTGAAAAAAAAAAAAAAACGCGTAGGAATTATATCTGATATAAAAAGCATTACTTTACCTTTTTTCTTTTTCAAAGTATTATGGAAACGATAATAAAATTCAGACAGTCAATTGAATAGTTGAAAAATGATTTTAAAATCGTCCGTAGGAAATAAATTTTAACCTTTTGGTAAACGTGCTCACATCTTACAATGAATCGACATTTATAGCCGAGACTTTAATAGAGGGCTAACGATTTAAAATATTTCGTCGAAAAATAAAATCATCCTTAGCCTATTTATTTATTTTTTTTATCAATATTTGTGACTTTTACATTTATAGAAAATAAATAATTAAAACAAATCATTTTATCACCATATCTCTCGATTTGGTTAAAAAGTATATCCGTTCATAACCGTAAGTGAAATATCAGTGAAAATTACTTAAAATGTGTCAGTTTAGCAAATAGTACAAAATAACTTGAATTAAAATGATTTAAATAAATTAACTTTAAATAATACTCTTGAATAGAACAATTACATCAATTACATTACTATAATCAGTAATTTTAATTGAGCGAATTATTTAAAAGGATTTTCTTTAATATAATATGCAAATTAGATTAGTTCTATTATGTACATTGCCTTCAATATAGTGTATATATATTGATCGTGATGCTATTTATTTATATAGAAAATCTTATAGTAAATAAAATGTATAAAGATAACCGTTTTCAGCAGGAAGTTTTGCATATATTAATCAAATTGTAAACAAACAAACAAACAGACAGGATTACGGATTTATATATATAATAGATATAATTCACATCTGAGCATTTTCACTTTATATATATATATATAATTCATACCTGAGCATTTTCACTTTATATATATATATATATATATATATATATATATATATGACAAACATATATACGCTCGTTACAGATACGATGTTTATATACACTCCAGTATACTACATATAACCGTTTGATGCCCTTTCAAATTCCCTTGTATATTATATAGCCGTTTTATACCACGCTATCCGACATACATATCGATTTATTTGTTTGCTAATATCAATATCAATATCTATCTATCTATCTATTTAATATCAATATCTATATATCTATATATCAATCTATCTCTATTTGTTAATATCTATGTATCTATTTACTACCAATATCTATCTATTAATGTCTATCTATCTATCTATCTATTTAATATCAATATATCTATATATTCATATATCTATTCATATATCTATCAACCTATCTCATTATTTGTTAATATCAATCTATCTATCTATATCTATATCTATCTATCTATCTATCTATCTATCTATCTGTCTGTCTATTTAATATCAATATCTATATCTCTATCTATCAAGCTCTCTCTTTATTTGTTAAGATCTATCTATCTATTTAATATCATTATCTATCAATCTACGCACACACACACACACACACTCTCTCTCTCTCTCTCACACACACACACACACACACACACACACACACACACACACACACATATATATATATACACTTTTCATTTTAATTTCTCTCTCTATCTATCTACTATATCTATATCAATATTATATATCTAGTTCTGCTTATAGCTACTTTCATTTTCTTTATATCTATCTTATTCTGTCCATATTTGCTCGATTCAATCAAACGCTTTTCTATTTTTCTTTTTCAAACAAATCCTGAGTTATTTGATCTTTGATTCCGGAGTTTATTTGAAAAAAAAAATAAATAAATAAAAAAACAAGAAAAAAAAAACAAAACTATAGAATACAAAAGTGAAAAAAAAAAAATGGCAGAAAAAAAAACACGGATGTCCAAAACGAAATTGGATTATTAACAAATAAAACAAACGCCACGTGAAAATTGAAAGAACGCAGCAAATGCAAATTGTACAGTGAAAAAAGGCGGGAAAAGTAAAAAAAAAAAATATCAGGAAACCTGATTGGTTAGAAATTATGGCTTCTCCTTGACTCATGCCATTTTATATGCTTTGCACTTTCTGGTTTGCGATTTATTCGTTCACAGTTTAATCGAATATACCCATAAGACAAACGGCTGCCTATCTATCTATCTATCTATCTATCTATCTAATTTTATTATTATTATTATTATTATTATTATTATTATTATTATATGTTCTTGAATCTATTTTATTATCTATATATCTATCTATTAATATAATTCTAATAATATATATATTTTTGAACTAGTTTCATTCTCTATGGGAAAAAGTAGTGATAGTAACATCAATGTATCTATTATTATTATTATTATTATTATTATTATTATTATTATTATTATTATTATTATTATTATTATTGGCTCACATGGAGCTTTCACACAAGTGAACAAGCGATCTGATTGGAAACATGTGGTGTTCTCTGGAAGTAAGTGACAACAAGTCTCCCCAGACGTCCATCTCTCTCCACCTCCTTCGATAGCATTTGCAAATGAATTTGCATCATCGCAACAGCCGCTTACCATTGATTTCTCGCTGGTAGTGGCCATTGGTTTTTACTGAAATTTGAGTGGCACTAAGCCTCCCCAAAGTCCCAGTTCTCTTTGCGCATGTCCAGCCGAGGTGTGGTTGGCGCTCGCTCCTCGGTCCTTATTGACCCTTCTCGGCCCTTTGGTATCATTTTTTTTTGGGGGGGGGAACGGTGATGAAACAATGGGGGGATGCATGATGGGGGGTGTAGAACTTGTGAATATGCAGTTTCGGGGTTCTTCATTCCCTGTAACGCTTATTCGTTATATTGTCTTGTATTATTCTCCGCATTCAAGGGGTTTCCTTAACATTTCAGTCGTTTTCATTATCGTTAGTCGTTGTACTTTTGCAGTTATTCCTCTGATTCCAATTTCTGACATTCTTTTTTCGAAGCTTTTCGGAATTATTCCTAGTGCTCCTACTATTATCGGTACTATTTTGATTTTCTTCATCATCCAAATCCCCTTTAACTCTCTGGCTAACTCTGTGTATTTGCTTCGTTTCCCTTTTCTTTCATACTCACCCTGTGGTCAGCTAAGACTGCAAAGTCTACGATTTGACAGAATTTTTCTTTCTGGTTAATTATTACGACATCTGGTCTTCTTGCTTGGATGGGTTTGTCCGTCTGTATGTCCATGTCCCATAGGATTTTGTGGTTCTCGTTTTCGAGTGCTGTTGCGGGTTTATGCTTGTACCATTTGTCTGTACGCTCAAAATACAGTCGTTTGCACAATTCCCAGTGCACCGCCCTCCCCACTTGGTCATGCCTGTTTTTGTATTCCTTTTGGGCCAGTTTGCTGCATTCACTTACTATATAGTTTATCGTTTCGTCTCTCTGTCCACATAGTTTGCATTTGCTGTTTTCTTGTGTTTTATCGATCCTTGCTTTGATATGGTTGGTTCTTATAGAGTTATTTTGTGCTGCAGTTATTAGAGATTCAGTTTCACGGTTTATATGTCCTTTTCGCATCCATGTCCAGGTGTTTTCTGTATTCTCATCTTTTGTCATTGTTATGAATCTTCCATGGAGTTATTTCTCTTACCATTTCTCTTTTCTCGTTTTGTCGTTTGTCTCTCTGTTTTGTTTTTTTCAGTGTCTCTCGCTGCCATAATTATCCTTTCAGTGTTTTGTCGTGTCCTTCACACAGATACAGATCAGTCCTCTCCCGACGTCTTTCCTTTTCACGTAGAGTCTGTCAATATCGTCCTTTGGGTGTAGTGCATTATTCATGATCATGAGTTTCCTGGTTTTCTGGTCAAGTTGTCTCAGTTCTTCTTTTGTCCACCCTATAAACAGTCCAGAGTATCTCACTAGTGATACTGCTCATGTATTAATACCTTTTATTAGGTTTCTGCTATATAATTTAGTTTCCAGGAGTTTTCTTGTTCTCCTGAGGTATTCCTTTCCAATTTTCTCTTTCATTGCTGTTGCTCTGATGGTGTCCGCTTCCAGAATTCCCAAGTCGTCTTGTTTCCCTAGTGCACTAATTTCTGTTTGGTTGGGTAGTTCCATGCCTTCTCTCGTTTCCAGCTTTCCCTTTCTTATAACTAGTTGTGCGTACTTTTCCATTCCAAATTCCATTTGGATATCTTGGCTGAAGGTCCTTGTAGTGTTAATCAGTGTCTCTAGCTCCTTTTCGGTCCTTGCAAAAAGTTTCAGATCGTCCATGTACATCAGGTGGTTCATTTTTTCCTGTATACTTTTTCCTGCATATTGGAAATCCGGCTTGGCACTTTCTCAGATTACTGTTCAAGGGCATCATGGCTATGATGAACAGTAGTGATGATAGCGAGTCTCCTTGGAAGATGTATGTTAATTTCTGTTATGTGTTGTCCATCAGCTATCAATTCCAGTCTCCATGTTTTCATTGCATTTTCTATTACATTGGTGATCCCGCTTGGTATTTTATACATTTTTAGGCATTCTATTATCCATGCTTGGGCGATCCTGTCGTACACTTTTTTGTAGTCGATCCATGTCATGGCTAAATTCTTTCTCCTCCTTTTTACCTCCTTTAAGATCTTTTGATCTATATATAACAGGTCATGTGTTCTTCTTTTTCCTTTTTGGCATCCTTTCTGCTCCTCGGGGATGATTCCACGGTTATTCAGTGAGTGGTAGATTTGTTCCCTCAGTTGTGCTGTCAGTATCTTCCACATAGTTGGTAAGCACGTGATTGACCTATAGTTGCTGGGGACGGTTCCTTTCTCCGTGTCCTTCTGTAGCAGTGATGTTCTACCTTTTGTCATCCAGTCTGGTACGCTTGCTTCCTGTATACATCTTCTCAGGTTTTGAGCTAGCTTTTCGTGTAAGGTTGTGAATTTTTTGAACCAGTATGCATGTATCCCGTCGTGCCCTGGTGCTCTCCAGTTTGTCATTTTTCCTATGGCTTTCTTTAGGGTTTCCTTGCTGATTTCATTCACTGTTACTTCTTCTATTTGTTGTAACTCTTCTTTCATGTCTTTCAGCCACTCGGCACTTCTATTGAGATCTCGTCGCTCTTCCCATCTTTTACTCCAGTAGAGTTTTGTTTCTGTCGGATTTGGTTGTTCTGTTTTTGTTTTTCCTCCGTTCACATTTTGGTAGAATTGGCTTTCATTAGTCTCGAATGTTTTGTTTTGTTTGCATTGTTCAGATTTATATCTACGTCGCCCCAGTCTCGCTTCTTTTGCTTTTATTTTTGGTCCAGTTCTTCATGTTTCCTGTTTAGCCTCATCCTGCCAGTTACATTTCCAATATTCCGTTTTCTCCACATTGCTTTCTTCTTGTTGATCATTTTGGCTTCTTTTTTATGTTTGTGTATTTGGGGTTCTAGTCTTATTTCCCACCCAGGTTTTGTCGGTCCGCTTGTCCCTGGTTGTTTTCATCATCATCATCATCATCATCATCATCATCATCATCATCATCATCATCATCATCATCATCATCATCATCATCATCATCATCACCACCACCACCACCACCACCACCACCACCACCACCACCACCACCATCATCATCATCATCATCATCATCATCATCATCATCATCATCATCATCATTCCACTAAGAGTTATAACACAGGTTATTATCAGTGATGTGCTCTGGAGTCTGATGGACAACGAATTTCTCCCGATTTTCAGTGCGCTCCAATTTTTTGAGTGAAAAAAAAAAAATGAAATCCCATGTTCATTGTCAGCGAGAAATCAGTGGTTAGCGGCTTTTACCATAACGCCAAATCATTTGCAAAGGTTATTGAAAGCAATATGGGTGTCTACAAATGATATGGAGCCAGTTGGCACCGACCTAATTGGTTGTGAGTCTATGTAGCTGAAGACCGCTGTTACTGGGGAGGAACTGTAAGGAACGAGAAGAGAGAGCAGAAACAACAAAAGATTGCAACAGAACTCTAGCAACTAAACAATATCTACATATTTGATAAATGCAAGGCAGCATGTCGATGCAGGATAGGCTTGCACAATCAGAGCAGATACTTCTATTATTAATCTAATGGTTAATTGTAGGTATAGACCGCTTCATACCATTCAAAAATTTCAGCAAAAACCTATTGCGCATCAGAAATCACTTTTCCCATTGCTTCCAATGCTATAGATGTACTGAGACTAAAGCTGCCTTTAGGACTTCCGGCAACCACTGTAAAAGATTAATAAAGAACTAAGAGAGTTGTATGCTCAGTTCGTTAAGTCCAAAATAGCTGAGCAGCGACTTGGTTCCGACCAGTTTTGGCAAATAACAAACAGGGTCCTGAACAGAATATATCAAAATATATAAGAAAATATGTTATAATATATAGAGAAAATATATTAAAAAATATAAAAAAACATATTAAAATATATAAGAAAAAATATGTTAAAATATATAAGAAAATATGTTAGAATATATGAGAAAAAATATGTTAAAACATAAGAAAAATATGTTAAAATATATAAGAAAAAATATGTACAAATATATTGGGAAAATATGTTAAATATATAAGAAAACATATGTTAAAATATATAAGAAAAATATGTAAAAATAAATAAGAAAAAATATATTAAAATATATAAGAAAATATGTTAAAATATATAAGAAAATATGTTAAAATATATAAGAAAATATGTTAAAATATATGAGAAAACATATATTAAAATATATAAGAAAATATCTAAAATTATATAAGAAAAATATATCAAATTATATAAGAAAAATATTTAAAAATATATAAGAAAAATATGTTTAAATATATCAGAAAAAAATGTGTAAAAATATATAAGAAACAACATGTTAAAATATATAAGAAAAATATGTTAAAATATATAAGAAAAAATATGTTAAAATAAATAAGGAAAATATTGTAAAATATATAAGAAACATATATTAAAAGATATAAGTAAAAATATGTTAAAATATATATTAAAAATATGTTAACATATATATGAAAACATATGTTAAAATATATAAGAAAAATATATTAAAATATATAATAAAAATATATTTAAATATATAAAAATATATTAAATTATATGAGAAATAATATGTTAAAATATATAAGAAAATATGTTAAAATATTTAAGAAATTTTTTTATAAATATCTAAGAAAATACGTTTAAATATATAAGAAAAAAATATAAAAAATATAAGAAAATATGTTATAATATATAAGAAAAATATATTAAAATATATAAGAAAAAATATATTAAAATATATAAGAAAATATGTTAAAACATGTAAGAAAAATTGTTATAATATATCAGAAAAATATATTAAAATATTTAAGAAAAATATATTGAAATATATAAGAAAATATGTTAAAATGGATAATACACATGTATACACCATATATACATGAAACTTTAACAGAAATATTGCGTTTCGTCGTCTACGACTCATCGGAATGCCCGAATCTAGCGGGATTCGAAATCGGGACCCCGTGATAAGAAGCCTAAACCTCTTCCACTAAGCTATCTCTCAGGATTTCTAATTTATCGCATTTTTACATAGATGTTGCTTGTTTGTTTTTGTTAGCGATACTTATTATATGAATTTAATTATTTATATGGAAGCGCATTTTTACCTAAATGCGAGTTGGGAATAATTTTCCCTTCGACTAAGAACTTGTATAAGAACACTTAGTATATATATATATATATATATATATATATATATATATATATATATATATATATATGTATATATATAAATTATATAAGAACTTGTATAAGAACACTAAGAGAGAGAGAGTGAGTGAGAGAGAGAGAGAGTGAGTGAGAGAGAGAGTATGTGTGTGTGTGTATAATGGTACTCTAGTATGTATTCTATAATGCAATATTTGTGTGAAAGTTGCAAAGAAGCTAGTTTATTCCCCTCTCCTCTCTAAATCTCTCTGTATATTTTGCCACGAAGATGTCGCCCTCATCTTATTTTTGGTCTTCAGGATTAATGACTTCTTTTTTTAAGTTTTACATAAATGTTCAGACACTTATAATCTTTCTACTCCGTTAGTCTCTATGACGTTAATGCATTTGTAATATATTCAACGCATAACACGAGTGGAACACATGCACGGCTCCTCACAAACACATAGACATATACCCACGCGCGCACACGCATACACACACACACATGCGCAAACACATACAGAATAATACACACTCACATATATATTATATCGTTAAGTGTATATATATATATATGTACACACACATATGTAACTAATAGAAATAATAATAATAATAATAATAATAATAACAACAACAACAACAACAACAACAACAATGAAACCAAATCCGGACAACGACAACCATACTAGAAATAAAAATAAAAATACTAATAATGAACAAGATAAATGCAACTGTAAATCCCGTACACTTTGCCCACTTCAAAATGTCTAACCAAAAGCATAGTTTACCAGGCCACACTATTTGCGAAAGAAAACCCGAACAGCAAGAAATATTACGTAGGTATGACTCCCTTAGATTTCAAAACCCGATATTATGACCACAAAAGTACGTTAAAATAATAAAAAAAAAACACCGAATGAAAACAAACCCTAGCAAACAAATACTGGGAACTTAAAGAAAGCGGACGTTACACGGTAGTCGAATGGAAAATAGGAAGACAAGCAAACACATGTAGAGACCTAGACGATCCATGTAGATTATGCCTGCATGAAACATTTGCTATCTTATACATTAAAGATCCCTAACATCTATTAAACTGTAGGTTAGAAATAGCGAAGAACTGTGTGCACATGATAAACTATACTCTAGGATAGCAATACAAAATAATTTTAAAAT
Organism: Euprymna scolopes; assembly: GCF_053919585.1. Classification (NCBI taxonomy): domain Eukaryota; kingdom Metazoa; phylum Mollusca; class Cephalopoda; order Sepiida; family Sepiolidae; genus Euprymna; species Euprymna scolopes. Next base: position 26,655,452 of record NC_136514.1, on the reverse strand, counting down.
TAACAATAACAATAGAAAATAAATAAATAAAATAAACATACATATATACAGTATAACTCCTATAATTTGAACACCCCTTCGTTCAAATTAGAGGATGCTCTTCAAGTTTCGTGATAAAAAAATATGCTGCAGTTAACTTTAATTTTCTAAGAATTAAGAAATAGTAAATGAAATGCATTGCTATATGACACTTGAAGTATATATTAAGTTGAGTTTACGATATATTGCAAGTAAGAATTGTTAAATATTATTACCAGGAACAAAAACATTGTAAATAAATTAAATCTACTCTTACTTGTTAGGTATTTATTACCTAAGTTATCATCTACAGAAATCATACATTTATCTAAAATACAATTTTTTTAAGTTATTCATTGAATGAGTCTCATTGCAGTTTCTATTTTCATCGATTGAGCTCTCGGGCGCTGCCATTGTATTCCGTAAGCGATCACGAAAATCTACAATTTCTTGGTTCTATAGCTTCTTTATGATTATATCTCTTCGGAGTGACATTGCTTGCAAACATAGTTGTCATTAAAGGAAGGACTTTTTTCTAGAAATTTTATAACCGTCTCCATAGACTTTTCTGCATCATCCCATAATATTGCCTCATCAGAGCGTTCTTGGTTATTTACATTAGGGTAAAAAGAATGGGAGCTATCGCTATTTTCATCGCCATTACTGCCTTCAGAATATTGATCAGTAGTTTCCTCATCTTGTTGCATCCACATTTCAACATCATTTGCATTAAGTGATTTAAGAACAGCGTTTGGTTTCAAAAATTTTTTCTAGACCAGATGTATTCTCTAATTCTGTCAGTTCAGGAGCCTTTGGCGCTGGGCATAATTTACCCCATGCTTTTGTTAATGTGCTTGCTCGAACTTGATTCCATGCACTTGCGAGGGAAAATATGGCATCTTTGATAATAAAATGGCGCTGAAAATAGCTTATACTCACCGTACTATTTATCATATTCATCATGAAATCATTTCTGTAGAAAGTTCCAAATAATCCCTTGATCCATAGTTTGGATGAGAGAAGTCACATTAGGTGGTAAGTAGCACTCAAAAAATTCCTTCAAGATGACACTAGTTCTGACTCAAGAGGATGTGCTCTACAATTGTCCAACAGAAGCAAGCACTTTGAATCAGGTTTACCTAATTCAAGAAAACGCCCCTGGACAACTGGCACAAATTCTTGCAAAAACCATTTTTTAAATAACTGTTGATTCATCCATGTATTTCATGAAGATTAATAGGATACTGGCAAAGGCGAACCTCCTTTCAATGCTCGGGGACACTTTGATTTGCCGATGACAAGAAGCTTAAGTTTATGAGTTCCAGAAGCAGTAGCGCATACCATCACTGTTAGTCTTTCTTTATTTAATTTGAATCCTTTTATTTTCTGCTCCTCGGATCCGGCTGTGTTTTTGTAGGTAAGCACTTCCAATTTACTTTCACCAGCGGTGTAAACATCCTCTATTGTTAAACCATAATCGGCAATTATCGTCTTGAATTTGTCACGATAATTTGATGCTGCGTGTGTATCAGCAGATTGCTGTTCGCCTGGCATTGTCTTATACCATGTCTACTCTTAAAGCTCCTAAGCCATCCTTCACTGAATTTCATATCTTCTGCGATATTCAACTCTTCCTTAAGAGATTTTGCTTTAGCAATTAACATGGCCCCAGATATTGCTACACCTTCATTCCGTTTTGCTACAAACGAATTTAACTTGCTTTGGTCTGCTAAGAGTCCTTCTTTTGACATGTCTTTTATTTGAAGAGATAGGAGCGGCCTTCAATATTTCCTCCTTTTTCTTTTTCATGTGAAACAGAGTACTTCTTCCCATCTTATAATCTCTCAATATCTATTTTCAACCCCAGCATCTAATTTTTCTATTACTTGACGTTAAAGTCTGTGTCATCTAATTTTTCTATAATTTGACGTTAAAGTCAGTGTCACTTGTTTTCTTTTAGAGTTGCAAGCCATTGTGATGGACTTTTTTACACTATTTTAAATATAGCAATATAAAAAAAAATACAGTTAGTGTAAATTAATTATCAATAGCTAATGTATATTAATTACATAGTACCAATATTAACATTTCTGCGCAATATCTGACTAAACCATGTAAACAGTTTTACTGCAACTCCGCATCAAATATGCTAATACAATTTCAATGACGAAACAGTTCAAGTTTAGAGAAAGACCAGGTTTAGAAGAAGTCCAAATGAGAGGAAGTCCAAATGAGAGGAAGTCCAACTTTAGAGGAAGTTCAAATTAAAGGAATTTTACTGCATATAAACTAACATAATATTAAAAAAAACACATTTAACTAGACTACACCTAGGTTTAAAATAGGTCAGATCACTAGATATCTACGATTCCCGCTAAAAAACGCACACACAAAGGAAGGGTTGAACCCCAGGTCAACTGGGCCTTTGTCCTGCAAATAACTGCCCATTGGCTGATTAGAAAGAGAGCAGTGGAAACTAGGAAGCTGATTGGCAAACTAAAAACAACAATAGGATGTGCGTATATAAAAATACGAGACAGCCACAACTCTTCGCATAAGCCTGACGAATCCTAGCGTGGATGAAACGCGGAATATTCTGTGTAGCTTAATTGCCATATATATTTTTATAATTTAATATCTATCTCTACCTATTTATTTAGCACCGTTGAAGTAAATACTTAAAGTTTACGCATAAAATTATAAATTCGTATATTAATTTATATGATTAAATAAATTAGTTATACATAGCTCCTGAAACAGTTGAGCACTCACAAAAGAATTTATTTCACCATACCAAAAAATTGATATGGAAAGGGTTAATTTTGAAACATCGCTAAAAAAAAAACAAACAAAAAAAAACACACACACACACACACCTAGCAAGCATAGATATATTATTATATTAATAAAAAACATATGAACTACGTCGAATGCAATGGCGAGCAAATTTCTTCCTTAAAAATGAACACATAAACGAAAAGGAATATATGGTTTATATATATATATATATATATATATTTCTACAGAAATATATATATATATATATTTATATATATATATACTTCTGTAGAAATATATTTTCTTATAATATATACCAATCCTTATTTAAGTAGCTCAATATAATTACAAAATATCAACGTTTCGTCTCCATCGTCTTCATTGTAAGACTTCTTCTGGATACATAAATTGAAGAAGGTAAAATACAAGTACATATTTTAAATTATACTTATTGTGAAAAGGATGACTATATTCTATTTGTAAGTCGTATGAAATTAAAAAAGAGTTACGGCGTTGTGAAAGAGAGTAAGTAGGCCGTTAATATATTAAAAAAGACATGATGTAATTTTTATTCTTTTTGGGATGAATATAGCTGTTATGTGGATGTGTCACGGATATATATATATATATATATATATATATATATACATATATATATATATGAATATATATATATATATATATATATATATATATATATATATATAGTTTTTTTTTTGGAAAAAGAAATCCAGCAGAGTGCTCAGTTATTAGGAAAATCATAAAATAAGAGCATACTTATATTTTGTTTACAGAAAGTTCTAAGATGGGACAAATCATTGGTACCTTCGGTGTCAAACCGCATAATTAAGACCGTTTTAGATACCCATATCAAGCTCTCTTCAGCAGATGAGTCTTGGCTGAAATGGTCCTAATCATCGGGTTTGAAACCGACAGTACCAATGACTTGTCCCACCATCAAAATTTCTGTAAACAATATATATATATATATATATATATATATATATATATATATATATATATACAAGTTTACTAGATTAATACCCGTCCTAGGACGGATACAATTCCTCTAATAGAACTCTATTGCACAACCGTTTTACCCCATTACGAAGGTTAAAATCAAGATATAATGCTATTAAACCATTTTACACAAACTTTGAAACAAAAAAAAACTTTTAGATTCTAAAACTTATTATTATGAACAAACGAAATTCAAGGAATCTTGTTAATTTATGTCTAATGACTATGGGTTATGTTTATGCTAATCGGAAATATTTTAATTTTCATATGATACGTTTGGCTCATTTGAAGTACCCTAAAGCTCTTTAAAATACTCTCCAGAAATTTTATGAAAGTTTATTAACTGATGTCTAGATTCTTATTGTAAACATTTTATGAAAATTGGTCTTACTTGAATTTTTACGAAGACTTTATAATCTCTCTCTATTTTCGCCCTTTGTATACAACTGTTTTATTCTAAATATGGCCCACATTATCCACGCTTACACCTAACAGCTGTGTGCAAAAATCAACAATAATCGGTTAATTAGTTTAAGAGTGAATCTTATATATAAAATATATAAGCATATACCTAACATCATGGCATAATACACACACACATACACACACATACACGCACACACATATATATGTGCGTGTGTGTGTATATAAATATATTTATACAAAGAGTGAGATATAAGTTTGTATATATAAGTCTATTAAAATGGGTGTATATATATGTGTGTGTGTGTATATATATATGTATATATATAAATTTATATACTTGTGTATGTACATACAAACATATTACGTATAGCTATATAATTTGCGCGTATATATTTTATATATATATACACACACACACACACACACACACACACACACATATATATATATATATATATATATATATATATATATATATATATACGGCGCGTGCGTGTGTGTGTGTGTATGTGTGCGCGCGCGAGGAAAACCAATATTACCTCAATCTGTTTCGTTTTGAACGTTTTTGCGCGCATGAATAGACATAATTTGTTTTATCTCCATTTCACGTACACGTCAACTCGATATTGTCCGGTAAATCACATATCCGAATAAACAGGATATGTCATTATTTCGGATAATATCCTTTCTGGAAGGTTCTTCTCTGCAAACGACTTATACCTTTCGCCCCCCCCCCTCTACCCACAGCGGCACTCGGCTTTTTTCTTCCATACTATAAGGAAATCATCCGTGCATTTCTGAAACCGATGCCATTACTCTGCGAGTTGGAACTAAACGTACAAAGGCGCCACCTTCCCCGTAACCCCGTGACTTGGCCCGTTATCTCTCCCTGTCCCTTTTAAGACGCGGTTTTTTTTTTCTTCCTTTTTCTTTTTTTCATTTTTGGCATGAAATTGGTTTTTGCTCATTCAGTCTCTACCGGCACGTCCTTGATATCTGGCCAACGTTGGATGCAAAAGGAAATGGCGATAGCGTCCCCATTGCATCAATATTCAACGAAACTATATACATTAGTGTAAGTCGATATTGGAACTACAACATACGTTGTTTTGCAAAAGTTGCAACTTCATTAATAATAGAGATTAAGCATTTGTCTCTTTGAAGCCGAAAATATACTTATACTGCTTTACAAATATTATCTCTTTATAATGGAGGCTATGTATCTACCTGAAGGCTAAACTCTACTCATACTTTTATCTAGTATATTAATAAAAGGAAGTTGACTTTTGCCCTCCTAATGCAGTCACCATAGGACTATAAATACAAGTGCTACATATAATTCCAATACGCTCACGCTTTCCATTGATCCGTTTATTCTATTTCAGAATTTCCTATATTTATTACGACCTACCTGACTCTCACAAATACAATCGTAATTAATGGGCGTAACTTTCACTCACTCAGAAAAATCTACCTACACTCAACCATAACACCGCATATTCTTCATTGATCACATTTTTTCAGCCCAGTCCTCATTATTTGATTTTCTTGTTCTTTCACCAAATTCAACTCTGTGAATGGAAGACGAACCGTTCCCTCTAAGTTCGAAACTTTTCGTCGCTTTGATCAACTGAATATGACTTATTGATGGAATATCCGATTATTACTACTGAACACTAAACGAACATAGCATCCCATTCTCCTTCTTTCGGTGAAACGCCTTCTATTACAAAAATGAATAAAATCTTCGAACTACAATGATTGCCTTTTTACAAAAAAATATTCTTAAACGAATAATTTAATTCTTCACATAGAAATCATATTCAATCCTCGGTATAATTAATTAAAACTCAAATTCATTTTAAAGTACATATAGAGAGTAACGAAAAATTGTTGCCAATGGTTGCAGCTAGGCGAGTGTTTGCCGTGAATGTTTTTACGGGGTCGGACATAAATTAAAGCTCGGTCGAACACCTGTCATGAAAATAACTTTAAAATTATTGAAAGATTTTTTTGTAAACGCGAACGTCTAAATCTAGGTAGGAAAGTATTTTTGGTACTTCTGCAGAGTTTGAACTGAACTGTTTTTTTTTTAACTATTATTTTTTAAACTATTATTAATCTTACCATGAATTAACCCTAACTTCAGTTTTAGGTTTAGTTTGACAAAAGATAGAGATCTAAAGCACAGAAAGAGTACTCGGCATAAAAGAGCAGTGTGTAGAAAGGTAAGCAAAGAAAAGAAAATGACACGCAAGTGAGTAAAAAACTAAGAATTATTATAAGTAATTGGAGGGAAATAGAAAATATAAATTAAAAAGTATAGCAAGTAGTTCGGTCGGATTGACCTTCGATCGTTCTCAGGCATAGAGAAAAGTTACTGACTCCGTAGATGTTTTCGTATTCTTTGAGTGAGTCTGTATTTTATGGTTATTGTTTCGTATTTGTGAAAAATTGGTTGACAAAGGGAAAGGCAACTCTAATAAAGATCGACAGGGGATTATCTCCCTTCCATCACAAAAATTTGAAGGGTGTACAATGTTTTTTTTTCTACAATTAAAGGCTTCCAAATGCTACTAATCTTTAGGCTTGGTCTATTTTTAGCATATGTACTGTTCCTTGAGTCGCCTGATCTTCCACCTTGAATTACTGTCAATTAGTTTGACCTCGTTCTATCAAGGAAAGTGTGTTCCTTTTTCTTTCCATATGTGATTAGGTAGACATGGTCGATAAGTATATATATATAAGATTTTAAAGGTATATCTATATACATATATATACATATATATATATATATATATATATATATATATATATATATATATGATGAATATAATGGAAATAGTATTCCGACAAAATAGAGAAAATAAAAAAGGAACAAACCGTATTATGTGTTCACCAACGTTTTCGTCTTTATTTATATTCACCCAGAGGAAGTCTCGAAATAAAGACGAAACGTTGGTGAACACATAATACGGTTTGTTCCTTTTTTATTTTCTCTCTCTCTCTCTCTATATATATATATAATTTCTTTTTTTACATAGGCATCACCACTTATCAAGGCCCAGAGGCTACTCGAGGATAAGGGTTAAAGAGTGTACAGTAGAAATTGGACAATACAGTAACCGTTAGTAATAGAGATTAGGTAAATTTGTTAACTTGTCTTCCGTTTTTCTGCTTTCCAGCTGACTACAATATGGTTGTCTTCAAGTCTAACGTAAAGAAGTTTTTGATGAGCCGTTCCATATAAATTAAAAAATTCCACAAGCGAGCAGTTCTAAGAAAGAAGCTTTGCTCATGGAATCTACGTTTAGGTAGGCACAGATAAAGAGTAGGGGAAAATATGGATAGTGTTTTCTGCTAGACGGGTGTTTCTTGTGAAAGTTTGGCGAGGGGGGACCATAGAATGGAGCTCAGCTGAGCACTTGTCATGAAAATAACGATAAAGCAGAGACAAACTCGCAACATCTCTTCGTTTTTTTTTTTTTTTACACAGTGATCACCACTTATCAAGGCCCGGAAGCCACTCAGGGATAAGGGTTATTGCAAGTACATTACGTTAGTGAGGAGATTTGCTGAAATGTTTACTTAAGGGGGCGGTTCATTAGGAATTTGTTAACATTGGACTTGAAGACATCCAAGTTGTAGTCCGGAGGGAAGCAGGCAGACGGAACAGAGTTCCACAGGCGTGCAGTTCTAAGAAAGAAGCTTTGTTCATGGAATCTGCGTTTTGATTTAGGCACAGATATAGAGTGGGGGGAATTTGTCACAGTGGATTCAGCTAGACGGGTGTTTTTCGTGAAAGATTGGCGAGGGGGGACCAGAGATTGGAGTTCAGACGAGCATCTGCCATGGAAATAACGATAAAACAAGGACAGGCTCGCAACGTCTCTTCTGTGGGAGAGAGGTTGCAGGGTAGAGAAAAGGGCATCCCCCACTAAGCCACGAAGTCTATTTTGTACTCTGTCAAGGCAGGATAGGCTGTTTTTAGCAGCTCCTGCCCAGATATGGCAACAGTATTCCATCCTTGGACGTACTTGGCTTTTATATAGATAGAGAATTGCATCCGTAGTGAGATATCTTCTGGAGCGGTAGAAGGATCCCACCATCTTTCCAGCGACCTTGGCAACAGACTTGATGTACGTGTTCCATTTCAGATCAGGAGTAAAGGTCAAACCCAGAAGCTTGTCAAAACACGGGGCCTCACCCAGACGAGAGCCATCCATCACAATTGATGCCAAATGGGGATCAGAGCGTTGATGATGTAAGGATAGCAGTTTGGTTTTGGATGCATTAAAGGTAACCAGCCACCTCTTCCCCCACTGAACCACGAGCTCGAGATCAGAGGAGAGAGAATCAGAGAGAACTTTGTCATTTACAGCCTTTGATCTGTTGCCGTAGATGGTCGTGTCATCAGCACAGATGTCAACGAATGATTTAAGTATGTGTTTAGGGAGGTCATCTGTGAGAAAGAGGTTGCAGGGAAGAGAAAAGACATCCCCCACAAGGCTACGAAGTCTATTTTGAACTCTGTCATGGCAGGATAAGTCCTTTCTAGCACCTCCTGCCCAGATGTGGCAACAGTACTCCATCCTTGTGTTACATGAAAAGGGCTGTCCCCTTTTCATGTAAGTAAAAAAAAAGAGAATTAGTTAAATGAAAATAATATCAGGTAAAACGGGAATCGAACCCTGTAGATAAGTTTTAATGAACAATAGGTTTTTAGTGGAATGTCCAGTAAATTATTGATTCTGTTAAAATATTTAATAAATACAAATTTTGCTGGAAACTATTCACATTGTTAGAAAGAATGCATAATAAAATATGGGTTGCAGAATTAGAGAAGTAGGTTAAATTCTTTTGTAAAACCACAAGTAGAATGGGAAATTTCCTGGTCGTCAGAAACGGTTTCAAAAACGTGCAAATAGCGCATGTTGATGACACGTGACTTATAGTCACATAGAGCAGAAATAGGTGATTTCTCAATATAGGAAAGAGTTCGAAGTTAGTTAGGGGAGTCGAGGAGTCAGGGGAGTTGGATCAGTCCGACCAGGGAAACAGAGAGGTTAAGACCGAATCTTGGCACCGTCTGTTTTTAAAGAAGGTTTTAAAAGAAGATGTAAAGAAACTTTGAATTCCTGGATGCAAAGCCATTGACCGGTCATATGGAAGAAATAAATGATTATCATGTTTTTCATAACATGCGTCTTCGTGTTGTAATTCAACAGAAAAGGTATTGTCCATTTATGTTATAAGAACCTTTGATAAAATCATCATCTAAAAAAATATGTGTTAGAAAGTAGATGTGTCAAACTATAAATGTTATATAAACACTCCCGTTTCATACAGAACTGTCAAAAGCATAAATGCCAATCTCTCGGTCTATCTATCTATAAACCAAATCGCCTCTCAAAGTGTATTAATATGAACTTTGTGTTTATAAAAATGCACAACTGTCTCTCTCTCTTTACATGCACCTGTTAATGTCACCAATATGCTATCTCCCACAGCACACAACATGAACAACAACAAATATATAAGTTGTCATACAAACAAGAACACTAAATAAAAACAACGAAACATATACGAATATTTAGTACCTTTCGTCTAATAATAACACACATTACATAATACTTGGACGTACCTGGCTCTTATATAGATAGAGAATTGCATCAGCAGTGAGATATCTACTGGATCGATAGAAGGATCCCACCATTTTTCCAGCAGCCTTGGCAACGGATTTAATGTATGTGTTCCATTTAAGATAAGGAGTAAAGGTTAAGCCCAGAAGCTTGTCAAAATATGAGGCCTCCCCAAGACGAGAGCCATTCATTTCAATTGATGTCAGATGGGAATCAGAGCGTTGATGATGTAAAGATAAAAACTTGGTTTTAGATGCATTAAAAGTAACAAGCCACCTCTTTCCCCATTGTACCACTTGCTCAAGATCAGAGGAGAGAGAATCAGAGAGAACTTGGTCGTTTACGGTCTTAGATGTGCTACCATTACATGTCATTACATGTCTTATTACATTTCTAATCAAATTTCCTTAAGTCGCGTTTTATTTTTGTATTTATATATTCCTGGCCTTTCTCCTCTGCTAATGAGAAGCATTTGGCTTCGAAATGTCATGGCACAACGAGTTTCTTTATCCCCTTTGGCTTTTCTTAATGATCCAAGGATACTATAAAGTTTTTATTCAACTTTAGATTCTTATCTTATATTTATTATCCTCACAGACATACCCCCCACTATATATATATATATATATATATATATATATATGTATATATATATATATGTATATATATATATATGTATATATATATATGTATATATATATGTATATATATATATATGTATATATATATATATGTATATATATATATGTATATATATATATGTATATATATATATATATATATGTATATATATATATGTATATATATATGTATATATGTATATATATATATATGTATATATATATATATATATATATGTATATATATATATGTATATATATATATATATATATGTATATATATATATATGTATATATGTATATATATATGTATATATATATATATGTATATATATATATATATGTATATATATATATATGTATATATATATATGTATATATATATATGTATATATATATATATGTATATATATATGTATATGTATATATATGTATATATATATATGTATATATATGTATATATATATATATGTATATATATATATGTATATATATATATATATATATATATAATGGTCTGAAGTCATAACACGAGAACAATAATGGATAGCAATCCTTATAATAAAAGGGGAAAGTATGAGAATTACAACCAGTCATTCAAAATAGGCTGCTATATAATCAGCTCAATAGAAGAGAAGTTAGATATTCTAGAGCTAAAGTAAATAGAAAGTAAACGAAATTTATATTAGACCATTTACATATGTTCCAAGAATTCAAAACAATAACAAGTTAGAATTTTGCACTATCATTTCAGAGACGATATGCGTATATATCTAACGTATTTTTTAAAAAAATATTTCTCTGTATATATTAATTACTGCAAAATGAAACTCGAATGAAACATCAATATATATAGTTACGAGCCTGTTTGAGGAGCATTTTTTAATTTTTTAATGCTAAAAGAATAAAACATTTAAATCATTACGACATTGAACAAATGTGTCGTTGGCGTTTTTCTTTTATTTGTCACATTATCACCAGAGCTGTGACAAGAGAATATTCTTTTCATTATCTTGACTCTTGTATATATCAGTTAATATATGATTTTAGATAGAGTGATGTGGTTCTCGATAGATTAACTGTGTCTAACTGTGTCGGATATATACTCGAGAGTCCAAACAATGATAAAAATAGTCTCTTGTCATAGCCCTAGTTATTACTGCAATAAGGAACAGTGTGTGTGTGTGAGAGAGGGAGAGAGAGAGCGAAAGAGAGAGGCGATTGCGTTATCACAGGAAGTAAATAGCAATTATATTTTTGCTACTGTTGTTTCACACTGACATTAAAACTAAGACGCACCACTATTCAATTAGCAATTACTTAGCCATCGCTAGTCGGATAATGTATTTGTAATCGTTGATCAAAAATACATTATCCGACTAGGAACATTTTCAAATGCGCGCCATCATTGCAATCAGCAGTAAATTTTAACTAATATGGACGGCCTCTTTGTTATTAGCAGCACATTTTCCCTAAAAAGCTTACTTTAAAAAAGAACATAATTCACCTTCAAATAGCATTTTATGTATTACATTATCAGAGCGAAAAAAAAAAAAAAAGAATTGGACAGCCATTATAGACACGAAAAAAAAAACGTGGATTAACTCTGTCTCAGTTACCATATCTCGATTATGACGACCATTACTGTTATCACTACTGATAGACATCACTATCTATTGAGCAGTTACTTATGCTTCAAAAACTGACTGAATGGTTATCTCTCTCAACGAGAACGTGAGAGCGTGAACATCGGACTCTAAAAGCAATGCTGAAATATTGTAAAGTAGTACACGCGTTTACACACGTACACCCAACACGTTGTAGCAGAATACGTCGCAAGGAACATAGGATAAATAATAACTCGATCCTTTTTTTTTAACGGCGACATTTCCTCATTCTTCCGTCAAGCGTAACTTCTCGTAATGACTGTGACGTACGTCATCCACATCTGTAACGTGACCGTTACGCTGGAACCGTGTTCGTTACAGTTCAGACCTCTCTCGGACTCCCCCCATCCCGCCCTCCGACACCGGTAAAAAAGAAAATAAATAAATAAATCCGACTCGGCTTTTCTTTCCTTTTTTTTACACAAGTCGTTTAATATCGTTTTTCTTTCTTCCTGTCTCGACACCAGCTTAAAAATCTCTCGCCATCGTCCATCTCGCTCGGTGTACATTTTTCTTTGTCCAACCACACGCCGGTCGTAGCCAGATATTTCTCGTATTTGACTTTACACGTCCATATTCCCCGATGGAGTTTGCTTCTCCCTATCCTCGACCACGTGAAGTACATTTTCTTTTTTCTTCTGACACAAGCCCACGCACACTTCCTAATTTGCATATGTGCTTTTTTTCGGCTGCTGCTGTTAATATCTTCGCAAGCCAGCTATCCTACAGCTGCTGATATTTTTCTACGCGCTCATGCGCATTGTGTTAGACGTGTCTAATGAGCTCGTCCTCTCTCTCTTTCTCTCTCTCTTTCTCTCTCTCTTTCTTTTTTTCTCTCTCTCTTCTTTTAATATTCTTTCTTTTTTCTTGTCTGGACATCATTTCGCACACGGTTCGATATTTACATATGACCGTCCTACGCGCTCTGTTACAATATGTGTACGTTTGGGAAGTAATATACGCATGTAGTTTGCTTCATTTTACGATTGCATTAAATATAGAATTGTGTCTCTGTGTAGACAAAAAAAAATGCATCTTTTTCTTTGCAGTTCTTTCTCTGTGTATTGATAAAATGATAAAAGTGTATAAAATAATAAATTATAATTAAAGTAGAGAAAATTATAAATTTTTTCCAGTTTTTACTATAAATAAAAACAAAAACAAAAGAAAAAAACAAAACTGAACGAATAAAATATGTTCAAGGAGGTAAAAATGCTAAAGGTAGATAAAGATAGATAAAACTGATAAATATATAAAATGACAAATAAATCGTAAAAGAAGACGAAATAATAAAAATGTTTTGCTCAGGTTTTTCCTTTTAAGTGGAAAAATTAAAAAGCAGATAAAACGGTAAAATGATAAGTAAAAAAAGAAAATAATAAAAAAAATATGTAAAAATGAAAAGCGGTAGATAAAAATCATACACTTATAAGAGTAGATAAATCAATGAAATGAAAATAAATCGATAAAGCTTTTTCTCTTTATAACAAGAACGGGCGGATAGAAGTGGGAGGGGGAGGGGTCAAGCATTTATTTTTAATGTTATTTTACGAGAGCGGTCACTCTATATATCTTTATAACAAAGTCCGGCTAATTAGAACCATTTAAGTTGTTTTTTTTTTTTTTTAATATAACTCAATATAAATAAAAATGTCTTGTGTGCCATCAGCTAGAATCGAAAGCCCAACATAGCTTAATCGTAAAAACACAGCATGTCACGTGACTCTATACGTTCACAAAATCTGCAAAGAAAATGACATTGTTTAACTTATAACTTTAAATTAGCGCATGCGCAGAAAAAGACAGGTATAGTCGACTTACGCCAGGCCAATGTCAATGCCTTTTTTTTTCAATTTCGACCCTTTAGCAGCTATTTTTCCTGATAAAAATCTAATCGAAAGTGTCCAAATACCATATATATCTAATTCAAACTCTGTAAACCAAATATTTAAAGGGGGAGTTTGGTAGAGACTCTTTACATATACACCGACATAATTATTCATATATATATATATATATATATATATATATATATATATATATATATATATATATATTATGAGAATAATGGAAATAGTATTCCGACAAAATAGAGAAATAAAAAGGAACAAACCGTGTTTCGTGTTTCGTCTAAAACTGAGGAATATTTTAGTACGTATTTTGTGGGATAAAAATATAAAAGGCATTAAGAATACAACCGTTGATTAACGTAGCTTTAGTAAAATAATCATTAAAAATGTAACCCGCTCAGGTCGAATTGAATTGTACGAATCAGAAACAAATGAGATCTCAAAGCAAACTAAATACACAAAATTCCAAATAAGCGTCTTTCTCCTCTCTATTTCTCGATTTCTTTATCTCTTCATGGACTCTTACAAATGCGCTGAAGAAGAGACTAGGTGGCTGTTACACATGGATGCTTAGGATGGCCCTCAATACATCATGGAGGAGCCACGCAACAAACCAACAGTGTTATGGTGACCTACCACCAGTATCACTGAAAGTAAATCAGAGAAAGATGAGAGTAGCCGGTCACTGCATGAGACACAGCGAAGATGAAGCCAGCAAGCTCGTTCTCTAGATACCAACAGATGGACACCCAAACCGTGGTAGAAGAAGAATGACCTGTATTGACACCCTGCTACAAGAAACAGGATTTGAAAGTGTTCGGGACATGCAAACTATCACGCAAGATCGAGAGAACTGGAGAAGTCGTGTAGATTCAGTGGTGAAGCGTCCTAAAAGACAACGGAGATGAGAGGTGAGAGTGAGATTTGTATCTTACTCTCTAAGATTTAACTAGTATTATTCCTTATCATGATATTCCCTTACGTGACCATTCCGATATTTTTCTTGCTAGAATAAATTTATTTAGTAAAACAAGACATCGAATAATTACGGGAGGGACAACGTGAAGATTATCAACATTCCCAAGTGAAAGTGTCCATGTGAAATGAACTGGATTCAAACTTAGCACACCCAGGTTGTCAGTAGTTAATTACTGAGCTATTACTTCATCTACCCGTTATTGATGATGACGATGACGATGATGACGATGATGATGATGATGATGATGATGATGATGAGTTTAATCTTTTTGTTCTTTCTTTTATTACTTTTTATTACTTTTTCTTTCTTTATTACTGTCAACGAAGATAGATAGACAGAGAGCGAGAGAGCGAGAGAGGGAGAGAGGGGGTAGAAATCGAGAGAGAGGGAGAGTAAAAGAGAGGCGAGCGCAATGATGTCGGCTACTTTGCGAACGATCAGTAGGCGGCAAACGTCTTTGTCATATTTCAATATTGATAAGGGAACCAGACGACACGCTGAACAAATAACTGATGCGAATGCAGATTCTAACATGTATTGACTCCTGGGAGGTTAATAACGCAAGGAAACACGATCATGCACTAGTAGACGTACCCAATGGTCCACGGGTGTAAAATCTGTACAGTAAGACATCGTTAATTTTTCTTGAATATATATATATATATATATATATATATATATATATATATATATATATATATATGTTACATGAAAAGGGCTGTCCCCTTTTCATATAAGTAAAAAAAAAAAAAAGAATTAGTTAAATGAAAATGATATCAGATAAAACGAGAATCGAACCCTGTAGATAAGTTTTAAAGAACAATAATTTAAATGGAATGTCCAGTTAAATTGTTAATCCTTTTAAAATATTTTATAAATAAAATTTGGCTGGAAAATCTATTCATATTCTTGGAAAGAATGCCTAATAAAAATATCGGTTAGAGAATTAGCAAGTAGGTTAAATTCCTTTGTAAAACAAAGAGAATGGGAAATTTCCTGGTCGTCAGAAATGGTTTAAAAACGTGCAAATCGCGCATGTTCGAAACACGTGAATTGTGGTCACGTTGCCAGACATACGTGACGTCATGACAGAAATGATTTTTCAATATAGGAAAGGGTTCGAAAAGTTAACGAGGAGAATCAGATTCAGATAAGAGAATCAGAGAAGCAGAGAGGATCAGACCGATTCTCAGTTAGAGTCAGGGGAAGCGGGAGGCTTAGAAGGAACCATGTAACGACTTTGAATTCCTGAAGTACGGAATCATTTCCGACCGGTTGAAGAATAAACTACCATCATGTTTTTTATAACTGTCGTCTTTCTGTGTTCATCATTCCAACGAGAAAAGGTAATGTGTTTAATCATTCCAGTATGTATCAATGTATACCACTTCATATTCTTATCAAAGTATATCTCTTGTGAATATGAACTCTTTCCGTATAAATGTCTTCAACATGTACCTAGTTTCACTCTGTCTTCTCTCTAAATGAGCATTTAAAATATGTGTGTTGTCAACTACAAGAAACATTTAATAATATATGTATAGGCCGTCACGTAAATAATATGTACCACCTCTAAAATGGATATCACATATATATATATATATATATATATATATATATATATATATATATATATATATATATATATATATAAATATTTATAATATAAATAATATATAAAATTATTTCGTCAGATGAAACAAAAATTGAGCTTTTCGGAAGAAACATGCGCACTCGTGTATGTAGGAAAAAGGCACATAATTCAAACCATATAATACCAACCCCACTGTAAAATTGAAGTGTGATGATTTGGGGCTGATTCTATGCAAATGTTTTGGAGGAATTAAAATCATAGAAGGGAAAATGAATGCAGCAAAATACACGAAGATTTTGCCAACAAATCTGTTGAAAAGTGCCGCAGATTTGGGATTTGGCCATGATTTTATCTTCCAGCAAGAACATTATTTTAAGCACAAGGCTAAAATAACTATGAAATGGTTAAAGGATAATGAGATTAGTGTTCTACAGTGACCTAACCAGTCATCCGACCTTAATCCCACCGAAAAACTGTGGAAAACTTTGAATTTAAAGGGGCATGCAAGAGATCCCAAGAATATCAAGAAATTAAAGAAAGTTTGCAAAGAAAAATGGTGAAACTATCACCAGGTGCTTGTAAGAAACTAATTTGCAGTCATAGACAGCGTTCGGAAGTTGTAAGGCTGAACAGAGGATATGCGATAAATGTGTTAAATACTTTTGTAGACGAATAATTTGAGTTTTCGTTAATAAATATTTGTAAACTAAGTATATTTTCATTTCCTTTTTATTTTGAGATAGATAATATTTGTTCAAAGATTGGGTGTAAATTTCATACAAATTAACGTGATATTTTTTGAGAAATACACTAAAAATGGTTTTAGTGTATTTCTCAAAAAATATCACGTTAATTTGTACCAAATACTTTTGCTACCTACTGTATATAATCTTCGAAGTATTTTAATCTTTAAAGCTACATAGGAAAAGAAAAATGTTACAAAAGAAAAAAAAATTAAGTCTTTCGTTAGAAAATTATTTTGCTAGTAAGTTAATTAATCTCCTGCAATCGCTGAATCCATTTACTTTCATGAATCCACAATATTCCTAGTGTTATTTCAGGGATCATCAGTTGTTTACTATGAAACGCTGTTTTGAGGATCTATCTATATACATATGTATGTATGTATGTATGTATGTATGTATGTATGCATCTTTGGGGTGGAGAGGGCTCCCGTAAGCCGTGGTGAAGGCAACCTTTCTAGGAGAAGCAAATCTCTGATTTAAAAAACCATAAAGCGGGAGACCAGTACCCGCATTAAGCTGGTCTGCAGTTTAATTTGTTGCTGGCTATCTTGCTCTTGCTTGTTGCTGGATCTCAACATTTTGAACCGAGAGAGAGACTTAGATGTCGTACAAAGCTAAGACTCTGTAACATCATATTTGTATAGATACTCTCTCAAGCATTTGGGCTCATGTCTGAGGGAGTGGCACTCGTCTGACAAGAGACGTTGCAATCATCATGTATGTATGTATGTATGTATGTACACAAGCTTAGAGTGCTACAGAACGAGTGATGGCCCAATCTCGCCGTAAGAACTTAGCAGTACGCGGACGCTGGTGACTAAAGAGGCTTTTATGAAGCCCTCAAGACAGTGTATGGCCTCCACACCATGTTCAGAGTCCTCTGTATAGTACGGACGGCCAGACGCTCCTAACGGATGTCTGTTTATCTGTGTGTCTGTATGTCTGTGCATCTCTCTGTGTACATATCCCTACGCAACAACTCTGTCAATTTTAAGTCTACAGACTCGAAATTTGATATACAACGTACTGAGATCTGGGAAAATCTTTGTGATCGGTTTTCGGCCAGAAATTTGGCTGGTAAGGGGCCAAAGTTCAACGATTTGACCTTTGAGAACTCTACCAAACACCTCCAACAATTTTGGGTTGAAACACTTGAAATTTTAGATATAGGTTCCTTGGACATAGATCTAATTTAATAACTTGATTTGAGCCCCAAACAATAAATGTTAAGGGGGTCATAATAGGAGTTAAAGTTAAAAAAAAATTGGATTAACACTGAAAGAAGTCGCTGAGTTTACATATCTGGGCAGCAACATAGCTTCCACAGAGAGAGATATCGGAATTTTCATCTCAAAAGCATGGACCGCATTGGATGAGCTACATTCAGTATGGACTTCGAGACTGGCTGACAAACTGAAAAGGCAGTTCTTCAGGGCAGTGGTAGAGTCTGTCCTTGTTTCAAATAGCACACGACACCAACTGTGAACCTGAAGATCTGAGGCAACTGATGGAAGACAGGAAACTCTGGAGAGGAAGAGTCATATTGTCCGGGCAAGGAGCCCGTCATGATGATGATGATGGATCTTGGAATGTAACTATACCGTTACACACACACACACACACACACACACACACACACACACACATATATATATATATATATATATAGTCATCCACATACAGTAGCGTTTCGCTGTTTCACAGCTCATCAGTGCGGCTAGACAAGCAACTACCTCAAGCCAGGATCGAAACCCGATCACCCAAACGACAGTCGGAGCTTCTAACCGCCGCGCTATACGGCTGCTGCTATGCGGGCAGTGAATTAACAATGTTTTGACATTGTCCAAATACCTAAGCTCAATTTGTTTACACAAAGAGGATCGCTTCATACGCAAATGGTAATTTGTATATCACTTCCCAAATGATCAACCTAACATAGGGAGCATTATAACAATGACGGTGGCTTAGTAATACGCTCTCTAAATGCAGTTTTGGTTTGATACAAGGTGTTTACAAAACTTGTCTCAATTTGCAGTCATTAGTTTATCGTGTGCTTTTATTTCTGTATTGCTGACATCTCAAACAAATTTTTACGCCAAAAAAACGCAAAATCACAAGAAGAAAAAAAAAGCATAAAATATAAACCAAATAAAAAATAAGAAAGAAAAAAAACTTTAAAAAAAAAAAACGGGAAATCTATTTAGACAAGATTTTCGATAAAAATTCGGTTATCCGAAATTCGTTTCCGTTTTCTCGTCTCCGAAACGGCACATGTTTATTTTTTTTCCTCAGCTTATCAACATCGGAATTGCGGAAGAGAAAAAAAATAACGGAGAAATCCGAAAATATTACCTAGACTTATTATATCGATCGCTAACTGATGAGATTGCTGACTGCTGTAGAAACGGTTTGCGAATCTCGACTCAAAACACACACCATAGCTAACCGCACTAAGAATCTGTGACACGGCGAAACATATATTTCTGTGTTATTCTCCCTCCCTCTCTCTCTCCCTCCCTCTCTCCCTCTCTCTCTCTCTCTCTCTCTCTCTCTCTCTCTCTCTCTCTATATATATATATATATATATATATATATATATATATATCTATAAAAGTGAACGTGTCTGTCTATCTGTCTGTCTGTGTGTCTGTGTGTCTGTGTACATTTCCCTACGCAATAACTCTGTCAATTTTTAGTCTATAGACTCGAAATTTGAAATACCGGGTACTGAGATTTGGGAAAATCGATGTGTCAGCCAGAAATTTGGCTGTTAAGGGGTCAAATTTCAACGATTTGACCTTTGAGAACTCTACCAAACTCCTCCGACAATTTTGGGTCTAGACACTTGAAATTTTAGATATAGGTTCCTTGAACATGGATCTAACTTAATAAAGCGATTTGAGCCCGAAACAATAAATTTTAAGGGGTTATAATAGGGGTCAAAGTTTTAAAAAATTAACCATTTTTTTTGTTTTTTTGCTTTTTTTGCACAGCATACACCTCCAAACACCCGAGCAACGCCGGGCACCCCTGTTAGTATATATATATATATCAATAGAAGTGAACGTGTCTGTGTATCTGTCTGTCTGTGTGTCTGTCTGTGTGTGTACATTTCCCTATGCAATAACTCTGTCAATTTTTAGTCTACAGACTCAACATTTGATATACAGGGTACTGAGATTTGGGAAGATCTATGTGATCGGTTTTCGGCCAGAAATTTGGCGATTAACGGGTCAAAGTTCAAATATTTGACCTTTGAGAACTCTACCAAACTCCTCCGACAATTTTGGGTCGAAACACTTGAAAGTTTAGATATAGGTTCCTTGGACATGGATCTAACTTAATAACTTTATTTGAGCCCAAAACAATAAATGTTAAGGGGTCATAATAGGAGTCAAAGTTAAAAAACATTTGACATCTGCGGTCTATACCAAATTACTCAGACAGTTTCTGGTCTAAACATTTGAAATTTGGCATAAAGGGTATTCAGAGATAGGGCAAGTTTTTCCATCGGTTTGGGTCGAAAATTTTCAGTTACCAATATATAAATGTATGTATGTATGTATGTTGTCATGTCTGCCAAACACTTTCGACAGAGGCGACGGATTTTCTACAGAACAGTATCGTTTTGAAGTTCGACCTTTCCGACGACAAATATCGAAAAATAAGCTAAAAACATCAATATCTTCACCTTAAATTGGGCACTTTTCTACAGGGGGAGGGGTCGCTTTTTCGCCGATATTTTTTAAAGTCATCCTCTCCTTTCGATTGTCTAGACTTAATTTTAAAATTTGGCGGTGATCGTAACAGCATAGACGTCAGGGTTTTTTTCCTGTTCTTTTCCTCCTTTGCGGTACGGGTTCGAGCCTGCCTTCCTACTACCACTTTATTTTTTGCTCAACATACACATCTAAACACCCGGGCAACGCTGGGCTGAAATGCTAGTATATATATATATATATATATATATATATATATATATATATATATATATATATATATATATATATGCGACAGTCCACGCTTTCGTATATATATATATATATATATATATATATATATATATATATATATATATATATATATATATACTGAAAAACTGTGTGACAGCTAAAGAGTGTGTCTGTGTATGACTATAGAGGCTCCAAATCTTGGGTTGAGCATATTAGGGAGTGAAATAGGAAACTGTCACTAGCATATAATTCAATGCTCATTGTGTAAACAGATTGAGCTTATGTGTTTGGGCAAAGTTTGATCATTATAATTTCACATACCATTTTAGCAGCAGCCAAATAGCATAACAGAACATAGAAGCGCCCACTATATATATATATATATATATATATATATATATATATATATAGAGAGAGAGAGAGAGAGAGAGAGATAGATGAGAGAGAGAGAGCGAGAGAGAGAGAGAGAGAAAGTCAACCAAAGACGGACTGTTTTCAGCTCTTCAATGAAGCTACACTACCTGAAGCGAAGATTGAACCTCGACTGCCTGGAGGCTATCCGATAATCGTTAATCTTAATATGAGAGAATAAAAGAAAATAAAGTAATAAAAAATAAAAATAAAAAATAGATTGAGATCCTTAATTTTAAATAAAAAATGAGAATGAAATAAGTATAAAGTAATGCTTAACTTTATTTCATAAACCAAAACTTTTCTTAAATCACAGAAATAAGGTAGCCGATATTTTTATAAATAAACAAAACTTATCGTCTAATACGAAACTAACATAGAATCGAAACGATTTAACTTAGTTTATATGGCCAGATTATAAAAATAAAATTAAAAATAAGTTATATTAAATAAAGAAATATAGAAATCTAATTTAAGAAATCAACGAATAGTATTAATAAAACATATTAAATGGTTATAGGTAATTAGTGATAACATCGTATGATTTTTTAAAATAATGATACGAAAATATGTAGATATATAAATATTTGAAAAAATACCTTGCAAGGATGCAACAGAGGTAAAATAGTTTACTTGTTTTCTTTTCCTTTTAAGGGAAATGTTTCCATAATGTTCTATTGTTAAAGTGTTTTTCATTCAATACGTCTGAAGAAAGGCTGTTCATGTGAAAATTTTCAAACGCCATAATGTTTGAATTTGTTCAATTGGTATTGAAACAATTGTAACGAACAATGAAATACACTTTTTGTTGCTACTATCCATTCTTTGAAGTCTTGATTTTTGTTAAAACAGTATATATATGTATGTATATATATATATATATATATATATATATATATATATATATATATATATATATATAGTAGTTCAGATTAAGAATGTATTCCAAGGATAAAAATTTGGGTTTATATCATAGCGCTCAATATAAAATTTATTCATACAAACATGTACAATATTATAATAATAATGATAATCCTGATTTTGTTTGATAGTATCTCCCTACGATGTTTCGCAGTTTTTTTTAAATGTACTTCCAGACGACTTGATATCACACCAAACGTTCCTACTAAGACAAGGATTACTTAGTGTTTGGACGCTTGCGCACGTCTTACCTTCAAGAAGAACAGAGCATAATTATCACACTCCTCCTTCTCCTTCTCAATCATATTCTTGTCCTAGAGCCCTGAAAAGTCTACGATTTGTCACCTCTTCGTAAGCTTGCCAATGACTACCAAATCCGGACGACAATAATAATAATAATAATAATAATAATAATAATAATAATAATAATAATAATAATGATAATAATAATAATAATGATAATAATAATAATAATAATAATAATAATAATAATAATAATAATAATAATAATAATAATAATAACTAGCGGGACCTGTGGAAATTCCACATCAGCATTTTTCATATGTAATGTATTGTTGCTGGGCATGTTGGGAGCGTTCTGTTCAGCATGAATGAAGGCACAATCATATTATTCTACTTTTTTTTTATTAAAACTGTATCCCCCCCTTACTAAAATAATAACCTTGATATATTTCCTGGGCTAATTATTTCATTACAAACACACCGGTCAATTAACTCACATTTTATCATTTTTCATAATTATTGAATATGTTACTATGTTCGACAATAATTGTTCATAATTTCAATCCACATTATCGCCTCTCCCTTTACTAAAATATTAAATTTGATA
The DNA here is from genome assembly GCF_053919585.1 of Euprymna scolopes. Taxonomy (NCBI): domain Eukaryota; kingdom Metazoa; phylum Mollusca; class Cephalopoda; order Sepiida; family Sepiolidae; genus Euprymna; species Euprymna scolopes. The sequence goes on along the minus strand of NC_136514.1, from coordinate 26,631,977 downwards.
TATTGTATTAGCTGATTATTTTATAAAAAACACAACTATTAATGAACTCACATTTCATCATTTTGAATAATTCTTGGATATGGTACTAATTTTGACAATTTTTCATCATTTAAACTCATCATATCGCACACCTTACTAAAATAACTTTGATATATTGTCTAGACTGATTATTTCATTACAAACACACACATCAATCAACTCACATTTCATTTTTCGTAATTCTTGTATATGCTACTAATTTCGACAATATTTTTTTTATAATTTAAACCAACGTTGTCGCCCAACCTTACTAAAATAATAACTTTGATACATTTGCTGGGCTGATTATTTCATTACAAACACTAATCAATTAACCTCTGTTTCATCATTTTTCATAATTCTTGGGTATGTTACTAATTTCGACAATAATTTTTCATAATTTATACCCACATTACCGCCCCTCCTTAATAAAATAATAGCTTTGAAATATTGTCTGGGTTTATTATTTTATTACAAACACACTAATGCATGAAATCACATTTAATCATTTTCATAATTCTTGGATATGTTACTTATTTCGACAATCATTTTTCATAATTTTAACCCACATTTTCGCCCTTCCCTCTTTACTAAATAGTAACTTTGATATATTGTCTAGGCTGATTATTTCCTTACAAACACACCAATCAATTATCTAATATTTTATCATTTTTTCGCAATTCTTGGATATGTTACTAATTTCGACAATAATTTTTCATAATTTAAGCCCTCCTTATCTCCTTCCCCTTTACTTATATAATAACTTTAATATATTGTCTAGGCTGATTATTTTATTATAAACACACCAATCAATTAAATCACATTTCATTATTTTTCGTAATTCTTGGATATGTTACTAATTTCGACGATGATTTTTTATAATTTAAACCATCCTCGTCGCCCTCTCTTACTAAAAATTACTTTGCTATATTGTCTGGGCTGATTATTTCATAAAAACCACAACTATCAGTTCACTCACACTTAATCATTTTTCTTAATTCTTGCATATGTTACTCAGTTCAACAATTATTTTTAATATTTTTAACCCACATTATCAACACCCTACTACTAAAATAATAACTTTGATATATTATCTGGGATGATTATTTCATTTCAAACACACCAATCAATTAACTCACATTTTGTCATTTTTCATAATTCTTGGATATATTACTAATGTCGACAATCATTTTTCATCATTTTAACCCACATCATCGCCCCACTTACTAAAATAATAACTTGGATGTATTGTCTGGTTTGATTATTTCATTGCAAACACACTAATGCATCAAATAACATATTACATTTTTCATAATTCTTCGATATGTTACTAATTTTGACAATTATTTTTCATAATTTAAACTATCCTTATCGCCCTCTCTTACTAACATAATTACTTTGATATATTTCCTGGGCTGATTATTTTATTATTAAACACACAATCGATTAACTCACATTTAATTGTCGTTCATAATCCTGGATATGTTACTAATTTCGACACTAATTTTTATAATTAAAAACCTACATTATGCCTCTCCCTCCTACTTATATAATATATCTGATATATTGTCTGGGCTTATTATATCATTACAAACACACCAATCAAGTAACTCATATTTTATCATTTTTCATAATTCTTGGATATGTTACTAATTTTGACAATAATTTTCATAACTTTAACCCACTATGGCGCTTCCCCTTACTTAAATAATAACTTTGATATATTTCCTGGGTTGGTTACTACATTACAAACAAATCAATTAATTCTGGGTATTCTCATAGTATCTATGTTTCGCCTATCTTATCCAATCCCGGGTGACGCCGCATATTCTGCTAATATATATCATTCACCTATCTCATTCGATCCCGGGCGACGCTGGGTATTTTGCTTCTATATATTTTACACCTATCTCATTCAATACTGGGCGACGCTTTCTGATAGTATATATTTGCATATCTCATTCAAGCCCGGGACTGACTTCATATCCGTCACCCCACTGTTGAAAATATACATTAAATAAAGTAATGTTTTAATCGTAAACTGTTTCAGTCATTTCCGGGACTGGCTTTATATCCCCAACCCACTGCTAAAAATATACATGAAATAATGTAATGTCTAAATAGTAAACTGTTTCAGCCATTTCTGGAACTGACTTATAATCTCCAACCCACTGTTGAAAATATACATGAAATAAAGTAATGTATAAATGGTAAACTTTTTCAGCCATTTCCTGGACCGACTTCTTCCACCCTACTGTTAAAAATATACATTAAATAATGTAATGTCCAAAACGTAAATGGTTGCAGCCATTTCCGGAACCGACTTCCTATTTCCCACCCCAATATTAAAAATATACATTAAATAAAGTAATGTGTAATGCGTAAATGGTTTCATCCATTTTCGGGATTGATTTAATATCCCCCACCCTACTGTTAAAAATATACATGAAATAAAGTAATGTTTAAATCGTAAACGGTTTGAGTAATTTCCGGGACTGACTTCATATCCCGTAACCCACTGCTTAAAATATACTTGAAATAAAATAATGTTTAAACCATAAACTGTTTCAGCAGCTTTTCGAAAGTAATACATAAAAAATTAACACGGTTAGAGATTAGGCAACCATTGCTTCAACATAAATTTCTGAGTGTAGTATCAGTTTCAGCATTTCAGTGATTTAAATCCCTCCTTTTTTGGTCTTGGTTAATGGAGGAGAAATCCTTCATTACTGATACAATTTTTATTTTTGTTATTGACCAGAGTGCCCATTTTGGGGAGCTGGTTTCCCCCTAAATGCATAACCGACCTCATGTTCAATTCCGCCCTTGTGGGGAGGCAAGTAAACAAAAAAAAATAATCAGAATGGACATTTTCCAGGACATTTTATAATTAATCAGAAGTGACATTTCCTGGGCATTTTGTAATTAAATCAGAAATAACTTTTTCCAGTTACTTTTTTAATATCAAAACTTTGTTACATTAAACATAGTACCTATTCACAATGCCTCCTCACGGGAGAGATTTAGACACTGGGGTCGTTTTTTAACGTGGAGAAAAAATTGTCTTAGTCGTAAAGGATTTCTCTTCCACTGAGAGAGAAGACATTGAAATGTAGCACCTGAAGAACAGATACTAACTACACTTTGATCTTAGCCAAAAGGCCAAGAAAGACAAATCATTTTTATTAGCTTTGCCTTAACAGCGACACCAATTTTTTTTTTTATATTTCAATTTCTTTTCAAGGGTGACAAGGTTTATTTGGAATATTCCACTTTTTGGAATATTCCACTTTGCTTTTTTAGGGATGCACAGCATGATAACGGACGAAGCGATAAGCGTAATAATAATAATAATAATAATAATAATAATAATAATAATAATAATAATGATAATGATAATAACAACAACAACAAAAACAATAATAATAATATTAATAATAATAATGATAATGATAATGATAATAATAATAATGATAATGATAATGATAACAACAACAACAACAATAATAATAATAATAATAATAAAAATAATAATAAAAAAAATAATATTAATAATAATAATGATAATGATAATGATAATAATAATAATAATGATAATGATAATGATAACAACAACAACAACAACAACAATAATAATAATATTAATAATAATAATAATGATAATAATAATAATAATGATAATGATAACAACAACAACAACAACAACAATAATAATAATAATAATAATAATAATAATAATAATAATAATAATAATAATAATAATGTATAGACCAGGACATAGACCACAAGACGTAACATATTAAATAATATAAATAACTTAAATACTGAGAATAGAAATACCTCTTACTTAATGGACGCTGTCGACTTACATCTGCTTATCACACTAATATCACTTTTTAGCAACAACATCTCTCTAAACACACAGAATGAAACAAAAGAGATTGTTCAAACCACCTTAGGGTAAAAACATAGCGACTAATATATTACGAGAATTGAAAATAATTGAAAATTGTTTTAAGCACGTACCTAAGTAGAGCTTGATTGTAAACAAAACTACAATAAAACTGACAATTATGCCTAATAATAATTATCTCTGCTAATATAAATTTAACGAAGAACAATTTCCATCTATTAATGTACACTCGGAGAATTTGGCCCTGTCGGTGGGGCATTAGAATACACCGACTGCCCCCTGCAGAGGGTAAAAGTCGCTCAATGGGGGTCCTGGATATGACCTTAAACTATATCCAGTGGTGAGACCCAGTTTGTGGGCTTTGGGGAATGTGGAGCCACCCTTTAATTACCATTGCTCCCAGGTCCACTCTGACCCAGAGTGGTAGTACCTGTTAGGGTTCCAACTATTGATTAAATAGAAACCGACTTGAAAACAACAAATATATTCTATTAAAAAATTTTTTTCTTCAAAATCTTTGGATTCGGCATTAAATAACCCGAAAACGGTTGATATGCCGTAAAACAAAAACAACCAACCAGCCAACACTCGGAGAATTGTAACTACCGGAATAATGTCTATGAATAGTCCAGTCTATGAATGGTCCAAAACATATTAATGATACTACGCAGATATTTTTTTTAAAACTGGATGTCTACTATATAATTTTGTTTCTAAGATTTTTTTTTTCATATGAAGTGTTCTTTTTTAATCTTATGTTTCATTTCTGTAGATTTGATGGTATCTTCTTCCAGAACTCCCAAATATTTTTAGGTATCATGTTAACTGAAAGTCCTTCTCTTTTGGATGGGCAGTTCTATATCTCCTAATGTCTCCCGAGTATGAAATTCACAAGTTGTCTCCAGTCGCCTGTACATCCCCGTTAGGAAAGATGACCACGTTAGGTTTTTGCAACTCTTGCAGGGAGGTGTCGACGTCCTCCTACATGCAGCGGCCATTGGTCTCCATTGGAACTTGAATAACAACAAGCCTCCCCACGGTCCCCGTTCTCTTCTCATTTGTCCAGTGCAGGTCTGGTAAGTGCTCTCTCTTCGGTCTTTCTATCTCCCTTGACCCTTTTCGGTTATTTGGCATCACTCTTTTGAGGGGGGCGGTGATGAGGTAATGAGAGGAGATGAAGGAGGGAATAGAAACCTTATAGATATGCAGCTTCAATGTTCTTGGTTCCATGTAACGTTTCTTCAATGTTCTTGGTTCCATGTAACGTTTCTTCATGTTTTTGGTTCCATGTTACGTTTCTTCATGTTTTTGGTTCCATGTAACGTTTTTTCATGTTTTTGGTTCCATGTAACGTTTCTTAATGTTCTTGGTTCCATGTAACATTTCTTCATGTTTTTTGGTTCCATGTTACGTTTCTTCAGGTTTTTGGTTCCATGTAACTTTTCTTCGTGTTCTTGGTTCCATGTAACGTTTCTTCATGTTTTTGGTTCTATGTAACGTCTCTTCATGTTTTGGTTCCATGTAACGTTTCGTCATGTTTTTGGTTCTATGTAACGTCTCTTCATGTTTTGGTTCCATGTAACGTTTCTTCATGTTTTTGGTTCTATGTAACGTCTCTTCATGTTTTGGTTCCATGTAACGTTTCGTCATGTTTTTGGTTCCATGTAACGTTTCTTCATGATTTTCATTCCATGTAACGTTTCTTCATGTTTTTGGTTTCATGTAACGTTTCTTCATGTTCTTGGTTCCATGTAACGTTTCTTTATGTTTTGTTTCTGCACCAGTTCGTCTGGCCCGCGCATGTAGCTCATGTGTATTAGTGCAGTCAAGGATTTTTCTGAATATTTCATCTGTTTTCATTATTGTTATTCCTTGTATCTTTCCAGCCATTCCTCTGATTCCAATTTCTCCCATTCATTTTCAAAGTTTTTCGGAATTGTTCTCTACTAAACTGGTCATGCATTTTCTTATCAACCCATTTGACTTTCATTTTTTGTTCATTTATTGTCTTACTAGTCCACTTGCGTCTTACTAGTCCAATCACTTCCAATTTTTCACATTTTTTACGCCCTTTAAACATAAACTTTCAGACTATTTTCTTCTCCTTTTACATATCGTTCTACAGTTATTAGTCTTTGTTTCTTTTTTCTTTTCATATATCGACATAACTCTTTAGGTGAAGAGCTCCATTCCTTGTCATCGTTTTCCTTGTCATTCCATCCATATGTTTAAGCTCATTCTCTTTCCATTGAACAGTACCCGCCCCATATCCAAATATATCTACTGCTCATGTGTTTACTGTGGATATCTTGACATTGTCCTCCCTCTTTTTCTTTCACATATAACCTATTGGCATCACTCTTTAGGTGAAGAGCTCCATCCATTGTCATCGTTTTCCTTGTCATTCCATCCATATGTTTAAGCTCATTCTCTTTCCATTGAACAGTACCCGCCCCATATCCAAATATATCTACTGCTCATGTGTTTACTGTGGATATCTTGACATTGTCCTCCCTCTTTTTCTTTCACATATAACCTATTGGCATCACTCTTTAGGTGAAGAGCTCCATCCATTGTCATCGTTTTCCTTGTCATTCCATCCATATGTTTAAGCTCATTCTCTTTCCATTGAACAGTACCCGCCCCATATCCAAATATATCTACTGCTCATGTGTTTACTGTGGATATCTTGACATTGTCCTCCCTCTTTTTCTTTCACATATAACCTATTGGCATCACTCTTTAGGTGAAGAGCTCCATCCATTGTCATCGTTTTCCTTGTCATTCCATCCATATGTTTAAGCTCATTCTCTTTCCATTGAACAGTACCCGCCCCATATCCAAATATATCTACTGCTCATGTGTTTACTGTGGATATCTTGACATTGTCCTCCCTCTTTTTCTTTCACATATAACCTATTGGCATCACTCTTTAGGTGAAGAGCTCCATCCATTGTCATCGTTTTCCTTGTCATTCCATCCATATGTTTAAGCTCATTCTCTTTCCATTGAACAGTACCCGCCCCATATCCAAATATATCTACTGCTCATGTGTTTACTGTGGATATCTTGACATTGTCCTCCCTCTTTTTCTTTCACATATAACCTATTGGCATCACTCTTTAGGTGAAGAGCTCCATCCATTGTCATCGTTTTCCTTGTCATTCCATCCATATGTTTAAGCTCATTCTCTTTCCATTGAACAGTACCCGCCCCATATCCAAATATATCTACTGCTCATGTGTTTACTGTGGATATCTTGACATTGTCCTCCCTCTTTTTCTTTCACATATAACCTATTGGCATCACTCTTTAGGTGAAGAGCTCCATCCATTGTCATCGTTTTCCTTGTCATTCCATCCATATGTTTAAGCTCATTCTCTTTCCATTGAACAGTACCCGCCCCATATCCAAATATATCTACTGCTCATGTGTTTACTGTGGATATCTTGACATTGTCCTCCCTCTTTTTCTTTCACATATAACCTATTGGCATCACTCTTTAGGTGAAGAGCTCCATCCATTGTCATCGTTTTCCTTGTCATTCCATCCATATGTTTAAGCTCATTCTCTTTCCATTGAACAGTACCCGCCCCATATCCAAATATATCTACTGCTCATGTGTTTACTGTGGATATCTTGACATTGTCCTCCCTCTTTTTCTTTCACATATAACCTATTGGCATCACTCTTTAGGTGAAGAGCTCCATCCATTGTCATCGTTTTCCTTGTCATTCCATCCATATGTTTAAGCTCATTCTCTTTCCATTGAACAGTACCCGCCCCATATCCAAATATATCTACTGCTCATGTGTTTACTGTGGATATCTTGACATTGTCCTCCCTCTTTTTCTTTCACATATAACCTATTGGCATCACTCTTTAGGTGAAGAGCTCCATCCATTGTCATCGTTTTCCTTGTCATTCCATCCATATGTTTAAGCTCATTCTCTTTCCATTGAACAGTACCCGCCCCATATCCAAATATAGCTACTGCTCATGTGTTTACTGCGGATATCTTGACATAAGAACCAACCGTAGTCTTCACTTGTATTCTTTTCCTATTATTTCCTTCATTTCAGCTTCTTTTATCTTATTTAATCACACAATTCCTAAATAGGTGTATCGTCCTTCTCCAACCTCTTTTATCATTTCTCCAATCCAAAAGTTTTATTCCTTTACTTTAAACAATTTTTCCCCTTTTCAATTTCAAGGCATCACACTTCTTCATGCCAAATTCCATACTTATGTCATTACTGAACATTCGAACAGTTCTTACAAGCATATTTAGCTGGTATTTATTCTTTGCGTTCAGTTTTAAGTCATCCATAAATAATAAATGGTGTACCCAGTGCTCCTTCTTTCCCCACTCATAACATGCATTTACCTTTCATAATATGAACGACAAGTGTACCATACTCAAAACAAAGACCAATGGTGACAAGCTGTTCCCCATAAAAAATCCCTCTCTTCACACGAACTTCTCCAAGATCTTCTCCATTTGATGTTAATGACATTTTCCATTGCTTTATACTTCTTTTCAAGAAATCTCACACATTTACTGCTATTCCAAATATTTCCATACATTCTTTAGTCCAGCTATGGGGAACCAGATCATATGTTTTGCGGTAATCTATCCATGACATGCATAGATGTGTGAATCCAGAAGTACTTCCCTATCAATAAGCAACTGCTCCTTGATCCCTCTTCTACCTCTTGTACATCTCTTTTGTTACTCTGCTAAGATTTCTTGCTGTTCCAGATATTTGTAAATCTCATTTGTCAGCATGCCTGTTAGCAGTTTCCACATCAGTGGAATGCACGTGATGGGCCGATAGTTATCAACCGCAGCGCCCTTTCAAATATCCTTTTGCCAGAGCACTGTTCTTTGCGTATGCTCCATTCAGAGGTTACATCTTCTGTCGACATTCCATCAATTTGAGATGCAATACTTACATGCAAACTGGTAAAGTTTTTTTAACAAATACCCATGTACAAAATATGGTCCGGGAATTTTCCAATAGACGAATACTCAACACAAGTAAATCCTTCTTAAATAAGAGAAGAATCCAGCTTGTCCTCGATAGTCGTACGTCTAAACAATATGATATAAATGCGGGTGTACCTCAGGGGTCTATCTTTGAATCTCTATTATTCTTGATATTCATAAATGATTTCCCTGATAAAATAGTCACTAAGATGAGTATATTTGCTGACGACACCACGCTCTATAACAGGCATGGAAGGAAAACGAATGAACACATATCCAAGGCAACGATGGAAACCTAAGAGGAAAACATCCATTCTATAGTCGAATGGTTAAAAGTCGATGGTAATGTTCAATGTTGCAAAGACTAAGCTCGTTTCCTTTAATAATTACAAGAAATCTTCGCAACCATTAATAGCTATGACCAAAGATATATAACCTGAAAGTACTTCGTTCAAACTCCTCGGCTTAATGTTCACAGAGAACATGAGCTGGAACAGATGCATCAAGAGCATTGCCAAGACTTCTACGAAGAAAGTGAGTTTTCTCTACCGTGCTAGAAAGTTACCTACGCCTAAAAGTATCCTATACATCTACAAAGCAACCATTCGCCCATGTATAGAGCAATGTTGTAACATTTGGGCTGGTGCAACTTCTGCTAGTTTCTCACTCCTGGACAGGGTTCAAAAGAGGGTCGCCAACCTGATAGGTTCTGAACGATCACCTAAGCTTCAACCTCTGTCCCATCGACGAAATGTTGTGTCCTGCTGCCTTTTTTACAAGTATTTTAATGGTGGATGCTCTAACGGACTACAAGCCCTCGCACCCCCTCGACGTAATTTCCCCCGACAATTTCCCCCGACAAACCCGACAAGTAGCAAAGTTCCACCCCTACACAGTAGAGATCCCTAGATGTGAGAAAGCCTTCTACTCTAATAGTTTCTTCTCCAGAACTGCTAGACTTTGGAATTCCCTTCCGGGTTCCTGCTTCCCCAGCTGTTCTGACGTGCAGAAGTCCAAATGTAATGTGAACAGACATCTTGCTGCTCAACTCCCTACATAGTAACTCTGCAGATTATGCCCCGGATCGTAGCCCCCTGCATCAAAGTGGCACTGTGCTTTGTTTGGGGTTAAACTGTAATAAATACTTGGTCCTTGCTTACTTTCACAACATTTTGGAGTTGCTTTAACTTTGTATTTCATTCCTCACATCTTCCAGCAACAACGCACTTCAATTATGTTTCTTTTTTACACTTCAAATATCACTTCAAAACTTTGAGCACTCTTCTGACTTTGGTATTTAATTTACGTAATTTGACTGTCTATTTAGTCCTTCATAGAACTTCTGGTCCAGATTAAATAACCTGAACTGATGAGTTCTCTCTTTATATTTATTCACTTTTGGTAGCATTCTTTGTTTGATCTCCTCTAGAACAGTTTTAATTTCCTTTTTTTTTTCACTCTGTTCTTTTCATTCAGTTGTTATAATTTTTCTGTCTTCCCCGCACCCAGTTGTCCTCTCAAACCCCTTTTAAGCAAGTTAACATCCTTTTATTATTTTTTAATGTCTTTTTTAAATCTTCTTTTCCACCTTAGTCCATTTTTTTGTCTAGCGTTCCAAACACTTCCTACTATAATCAAATTATTTGTTTTGTGATGATCTTGCATTTAATATATTTCATTGCTTCATTTACTTTTAGAGTTTTTCTGTCTAGTTTCTAAAACACGATTTCATCACTTCCTTTTCCTTCCACCTAAATCTCTTTCAGTCTTTCAACGATTCCTCTCACTCCCTCAGTTTCAGCACTTCTTCATCATTTTCTCCATTATTACTAATTGTCTCGTCCTTTGTTCCCGCTCCATTTCCTGCCACCTCATCCACATCTTTCACTATATTCTCTGCCCCTTCCTCATCAATCTGCAAATTTCATTTGCCATGCCATCCCTCGTAACTTCTGCGTTCACCTGTCTTTTTATGGCCTTCAGTTCCAACTCTGATAACCATCCATTCTTCCGTATTGCTCTTGCTTGATTACACACACGCTTTTCCATTTATTTAAATGTTGCTTTTTCTCCCCATTCTCTAAACATACGTTTTCTGCATCCACTTTCCATTGTCATCAAATTGCTTCTGAATCATTATTATTATTATTATTATTATTATTATTATTATTATTATTATTATTATTATTATTATTATTATTATTATCATTATTATTATCATTATTATTATTATTATTATCATTATTATTATTATTATTATTTTTATTATTATTATTATTATTATTATTATTTTTTATTATCATTATTATTATTTTTTTTTTTTATTATTATTATCATTATTTTTTTATTATTATTATTTTATTATCATTATTATTTTTATTATTATTATTATTATTATTATTATTTTTATTATCATTATTATTATTATTATCATTATTATTATTATTGTTATTATTATTATTATCATTATTATTATTATCATTATTATCATTATTATTATTATCATTATTATTATTATTTTTTTTTTTATTATTATTTTTATTATTATTATTATTATTATTATTTTTATTATCATTATTATTATTTTTTTTTATTATCATTATTATAATTATTATTATTTTTTATTATTATTATTATTATTATTATCATTATTATTATTATTATTTTTATTATCATTATTATTATTATCATTATTATTATTATTATCATTATTATTATTATCATTATTATTATCATTATTATTATTATTATTATTATTATTATTATTATTATTCCTTTAACTTCACAGTATTGTGACGTTTTACACCAGTTTTTTTTCCTTCAAGAGCGGGCTTTTACGACAAAGCTAGTGAGGACAGTCAAAGATGCAATTAGTTTGAAAGCGCATGGCGTAGGATATTTGTTGAGCCAAGCAGAACTGACTTTTGGAGTACAGTTATGTTGTATCTAATTCGCAAGACGTTCAGCTGTTTCGTAAGATCATCAGGAATTAACCCAATAGCAATGGCCAAGAACACATTGCCTGAAAGTACTTCTTTTAAACTTCTCGGCCTAACCTTTACATGGAACATGAACTGGAATAGATACACTGAGAGCATTGCCAAGGCTGTTGCAAACAAAGTGGGCTCTCTCTACCGTGATAGAAAGTTACTTACGCCTGAAAGTATCCTGTACCTCTATAAGGGCACCATTCGTCCATGTATGGAGTACTGTTATCACATTTGGGCTGGTGCATCTGCTGCTTGTCTCTCACTCCTGGACAGGGTTCAAAAGAGAGTCGCCAACCTGATAGGTCCTGAACTGTCATCTAAGCTTCAGCCTCTGTCTCATCGACGAAATGTTGCATCCCTCTGCCTGTTCTACAAATACTTTAATGGTGAATGCTCTGACGAATTGCAAGCACTTGTACCTCCTCGACGTGACTACCCCCGACAAACTTGACAAGCAACTGTCCCACCCCCTTTACAGTAGATATCCCTAGGTGTAAGAAAACCTTTTACTCCAATAGTTTCTTCCCCAGAAATGCAAGTCTTTGGAACTCCCTTCCGGGATACTGCTTTCCCAACTGTACTGATATGTAGAAGTTCAAGTGTAATGTGAATAGATATTTTCATAATTCCCCGCAAATTATATCCCCGATAGTAGCCCCCTACTTCAAAGTGGTACTGTGCCTTGTTTGGGGTGAAAATTGAATGAAAAAAGAGCCATGATTCTTGGCAAGATGGAAGTTTTTTATTCCACAGTCTGGCAATCTTTACCCTCAGTTTCTGATAGTTCCATAGTTTCTCATTCTTCTTGCCTGCTAAATTGACGTCTTTTGGGCAAGTCACATCAATAATATTGCATTCATTAGTCTTTTTGTTCATAACTACAATATCCGGTTTTCTGTGAGTTATCTCTCGGTCACGCTGAATCATGAAATCCCAGAGAATCATAACGTCCCCATTTTTTACTACCCCTTCTGGATGATGTTGGTACCATTGGTCCGTTACTTGGATTTTAAACTTTTGGCACAAACTTCAGTCATGACGACGTTTAAACTCTTTTTAAGCAAGTATAGAACACGCGCTTACAATGTGTGACACTCCTAGAACATTAACTCTATAATAATATATACGAACTCTGCAAGAATTAAAATATCATATTAAAGCGTACTTTACCACCGGGCTACACCCGGCGTCCCTGCTAGCGTAGATAAATATTTTGCAGTTTTAACAAAAGAGCTACAATAATATCAGAGCGTTTCCATTTATGCTGAATATTTACAGGATGCCCACATCAATATATTACTTATGAATGAGTCCCTTGTGAAATTTCCACAGGCCCCGCTGGTTATTATTATTATTTTTATTATTATTATTATTATTAGTAGTAGTAGTAGTAGTAGTAGTAGCATTAGTATTATTAGTTTTAGTATTATTATTATTTTTTTATTAGTAGTATTATTTGCATTAGTAGTATTAATAATAATATTAGTATTATTTATTTTTTCATTTATAAGATAAGAGTTCATAAAGTAGTCTTTACTAGCGATCTATCGCTGTTAAAACCGTTGTCATGTATTGATACAAAAAAGAAAAAAATGATTTAAAAAGCGACCTGAACATGTTTTGAGGAGATTAAGAATTGCGGCATAAACATAAACGAAAATAAATAAAGAAAATAAAACGAATGCATACAGGATTGTGATGACAGCATTTTTGGGCCATTCTATCTTGAAAGAAAGAGGTGTGCCAGATTAAAAACTAACAGAGAAATAAAATACTACAAGTGTAAGTACTCTCACATAAAGAAATGGGATTTCGGTTAGATGCGTGATACTTTCAAAACTTGCCTCAATTTGTAGTCATTAGCGCGCTTTATTTCTTTCTTGTTGACATCTCAAAGAAATGTGTTTACGTTCAAAAAAGCGTAGCGCAAAAATAAATAAAACTGAAAAAATAACAAACAACAAAAAAACAAAAAAACAAAAGCAAATAAATATATAAAAAAATAAGAGATAAAAAAAAAATAAGAGAATACAAATCTATTTATACAAGATTTTCTTAAGAATTCGGTTATCCAATTTTCTTTTCCCTCGTTTGAAGGCGCATCTGAACATTCTCCGATATAAACACACATATTAAGTGAGAAATGATATTTTCATTTGGTCTGTCACGCTCAAGAACGAATCAGTATTTTCGTCGGTCTGTCAGGATTAAATTTGGATAAGCATTTTTATTGGTCTGCCAGACTTAAGTTCATAGTTAGCATTTTCATAGGTCTGCCAGGCTAAAGTTTGAATTAACATTTTCGTTTGTCAGTTAAACTCAAATTTGTAATTAGCATTTTCGTTAGTCTGCCAGACTAGAGTTTTAATTAGTACTTTTCTTGGTCTCTCAGATCCGGAATTGTAATTAGCATTTTTATCGGTCTGCTAGGCTCAAGTTTGAATTAGGATTTTCTTTGGTCTGTCAGACTCAAGTTTATAATTAGTATTTTCATCGGTCTGCCAGGCTCAAGTTTGCATCATCATTTTCAGATTCGTTCATGTATCTCTAAAATACGTTATATTCGCCGGGTCTTATTAACTTAAATGAATCAGTATTTTAGTCGGTCTGTCAAAGTCAAGTTTGCATTAACATTTTCTTTGTCTGTCAGAAGTTTGTAACTAGCATTTTGGTCGGTCTGCCAGGCTCAAGTTTGAATTAGCATTTTCGTTTGTCAGTTAAACACAAGTTTGTAATTAGCATTTTCTAAAATACCCTATAATACTTTATATCCACTACGTTTGATTAACTTAAAAATATGTTCGCTGGTCTGTCACGCACAGTTTTTAAATATCATTTTCATCAGTCTGCCACTCGTGAGTTGAAAACAGCATTTAAAGAGGAGACTACTTATCCAAATAAGAACACTTGTTCATATGTTTGTCTGTCACAGATGAAAATAGATAAAATAACGTTATAATCCCTAAACACACAGACTAAATGGACTTAACAAATTATAACTTTGCTGCTAATTTTTTCTCCAAGTTGCGGATGATTTTACGCTTATCACCATTGAATTGTATGAAAAAAAAATAACAATTCGCCCCCTCAAAAAACAAAACAAAAAAAAAAACAAAAGCAAAAAAACAAAAAACAAAAAACAAAAGCAAAAAAAAAAAAAACAAAAAAAAAAAAAGAAAAAGAAAGAAAAGCTGACTCTCTTAAAAAAGTACCTGCATGTAATCATCTGGGATTCATGTTTTTTTTTTAGTTGTGGAGTGTAATTTTAACTGCGTTTTTTTTCCCCTAAACATTTTTTTGATTACATGAGAGTTATGCAACAACAGGTAAGTTGTTTTATTTATTTATTTATTTGTTTGCTTTGAATACAATCGGATTTTGGTAATTGGACTAATGCTGCAAACAACGCGTTTCTCGTCCATTAGACACCTTTGATCATCACTCCATCGTTTACCCCTTCTCTCTCTCCCCCTCTCTGTATATATATATATACACATATATACATATATATATGTATATACATTATATATATATATATGTATGTATATACATATATATATATATATAATGTAAGAATGTATATACCTATATATGCAAATACATTTTTTTAATGATCCTGATAAATTCCTTTGTAATCGTTCTGCCGATATTCACGATAGCACCTATAAAAATGAAGTCAAAATCCAGAAGCGCCTTTTGTACCTCTACAAAAAGGGTTATTTTACAAAAGATATATATGAAAAAATAAGGCCTTCTGGCTCTCTGAGACCTAGACTTTATGGCCTTCCTAAAATCCACAAAGAAGGTATTCCGCTTAGACCTATTTTGTCTATGGCGGGGTCTGCTCAGCACTCCTTAGCCCAATGGCTTCTAACCATTATAGAACCGGTTCAGGCTCTATACACTAAACATTGTATTAGTGACTCATTTAGATTAGTTGATTACTTACACGAATTGCAACCCGGTGTTGAGAACAGCTTTATGTGCTCTTTCGACGTATCCAGCTTATTTACCAATGTCCCGCTACAAGAGACTATAGACATTTGTGCTGTCTCCCTTTACAACAGTGATTTACCCCCCCTTCCGTAGAGATATATTTGTTGAATTCCTATTAATCTGTACTAAAGCTGTAGAATTCAGCTTTGACAACATCATGTATAGTCACATTGATGGAGTTCAGATGGGAAGTCCCCTGGGCCCGGCATTAGCCGACATTTTTGTGGGATATTATGAGTCTTCACTATTTAACAGTATATCGAAACGATCGATATACTTTAGATACGTCGACGACACCTTTGCAGCTTTTGCATCAGAAAACGAGGCATTAGCTTTCTTCGATAAACTTCCCTCCATAAATCATTAACATTTACTATGGAGTATGAGAATGACGGTTGCTTGCCCTTTCTTGATATTTTAATTGAACGTGGTAAGAACTCTTTTCTTACGACTGTTTATCGTAAGCCGACATTTACCGGACTCTACACAAATTGCCATTCATTCGTCCCCACTTCAAGAAAAACAGAGCTCATTCAGACATTAGTCTATAGAGCCCTTAGAATATGTTCTTCTAGTAAACTGGATTGTGAATTAAAGAAGATTAAATACATTTTTATTCACAATGGTTATCCGGAGAAATTGGTTGATAATATTATTTATAATAAAGTTAAAGCTCACAATTCTCCTACAGTTTTTGGTCCCTCCAAGTGTCATGTTTATTTAAAAATCCCTTGGATTGGTCACCCTGGTCAATGTTTGGGTAGACTTGTTATCAAGTCTGTATCAAATTGTTTCCCATCTCTTGCTCTTCGCTTGTTTTATCGTGTTAAGTCTGCATTTCCCTCAGTTGTGAAGGATGGTTTGCCCTACATCACAAATAGTTATGTGATTTATCAATTCAATTGTCAGTGTGCTGCTATCTATGTAGGTCGAACCCGTTTAAATTTGCAGACAAGAATAAACCAACATGGTCTAGCAAGCATCAGACTAGGTAAGCCTCGTCACTCCACGTTTACCTTGGAATCTGTTATTGGTCAGCACCTCGCTGAAAATCTAGCGTTTGCCAATGCATATAAAATGGACTGGTTTAGGATTTTACACCGGGCTGACTCTTCGAATCACCGGAGGATTCTAGAGTCAGTCTCTATCCTCCCATACAGCCCCTCTCTCTGTCGACAGAAGGAATTTGTGAAATCTTTGGACTTATTTGGGGATATATTTTAAAATTTTAACTTCTCCACACATCCCATTTTGTACATATATTTTATACAATTGTATATATTCTACAACGTATAATTCACTCGTATTTTTTTTGCTCGTAATCCCATTCGCCCTTCATTTAATTATATATATATATATATATATATATATATATATATATATATTCTCATCCATTCGTTATAATTTTATAAGTAATCCCCACTTAAGTATTCGCTCTTGCGTGACATTTGTTCTCTTTATAGAAATTCAACGATTGACTCCTGATGAGTTTGTTGATGAAAGGGGCCCCTAGAGTCTTCCCGACCTTATTTAAAGCGCTTTATATGTTTTGTACCGTAAAACACTTATTTAAATACATATATGTAAATATATATACATATATATGTATGTATATAATATATATATGCATACAAAATATGTATACACATCTATATTTATAGATATATTTATATATAGCTAACTATATATATGTATAGATATGATGATTGCAAAGTCTTGTCAAACGAGTGCCACTCCCTCAGACACTTAAAGTCCATGAGCTCCAAAATGTCTTCCATCCCCACAGGACCATTTTTATAGACAAATGCCTGAGGGAGTATCTATACACAGATGATGTTACAGAGTCTTAGCTTTGTACGACAGCTAAGTCTCTCTCTCGGTTCAAAATGTTGAGATCCAGCAACAAGCAAGAGCAAGATAGCCAGCAACAAGTTAAACTCCCGCTTTATGGTTTTTTAAATCAGAGATTTGCTTCTCCTAGAAAGGTTGCCTTCACCAGAGCTTACGGGAGCCCTCTCCACCCCAGCACACCCATACATACACACAAACACACACGGTGCTAGCTTTCCGTTGACCCCCAAAAAGGGTTAATTCGCCCTTTGAAAGGTCTTGTTTTTAATTCTTCTGGGAGACTAGCCGCCCTCCTCACACAAAAAAGCCTGGTGGGGGAACCAGTTTAGTCGCCGGTGGCCCGACCATGAGGCAGGTAGTACTGGGTTACATGGTATAAGTAACATATGACATGACCTGACCTGTATAGATATACACAAATACTTAATTTACTCACATAAATTAATATACAAAAATATAGATTTATGCGTAAACTTTAAGTATTTACTTCAAAAGTGCTCAATACGTAGGTAGAGCTAGTTAGTAAGTTATAAAATGTATATGGCAATTAAGCTACACTGAATATTCCGCGTTTCATCCACTCTAGGATTCTTCAGGCTTACATACATATATATATATATATATATATATATATATATATATATATATATATATAAGCAGATTGTAGTTTGCTTGAAGCATTGTTGAAGAAAATTATAAGGTAAAATTAAAAGCCAAGAACAATGCGAGATTTTTTTTATATAGAGTAAAATTAAATGAAAACAAAAGAAATAAATTTCTGTTTGTGTTGTTTGTTTTTTCTTTTTCACACAAATTTTAACAACAACAGTAATTTTTTTTTCTGTTGTATTCAATGGTTATAAATCTCAATATATTTCAGACCTATTAGTCCTTTTTCAAGAGAAGACAGCGGAAGAGTGTTCAAAATTGGAAAAGCAGCTACAAAGTTTGCCACGTGATACCGCAAATATAGAACAAAAAATGACGTTAGGAGAACGTTAAAATAAATCAGTTGGTGTTTAAAATACTTGTTGCGTTTGTGAATCAAGGGAGATGACTATTCAAGCAAGGGTTGAAGGGAGGCAAGTCTGTGAGATTTTATTAATCTTTTAATTATTTTAAAACAATAATTTTATTATTATTATTATTATTATTATTATTATTATTATTATTATTATTATTATTATAATTATTGTTTTTCTTATATTATAAAAGCGGAGCTCAATTCCAGTCTATTGTTTAGTGTGGGAGTATTTTTTTGAAATAATTAAAGATTCGAGAATACGAAGTTGACCTACGTTTCTTGAAGAAGCAAGAATGTTGATGTGAAAATCCGGTTCTGAATTAATGCAAGTGCGAATATGTTTATAGAACGACGAAGCAGTAGTGTTTAAATGCTCTTTAATGCGGTGGTGAAGCAATCTAGTAGTGCTTCCAATGTAAGATGCACTGCATTTAGCGCATTGTAGGTCGTAAACAACGTGGTTCTTAAAGCATAAACCCGTGTGTGATATTGGGCAATTAGAGAGTGAACAAGGGGAAGGTGTATGCGATGGATGTTTTCGGTTGAGCTGTTGTCTTAAAGTAGATCCAGTGTGGATCCAATTTTGAACACTCTTCCGCTGTCTTCTCTTGAAAAAGGACTAATAGGTCTGAAATATATTGAGATTTATAACACCATTGAATACAACAGGAAAAAAAAAATTACTGTTGTTTAGAGTTAAAATTTGTGTGAAAAAGAAAAAACAAACAACAAAAAAAAAGAAATTTATTTCTTTTGTTTTCATTTAATTTTACTCTATATAAAAAAAATCTCACATTGTTCTTGGCTTTTAATTTTACCTTATAATATATAAATATATATATATATATATATATATATATATATATATATATACTCGGGTGTTTTTATATTCAAAAGTAATGGACTAATGAATTCAACGAGGTTGTTAGATAGTGCTCAATAAAAAGCGACTTGACTATTCAAAAGTTCAATGAATAATAGATTATTCAAAAGTTCAATGAATAATAGATTATTCATTGAACTTTTGAATAATCAAGTCGCTGCGTGATGATATCTGTTGTTTGATTGAAATAAGTGGCTATTTGTAGCAGCGGGATGTGAGCATGTTTATATAACAATAAACAAGTATATATATATATATATATATATATATATATATATATATATATATATATATATATATATAAGAACAGTATTGTAACGTAGAATTTAACAAAAAAAGGTTTTATTATTCGGCGGAAAACTCCAAAGTTCTCATTATTACTTATCCTAAGCTCTACTACCCCCAGTGTTCTTTTTATTTATTAGTTTATTTATTTATTTTTTATCCCTCGTTTTTTCTATTTTTTCGTTCGTATAGTTTTCTAGTTTTCAGAGTAGGCGTGAGGGGGGGGGGGAGGGAAATGCCGCCTCTAGCGGTTAAGCTGTCGACAGTTGGGAGGTGTTAAAATTCTATCAATCTGGCGGTTACTTTTCTTGCTTTGAACTAATGTACATTTATATTCATATAGTCGCTAATACCTATATGCTATGTTGTTTTCATTCTTGTCCTTTCTTTACTGTTAGCGACCTCCTATTGATACGTTTTTTTGTTTTCTTTGTTCTTTATTTATTATTTGTATTTTATTTTATATATGTTAATTTAATTAATTTTATTTTATATATGTTAATTAATTAATTTTCTTCGCTATTTTTCATTCTTTCCTTTGTTTTTAGTTTTTTGGGTACTCTATTTATTATTTTCTTAATTGTTTTTTCATATATAAGATATATGTCCTTATTGTTGGTTAGTAGTTATTCTAAGTGGATATAAATATATATGTATATATATATGTGTATATATATATAAAATGAACATTTAAAATTAAAATGTTTAAATTCAACGTTATTTCACGCGGTTAATGGTAGCCGAATTGATATGGTCTTCGCTAATCGAGCCAGAGATGTCTCGTGTTGCGGGGTTCGAATCGTTCGATTGGTGTTAATCGTGACACCCTGCACTGAATATTCCCGGAAGGATGAAACACTAGTGTCTGTAGGTATTTAATTATTATAGTAAAAAACAATTATATATATATATATATATATATATATATATATATATATATATATATATTGTTTCAACAAAACCACGAAATCAAACAAAGTAACAAAAAGTGTATTTCATCATTAGTTACAATTTTCGTTTGTTTTCTTTTCCTCATAGGGGAAATGGTTTCCATAATGTTTTATTGTTAAATTGTTTTGTATTCAATAAATCTGACGAAAGACTGATCTTGTGAAAATTTTCAAACGGCATAATGTTTGAATTTGTCCGAATAGTCTTGAAACAATTGTAACTAATGATGAAATAAACTATTTGTGGATATCAACCCATTACTTGATCTCTTGGTTTTTATTAAAACAATATATGAATGCTCAATTATGAAATATGATAATTTTGTAGCTTACAGTTTAAATCATCTCTTTTTGGCTTAAAACTTATTGGTATAAACGATTACTGAGTTTTCAATTATATAAACCCAGTAAAATTCGGAATACTATAAATAAGACTATATAAATATATATATATATATATATATATATACTAATTTTCGATATTTTTCATATATATATATATGAAATATCGAAAATATCAATATATATATATATATATATATATATATATATAGGCATGAATATAATTACACGTAATAAATGATCATCCTATAAGAAAACAACAATAAACAACTAATAAGGGATTAATTAAAATGAATGTTTAAAGGAAGATGCCAATTTGATAGATATTTTGCAGATGAATGCAATTCCACAACCCATATATATAACAAAGTTAAACTTTCTTTTCAAATAAATAGAAAAAGGGATTTTTAATATGAACATTAACACATAAAAACCCAAATTTATAGAGCATGTACACACACACACACACACACACACACACACACACACACACACACACACATATATATATATATATATATATATACATTTTTGTGGGATCTAGAGTTACAATGAAATGCCCTGTGTGTGACTTTAATGGTTCTCATAAAATTGAAATGATGTGATTAAACAATGACGAAGACAGCAACCCTTTGGCTTAATAAAAGTTGACGATAAAAAGTGTGACAGATGTTTATAAAATCAAACGATCGAAAGTACTACTGAAAGGTTAAAAGGCTGAACCCAATTAATTAACAGATCACCTTATGAATTAAGTTTTTGTCAGTTCTTTATTTTTGATATGTATTCATGTTTGTCTCTCTCTCTCTCTATCAACCCTCTCTTTTTTCTCTCTCTTTTGTCACCATAAGAGAAAAGATTTACAATTAGAGGGGGACTATGTGTCGACTTTCGATTTAATAATTATTTTTTCTGCGGAAGCTCAAATGAATAAATCGATTTTAAGATTTTTTTATATATAAAACTGTGTTGTTCGTTTCTTTTAGGCAAACGTCCAATTTCAGGACGATGAATCCTTCAGCCCAGATAATTAATTCTCCGGAGAGAATTAATGATGTAGAAAACTCGGCCATATACCCATCAAGCAAGCGACGAAACAACCTCTTAATTGAAGAGAGTGTGCTTATCGTTTACAACTGGGGAACTTGTTGTGACGTACGAGGATGAAGATTCAACGAGACGTACCCATGCCACGAACACCTCAATTTACACTCTTCTAACCCTAACCCTAACTCTAACACTCTTCTGCCGTGGTCCCCAGCAAGCCATAATACCACAGTATGTCTTCTCTATATCTATATACAGTAGAACCCCGGGATATGGCATTAAAAATTTGTTACAAAATACAGTACACATTATATAATCAAATAACATTATAAATAACACCGGAAGGTGGGGCAAATACCATAACGAGGGACCGGAGAAACATCGTATTTTACATCGTAACCTGAAAAAAAAAATGTATCCTAGGAACACCGTATCAGGGGTTCTACTGTATACCCAAAACGTTTTTTTTTCGCTGGAATCTTTACTCTATTGCTTACTAGAAGATATACCCGGCGTTGCCCGGTATTAAACATAGCGTTAAATTCTATTTTAAAAAATGAAGTGAATGAAAAAGAAACTGAGACATGCGCATGCGAATGTTATGATGTTTCTTCTAAACAGTTCACTTCTTGTAATCATAAAAATATACTCGAGCTCGAGAGATCGAAACCAAAACCTAAATACAGCGAGTAAAGCTTGCCATGATCTTTAAAAAGTATTTTCAAACCTCGTAAAAGGGTTGAAAAACAGATAAAAATCCGATGACTCCCCCCAAGTATTTTTTTTTCAATTTTGACCCCTTACCAGCCTTTTTATCCTGATAAAAAAACGATTTAAAAGTGTTCCCCATGTCTGAATACCCTATATACCAAATTTCAAGGTTGTAGATTAAAAATTAGCTCAGTATATAGATTGAGTGTTGTCCTCACACACATTCACACTTTTATAGACATATAGATTGATATATAAAAGAATACGTACTATCTAGGTGGATGATATTTTGTCGAAATAACATATACTACCATAAACTCCCTCAAAATGAGGAAGTAATGCCTGGGTGAATGGTCTTATGACAACAGAACAGATACTAGACTAGCTCTATGTTGAGTATTGAAGCATAGCACATTAGTCAGAAATAATAAAGCTGAATCGATCATTAAGATAGCAACGGTAAAATTTCGGTTTGAGACATACAGATACGAAATCTTCAATAGTAACGGATTATTATTTTTTCTACCTACCTCACGGGGAGTTCTGTTTTAGTATAACTATAAACCTGGTACATACATGCATTTAAGCAAAATTACTCTAATTTTCTATATATCCGGTAAAGACTGATCTGGTTCGGTTATTCTGTTTTTATTCTTCTGTCGTTTACATTTTGGTAAAACTGGCTTTTATTTTATCTGTATTGTTCAGATTTGTATATGTATCGTCACATACTTTCCTTTTGCGAGTATGCTTTGTTTTAGTTCTTCGTGTTTCTGGTTTAGTCTTCTTTCATCGTTTTCTGTAATCATTGGCCTTATTTACAAGTTTAGCGTTTTTAATCTTTTTTAGCTTCCTATCCGAGCTAATCTATTTTTTCGATGGTGTGTGGGGGGAAAGCTTATTTCTGTTTTTAGTTTTGCTATTACTTATTTAGTCACTGGATAAATTCAGTTCTTCGGCGGTTTTCTCTGGAGTCTAAGTGACAACAAGTCTTCTAAGATTTCTACTTCCTTCAATAACCTTTGTAAATAAATTTGCATTATCGCAACAGTCGTCAGTGGAGATCTGGTTAGTGTTTTCCTTGCTCGGTCATTCAATTCAATTCAATTCAATTCAATTCTTCTTCTTCTTCTTCTTCTTCTTCTTCTTCCTCTTCTTCTTAACGGGTAGTATTGTTACAGCTGTACTTTACACCCGGGAAACGCCGAGTCTATTTACTAGATTTCTATATATCCGGTAAAAAGCACGAGAAAAAATTCCTTATTCTTAAAGACACTATGTAGGAAAAAGGGAATCATGAATCTCACCATCATCTCACGGTTTTTTGTTTTCTCGCGTGATCTCGTTCGCCTTTGTGGCTGAAGTTCAAACTGTTTGAAATATTGCATGGATGTGGCGTCTCGATTATTCATGCGACCAATTTGATCCTCTGTGAGTAAAAAAATAAAAAAATAATAAAAAACTGATGAAAACAAATTTAAAAGAGATAAAGAAAAAGAAAAAGGAATATATTTTTTGTAGTTTCGTTTTTCTACCGGCTGAACCCTGTTGGTTGCGACATGTTTCTGCGTTTTTACACGAAGTTACGTATATTTGTTTTTATTGTTCATTTTATGCACCGGAAGACGACGACGACATGTCGAACACGTATAAATTTCCTCATTAATTCTGTCTTTCCTCCGGAGGGTATCCTAACGCGATCGTGCATTTGTTCGTGGCGATTTTCATTTCTTTTTTTTATAACCCTCGATTTTGTGTGTATCTGTTGTATACAACCGTGCCTCACATAAGTAAGTTAGTAGGTAAATATGATTCTGACGATAAATATCATAACTCCTAAAAGTATGATTCCCGTGATCGCATATTTTGCCAGTATACATGGCGGACGAATATATAATACACCGTTAAAGGAGGAGGAAATGCCTTGGAGATGGTTTCATGACCACAGTATAGATAGTGTACAAGTGTAATCTTGTCCGGGACCTAACACACGTTTTGCCCAGTTTCAGTCGCAAAGGATACCAAAACAAAGAATAGGAAATAACTCCAACTCGCTTGTTCTTTGTAGTAAGATAATTTATTTCCTCATTCTCTCTTTACCGCTGTGACGTCCGTCACGGTATCGTGAACGTTATCTCGAACGTTATCTTGTTATCTCCCAGATCGCGAACGTTATCTTGTATATATGTATATAATCACTTTGTGTGCGTGAGTACCTTACTCAAAAGTATCGAAAACGCTGAGCCTATGATTTGCCAAGTTCATACAAATGGTAATTTATATTTTCGTTTGTGTTCTTAGATATTTTTGTACAGAAATTCATCGACAAGTATCGAAAATCAAAAAAAAAATCTCATCTTAAAAATAGTCTTTCTTCTCTTACAAATAATAAAAAAGAATCTTTACAGGGGAATATTTTACGTTACACCAGTGTAACTTTGGCCGGCGTTACGTAAAATATTCCCCTCGTAAAAATTCTTCTTTCTTATTTATAAGGGAAGAAAGACGATTTTTACGATCGTCAAGCCTAAATATCAGCTGACGTAATATAGTAAACAAACACAGACGGAATTTGATGAGCGACATTATCATTATTATTTATTTATTTATTTTGCGAATTATTCAATAGAGAATTGATTCAATAATAATACATACAAAATCTACATAAATTAAAATATTATGTTTAAGCGTATTTTAAAACCAGACAATGCCGAGTGCCCAGCTAATATATATATATATATATATATATATATATATATATATATATATATATATATATATATATATATATATATATATATATATATATATATATACTTCGGAATAGTTTTTATTTAACAATCAGTGGTTATGTAAACGTGAGATTGTAGGTTTACAAAATATTACTGGCAGTAATATTCTATAAGTTATCCCATCTAAACAAGAATTGCTCGATATGCAAGATAGAGCAAATAAATTAAATTGTAATTTAATGAATTTCAAAAAACTCTCATTGAAATGAAATGAAGTGGTTGAGTTTCATATCCAAGAATTTTTATTATTCTAAGCAAGACAAAGAATGTTTTAGAAAGTTTATCTCCTTAACCTATAGGGTTTCGATGTCTACCATCTCATCAGAGGAGTGAAAATATTAGCAAATAGTTATAAAGGTATGCACCCTATTTGCTAAAGTCAGTGAGACATGGAAAGTCAAAGTGAAAATAATGCATTTATCAGAAGTCCTGTAGCAGGAGTATTTGTAGAAAAAGGATATGAATGTTTTTGTTGATCCAACTTGTTTTGTAAAATCCATATTATACGTTCTTTACATCCGTTTGGTAATAGTTTCCAAGTTATATCCTGGGTAATCCGCATAGCTGTGTATATATCCGAATCGGGTAAGTGCTTGTTTAAATTTGTTTTGGGTCCAGCCGATAATAATTTCAAAGTCTGGTGGAAGCCTTTTCATTGGAAGCTTATATTATTTTTAGTGGGGCGAAGTGCTAGGGAGAGTAGGTAATGGTTATATTAATTATATATATATATATATATATATATATATTAGTAGTCATCGACATACAGTCCTGTTTGGTTGTGTCACAAGTCATCAGTGCCGCTAGACTAGCACCTATCCCAAGCCAAGTATTGAACCTAGAACTGTCGTGTTGACAGTCGGTAGCTCTACCCCTCGACCACAGGAGCGACGCCCGCAAATAACTCATCCAAATGTCTATTTAACAAATATCCGTCCGCTACTTGTACAGTGATCAAACCGCCTGTTTGTAAACAAACCGCGAGCTTCGCATTTTTTTTATATGTATGTATATATATGTATATATGTATATACATGTATGTTTATATATATATGTATATATATATAAATAAATATATATATACATGTATATACATAAATACATATATATATATATACATATACATACATACATACATATACATACACATATACATACATATACATATATATATACATATATACCTACACACAGAGAGACACACACATATATATAAGCGAGATAAGCGATATATATATATATATATATATATATATATATATATATATAATGAAATGCAATATATCTACTGGTATGATAATCCATCGGTCTTACAAAATATTATTAAATATAATATAATTAGATGTAATGAAGGAAATATGTTTACGTGGGATTTGTTACCTGGGGCCTTGGAATCTTTTTATCTCCCTACCCCCAAGAACTTCTATTTCAGGACGCTGGGTCACGTCGTAAAAATTGAGCATTTTTAATTTAAAATATTAAATAAATTATAAAGAAAATCTGTTTTGCAGGCAATTAAACAGACTTGCGATGGTATAATTATTATAATAAATCCTGGGCAACACCGATTAAATTTTATAAACAAAAAGAGCAGAGGATGATGGATTTTATTCACATGTGTCTCTGACTAACTGTGTCCTCGTGAGGATGCAAGTAAATGAGGACATTAGTTTTAATTATTTTTCTCTAACAAATAAAAAAAAGGTTACTTAAAAATTAAGAATAAGCGAAAAAAAAATTTTCTCCAGATTAAAAATAAAAATAATAATTCAGCTTAGAATAATATTTCGAAATGAAAACAAATATTTAATAACGTGCTCAGTTTCAATTAAACTATCACAGTTAATCCCCCTTTTGGTTTTCTGATTTTTGGTTTGAAAATAAACCGTTTCAGATTTCAGATAAAATCAGTTAAATCAAATATAACTTGAAATTTAAATAAACTAAATAATAATTTTTTTTAATTAGTATAGTTAAAACAAAGCTATTATGTCGAATAAGTAATGTCATCGAGGTAATTATTTAAATAGATTTAATTTAATGTGATATGTTAATGACCGTAACTCAATAATGTAAATGTGGTTTGAAGAATGCTTTATATTGAAAGTCCGTATACAATACAATGCCTCCTTTGACAGAAGTATCCTAAATGGGCATTAATATTTCTTGACCAGGAGAGATGTACGCACATTTGGCCTTTATATTTCTTTGGTCATTGGGAGTTGTACACACAGACACACGCACACACACACACACACACATATATATATATAACGAAAATGTAACAAAATACAAAAGTCTTATGTATGATATGAAAAGAAGCTCGAATATTTCGATGATTTCCATTATTTCAGTAATTATAGGAGCGTCGGACTCATTAAAAAGAAGAAAAAAAAACTACAGATGTACCATGTAAACAATGTGCAAGAAAGATATAAACAATAGCACTCAATTGGCCGATTAGAATCTTTAAAAGATCTCCCGGTTGGAATGTTTGAGCAATATGATAAAAAAATATATATAAGTAGATGAGTATGAACAAAATTAAAATACAAACCTCTTGCTGGTGTAACGATCATCAAAGTACCCCAGCATATCATTAAACAGCGTTAAAACCAAGACTGTTGGACTTTCAGAACTGAAACTTGCCGGGCAAGCCAGCCATAGACTGAAATTTATTTGTACAAAATATGGTTGGATTGCTGAAGAGACGGACAGAAAGGATCTGAATTTTCTTAAATATTTTATGGATTGCATTGCTTTTTCTTGCGCAGGGATGAGTAGAGGATAGCCCTGTATGTGCAACGGACACTTACGAATTAACGGGCACTTTTATGAATTAACGGACACTTTTATGAATTCATATTTGCTCTACAAAAAAGTTTCGGTTTAAGCGAAATTGGCTAATTATTTACACACAAGAAAATCGGAATTTAAAAAAGTCTGCTGAAATCTTTTATGAAGTAATCTGTCGGCTGTTCGCGTTTAATGATAGCGTGAAGAATTATTCTTCGACAGCAAGCGAGGTTTTCGTAATAAATCAACTTAATTTATTAAATTTTGTTTTTCGTTTTGAATTTGTCTTTACATTATCGTAATCAAAATGAAATTGCTGTAATGGCGTCGGTTTGATGTTGACTTGAGGCAAGAATGATACAGTGAGAATGACTGAGATATCTGTAAATAATAGTTCAACGTCTAGTTTAATGGACTTAATCATGGACAAATAACTTTAATAAAACAAAATAGTAAATAATACAATCAGAAGCATATTTGAAATTATATATATATATATATATATATATATATATATATGTATATATATAACTACTTAATTTACTCACATAAAATTAATATACGAAAGTATAGATTTATGCGTAAACTTTAAGTATTTACTTCAAAAGTGCTCAATACGTAGGTAGAGCTAGTTAGTAATTTATAAAATATATATGGCGATTAAGCTATACTGAATATTCGGCGTTTCATCCACTCTAGGACTACTCAGGCTCAATTTATAAGGAAGGGAAGACTTTTATGATTCATGATTAAAAGTAAATTTGTATAAATATAAATATAATATAAATATATTAGGGGGAAAAAGGGGAGCAGGAGAGGAAAGAAAGAGAAACTGGGAGCCAGCTGACCGGTTTCGACCCTCGCTTTTCAAAGTCGTATCAAAATTTTTGGAACTGTAGATATCTGCAAATTTTTTATATCGGGGCCGGATATCACCTCCTCCTATTCCTATTCCTTAAAACATCTTTATTGAACTTATGAATTTTGCCACATCTGTGGAATTTAATTTCAACAATATTACGTATCGGCAAAAAAGATGGTGTGGCCATGGGCTCAGAACTTGGACCGACCACGGCGAATATTTTTTTTTTTTTTTGGGGGGGGGGGGGTGTTCTATGAAGAGCGCTTACTATCTGGACCCATAAAACCATTACTGTACTTCCAACATGTTGACGACACATTCTGTTTATTTAATAACCAAACGGAAGCAAACACCTTTTTTCTCCTTACTCAACGGAAGGCATCCCGCGTTAAAGTACACTTATGAGGGAGGGTGTAATTCATCCATAGCTTTCCTTGATGTATTGCTAACAAAAACACCATCTAGTTACCATACATCTATATACCGTAAACCAACATTTATAGGATTGTACACTCATTGGGATTAATTTTGCCTTAAAAACGTAAGATAAATCTAATTTGGACTTCAACATATCGTGCCCTTATGATTTGTTCCAACTTAAAATTAGATGAAGAATTGGAAACAATTACGGATACTTTATCAAAAAATGGGTACACACTAGATGTGATTAGGTCAGTTATTCAAAGGAAATTGGCTGAATTCTCTCAAATTAAAGAGAATATAATGGCCAAATGTCCAATTTATCTTCGTTTACCTTGGTTGGGTACAGTAAGTGAGAAATTTGCCAAACAAATAAGTTCAGCAGTTCATGGATGTTATTTTGCTGCCAATGTGCGTGTTGTGTTCTCTACGAGAACTTTATTACCATCTTCTGGAAGAGACGTTCTACCCCCCCACCATAATAGTAACGTTATTTACAATTTTGAATGTGGTTGCGGTGCTAACTACTTGGGTCGAACGACATTAAGATTCGATGGAAGAATCCAACAATGTGTACCCAGTAAAATTAGGAATGGAACCTACCGGGCAACTGACGTTTTTACTAACACATACGGGTCTTAAATTACTGATCATTTACTTAAAATCCCATCGTGTGCAGCGAACTTTAGCACGGACTCTTTTTCTATTCTGAGTCGTGCTCATTCACTATATCACCTTAAGATCTTAGAGACTATTCACGTTCGACTTAGAAAACCTTCCCTTTGCAAGCAAAGGGATTGCCTCCTGGGTTTGAACGTGAGTAATCTCTAGGGTATTCGACCATAACGCTGTTTAATTTTAATCGTTTTCCCACTTTTTTTTTCTCCCCGTCAATTGAATAAAACGCAATTTTAATCGCTTTTTCATTTTTTGTTTTAAAAATTCCCTCGATACAGCTTTGAGAAGCGAGGGTCGAAACCGGTCAGCTGGCTCCCCATTTCTCTTTCTTTCCTCTCCTGTTCTCCTTTTTCCCACTTTATGGAGAGAAGATTAAAGGAATATATATATATATATATATATATATATATATATATATATATATATATATATATATGCAAATTTACTTTTAATCATGAATCATAAAAGTCTTCTCTTCATAATTGCAATATTTAAATTTTGTATCCCTAAAAACATTATGAAATATATATATATATATATATATATATATATATATATATATATATATATATATATATATATATATATGTGTGTGTGTGTGTGTGTGTGTGTGTGTGTGTGTGAGTGATAGAGAGAGAAAAAGAGAAAGAGATAAAGAGAGAAGGCTATTAGCAATGTAGGATAAAGGTAGTAAAATGGCGTGACTATAGACAAAAACAACTAAACGCATTTAAATTAATAATCTTCAGAAATCTATTTATTTGTCAAAATATTTTACATATACATCAGTAAATATGGTTTTAATGTTAAATAAGTTTTAGATAATTTGGAGATACCCCCCCCCCAAAAAAAACAAAAAACAAAACAAAAAACAAACAAAAAAAAAACAAAACAAATAAATAAATAAAATAAAATTTTCTGAAAAACAGACAGGACAGCTGTAATGCACGTAGACATTAACACAATATATTTATATCTATGTCTATCTATATGTATGTATGTATGTATGTATGTATCTATCTATCTATCTCTTTCTATACACACACACGCACACACACACACACATACACACACACACACACATATATATATATATATATATATATATATATATATATATATAATGTCAGCCTCATTAAGAAACTTGTTTCTAATCGTTGACCACTTTCAGTTGAAATAAAATCGGTCAATTTAGCTTATAATGATTAGATCACTCTGACGCAAAAACATTTAAAAATAAAATGTTTAAATTTCACCAGTATTATCACGAGGTTAACGGTAGCCGAATGGATACGGTCCTTGCTAATCATACCAGAGATGGCTTGTGTTACCGAGTTCGAATCTACTGAAGATTCCCGAAAGGATGAAACACTAGTGTCTGTAGGTATTTAATTATTGTAGTATATATATATATATATATATATATATATATATATATATATATATAATGGACTCTCTAGTCGATTTCGACGTTTGAGATTCCGTCACAACAACTAAGTTGCTCGGAAATCTACACAGATGATTTTTTATAGCGGTGAAGAGTTTCTGTAGAACTAATCACCCTTTTTTGGTATTACTGCTAATCTTTGTCGGTGCAGATGACTGCATACAGTTGATCGCAGGTTTTTACATCAGTTTTCTCTTCTCCTAGATACATGTCTTAACAAAGACTGGGAGGTGCATCTTTCCAAGTGAATTATTATATACGGCTCAATCACGTTGACACACCGTAATGACGAGCCCGGCCAGTACCAACGGGTGACCATTTGAGAAGGCTAGGCGTTGTATTTACCGCGCCGAGTCGTAGAAATTTTCAGGTTGTTATCGGGGGGGGGGGGCGCATATATATATATATATATATATATATATATGTATATATATATATAAAGCTGAACGCCTGTGTGTGTCTGGTCACGAATAGGCTCCTGTATGGTTGACTATTATAGAAAACTGATCACATATAATGATAGAAGATGTATCGAGACACAGGAATGGTATGTTTGATTTGGCATAATGATGATTCATTAAAATTGTTGGGTCTGCGTACGCGCCTGGTCCACAAAGTATGGAAATAAAAAATTTAAAAATTTAAAAAGAAACGTTTACGAGTGTTTTTGATATAGACGTACATAATAATACTTTGATAAGTATGTTTTAACTTAAATAGGGATGGTATAATAAAATTGTGGAGTCTGCGTTCACGCCTGGCCTCCATAGAATGGAAATAGGCACAAACTTTAATAAAGACTTTTCATATCTATCTGCGTAAGTATACTTTGATAATTATGTTTTAGTTTGAAGAAATATGGTATAATAAAATTATGGGTTGTTCGTTCGCGCCTGACCTCCAAAGAATGGAAATATGCCACAAAGTTTAACAAGGTTTTTTAATATAGATCCACAGAATATTGTGATAAGTGTTTCAGTGTGAACAGGTATGGTATAATAAACTATGGGGTTTATCTATTTCATTTTTACTTTCATCATATTTTGCTTTGGTTTTGATACCCTCAAATTCGAAGCTATCTCTTTACAACCCTTCCTTTTCATAACCTATCATACTTTCATAAATCCGAGTCCATTTTCTGTAGGCTGTTTTTGAACCCAGTCAACGACAGGTACTTTTGCTAGTATATATATATATATATATATATATATATATATATATATATATATATATGTGTGTGTGTGTGTGTGTGTGTGTGTGTGTGTGTATTATTTTATTTGTTTTTTGTTTTTGGAATACGTTTTGAATTCAATTATTTACACGAAAGCGCAATTTTACCTAAATGCGAGTCGAATAATTTTCCCTTTGACTAATTTAGTATACTTATAATTATATTTAAAAAATTTAGTATACTTATAATTATATTTAAAAAATTTAGTATACTTATAATTATATTTAAAAAATTTGGTATACTTATAATTATATTTAAAAAATTTGGTATACTTATAATTATATTTAAAAAATTTGGTATACTTATAATTATATTTAAAAAATTTGGTATACTTATAATTATATTTAAAAAATTTGGTATACTTATAATTATATTTAAAAAATTTGGTATACTTATAATTATATTTAAAAAATTTGGTATACTTATAATTATATTTAAAAAATTTAGTATACTTATAATTATATTTAAAAAATTTGGTATACTTATAATTATATTTAAAAAATTTGGTATACTTATAATTATATTTAAAAAATTTAGTATACTTATAATTATATTTAAAAAATTTGGTATACTTATAATTATATTTAAAAAACAATATATATGTATCTCTCTATTTGGGGGTGCCAAATTGGTCAAAGGGAAATTTATTCCCAACTCGCATTTAGGTAAAAATACACTTTCGTATAAATAAAATAACATCTATGTAAAACACGATATGTCCAAACAGTGTAGCGAGATGGTTCAATGGTAAGAGTTTAGACTTCTTACAGTGAGGTCCCGATTTCAAATTCCGCTAGATGTGTGTGTGTGTGTGTGTGTGTGTGTGTGTGTGTGTGTGTGTGTGTTATGCTAAAATGTGTTCAGCTACGGGACTAGATTCCAAGATGTGTTCAACTGAAAGTACTCGACATTTACGAAACAAATCTCCAAATACATTCTCTGAGTTTAACGTCTCCT
The DNA here is from genome assembly GCF_053919585.1 of Euprymna scolopes. Lineage (NCBI taxonomy): Eukaryota > Metazoa > Mollusca > Cephalopoda > Sepiida > Sepiolidae > Euprymna > Euprymna scolopes. The sequence goes on along the minus strand of NC_136514.1, from coordinate 26,597,794 downwards.
ATCGTCTCTGCCGGCAACAATATGGATGAAACAAAACAATTCCACTTTATTGAGCCCACCACAATTTTGAAATAGTCTCAAGTGGTCAGTTGTTACGGTGACGGCTTTGATTGATGGCACAGTAGAAATGTCATATATAAAAATGGTGGGCTTTTGCGCCAGGAAAGCGGATCGGCGGGATATGGAGTAGACTTGGACGTTGGTACTTGTAAAAAAGTGGTTAATGAGTCGTATTCTGTATTTGATATCTCGAGTTCAAGTTTCGTCGTGGGTCAAAGTGGCTTTTTGAAATAGTCGCGCTCAGTGTAGGATGGTGCACGACACTAGAAGCACCACAAACCATTCTCTTTGTACACATAAGTTTCAATTCAAACTAAAAATTAATTTCCACTTGAAATCGCAATATAATAATAATAATAATAATAATAATAATAATGGTAGTAGTAGTAGTAGTAGTGGTAGGAGCACTAGGAACAATCCCGAAAAATTTTGCAAAAAGAATGTGAGAAATTGGAATCAGAGGAATGACTGGAAAAATACAACTAACAAAAATAATGAAAACAGCTGAAATATTAAGGAAAACCCTTAAATGTGGATACTAACACACACGAACCACAAGCGCAAACCAGAGAAACTAATGGAGAGGCAAAACATGAAGCGCTACATGGAACCAAGAACATTGAAGATGCATATCTACAAGTTCTCTAACCCCATCGTCATTCCTCCCTTACCACATCACTGCCCCCTTCCAAAAGAGTGAGACTGAATAGCAAAGTAGAGTCAAAGAGTAAGGAAAGACGAAGGAGTGAGCACTGACCAGACCTCCGCTGTATAAGTGCGAAGAGAACTGGGACCTTAGGGAGGTTTATTGCCACTCAAATTCCAGTAAAGACCAATGACCGCTGCTAACGAGAAATCAATGGCGAGCAGCTGCTACGATAATGCAAATTTATTTACAAATTTTATCGAAAGAGGCGGAGAGTACTGGAAATCTGGGGAAACTTGTTGTCACTCAGCTTCCAGGGAACACCAAAGGCTTTGATGGCCTGTATGAAAGCTCATTGTGAGCCAATAATAATAATAATAATAATAATAATAATAATAATAATAATAATAATAATTCATGTTCATGATGATAATGATTATTATTGGATGGAAATAACTGTAACACTATAACGAGATACAAACAAATTCTGTGTGTAGAACACTCAAGGTTGTTCTTTCAACCGCAACATGACTTCGGAAATCAATGCTGCATTATCTGGGAAATGCTTTCTTTTCAAAAAACAATTCAATGGCTAAGAAGAGGGTAAAGTCAGCGGGTGCAATGTTAGAAGAGTAGGGAGAGTGGAACAGGATTTCAGAGGCATACCTCCGTGATTCTGATCCAGCGACATGTGCATTGTAAACTGGAATGTCCTCTTGAACGATAAGGATATATTTACTGATTTTTCTCGTCTCTTGATTTTCATAGCTTCTCTTAATTTCCTCAAAAGTGAAACATATTAGGTTCTTGATATTGTAGTACCTTTTGTCAAAGAATATATTATCACTGCTCTGTCCTGATCTCAGGAGAGTATTACCTTGCCAACGGAGAACTGCACCGTTTTCTTCTTTGATGAGTTCGAGTGTTTCCACTGCTTCAAGTGGGCTTTGGTCTCGGGATCATAGGGATAGACCCAGGTTTCATCGTGTGCAATTTCTCTTTTAAAAAAGTTTAGCTCATCTTGATGGCATATCTCCGAAGTGATCATTGAGCACTCAGCATGTTCTCGCTTTTGGAAAGTTATTTGGGAATGCGTCTGGCAAACATCTTATGTGTGCAAATGGTCACAAATGATAGTTTGCACAGAATCTGTTCTAATCTTAATTTCTTGAGTTATTTGACAAATAGTCACTCGCCAATCTTCCAAGATGGTAGCCTCAACTTGGCTTACAAATGGCTCATCAATGGCTGAAAAGAGGCGAACAGGCCTGGGAGTTGTTTTCACACATTGTCAGCCATGTTTGAATTCATGATACCAGTGCTTTACAAGGGCATATGATGGGTATCATTACTATACGTTTCTTTCATTCTTTCAAATATAAAAACCAGATCACTGAACGACAACAGACTCAATTTCACACCTAACTCAGTTCACTCATCTGTTAATATGAATACAAAACACAGTTAGTCCGGAGCTGCAATTTGCCAAATAACCCATAGAGATATGAATCATTGTATAAAAAAAAATTTAGCTACATCAGGCAACTAGAAGTGGGTCATGAATATAACTTATTGAACGTCTTATCGTAGGAAAATATACTTCATAAACTTTGATTTTTCCAGTGTTTTTAACTTCACAGTCATTTTGTGGTGTATCAACCAATGTTGTTGTCATCAATTCGCGTGTGTATTATAGAGGTGCGTGTGGCGAATTGATAAGTTTTTTTGGCAGAGTTAGTTCCCTTGGGTGTATGTGATTCTATTTCTACTTTATTTTGTTGTATTTCTATTTCGACTTATATGTGGCTGTCTATATATTATAACCGTATTGGATTAACCCAACTGTTGTAACAGTGATGAAACTGGTTGACAATCTGATTTGTATGCAAGTGAGATTTTTTTTTTGTATTACTTGAACATTAATATTCCTTAAACGTTAAAATAATGAAGTAACATGTGCTGGATGTTGTTTCTACTTAATATTGACTTTTTAGAAACATCACATATTGTGTATAAGACAATGCTTCTGGTTTAAATTGCTTTTTTAAGAACAGAACATATGGTATATATATATATATATATACAGGGTGTCCACAAAGTTTGGCTTTTTGTGGGCACCGTGTAGATTATGCAGCCAGACTTTGTGGGCACCGTGTAGATTATGCAGCCAGACTCTGTGGACACCCTGTATGTGTATATATATATATATATATATATATATATATATATATTAATTTATATATATATATGTATGTGGATGACAATGATGCGCCTTATCTTGAGTTGAGCATATTGAGAAGTGATACACGAATTACCATTAGCGTATAAAGCGATGCTCTTTGTGTAAACAAATCAAGCTTAGATATTTCGGACGATGTCAAAACATCGTTAATTCACAACTCACACAGCAGCCGTTAATGGTTAGGAGCCTTGACTGTCGTACAGGCAATCGGGTTTCAATACTGACGAGGTAGTTGCCTGTCTAGCCGCACTGATGAGCTGTGAAACAGCGAAAGTAAAAAATAATCATATATATATATATATATATATATATATATTAATTATCGATATATATATTTTTATCAATTAATTTTTCTTTTTCAAGTTTACAATTTGAATAATTCTGTAAACTTAAATCAAGTATACATATTAATACTAATATTTATAGGACAATAAACATATGAAAAAGCTCAATACTAGAGATAGAGCAATGATATAAGAAATTGAATTTTGAAATCTTTAACTTAGAATTTGAAACACTTTATCATTCAGCAAAGAATACAAATTTCAAGTACCTACCACCTCTTTCGATACCCTATGCAGATTAGTTTGCAATATTGCGATAGCCGTTTACCATTGAGTTCTCATTGGTAGCGATTATTGTGACTACAAAAATGTATGGTCTTTGTCTGGTGCCAAGCAGACAAAGATGTTTATTCGTCCCGTAAGGAACCGTTTATCAACTGTTATATATCCCGTGTGAACTTTATTAATATATGTTATGTGTATATGTAAGCAGACACACCCACGACGGACAGTATACACACTAAACGATCACACGTAGTGACACATATATACACTTAACACACTACAGACGGTCACAGACGAACATAAATATTTATACACACCCTTGTTATATATATACACACAATATATATATATATATATATATATATATATATATATATATATATATATATATAAGTTTTGGTACTTGTGGCCACAGACTCCTCACAAGATGGCATAACGAATCCGAAAAATGGTAAGAAAATGCACACAAAACGTGAACCAGGGTTCGAATATATATATATATATATATATATATATTAGCAGGTGTACCCGGCGTTGCCCGGTATTAAACGTTACGGTAAATTCCTTTAAAAAAGTGAAGTAACAAAAAACAGAAAGAAACTGAGACATGTGCATGTGAGTATGTTTTTTCTAAACAGTTCACTTCTCATAAGCAAAAAACAACAACAACAACAACAACAACAACAACAACGACAACGACAACAACAACAACAACAACAACAACAACAACAACAACAACAAAATACTCGAGCTGAGATCGAAACCAAAACCTAAAGAATGAGTCATTAGGCCAACTTGACACGACATTCACAAAGTGTGTTCAAACCTACTTATTCTTAACATAGTTAATCTGCTATGTTAACGATTCACGCATGCGCAATCGTGAAACAGTTGACAAACAGATAAAAATCTGATGACCCTCACGTAATAATATTCAAATTTTGACGTCATTAGCAGACCCTTTTCCGGATGAAAACCGATTAAAATATTTTCCACATGTCTGAATAACATGTATACCAAATTTCAAGTCTGTAGATAAAAAATCCGTTGAGGATATAGGTTCTCACACACACACACACACACACACACACACACACACATATATATATATATATATATATATATATATATATATATATATGTATAAACGGTACTTTATCAGGAAAAAAAAAGAAATAATATGTTACGCAGAAGAGAAAATTAGAAAAAAAGATTAAACTGTAAAAACGTTAATTTAGAAAAAAAACAAAACAAAAAAAAAACAAAAAAAAAAACGGTTTACATATACACGATCACAAACTTATTGTGTCGAATAGATTTATTGTCTTTGCAATTTTTGTTAAACGGTCAATCACACAAGGCAATACAAAGCTTACTAGGCTACTATTTTAATAAATATGAAATATAGTTTGTGTATCGAAGTCATATATTTAAATGTTCAGGTTTGGGGGAGGGGGAGAAGGAGGAAAAAGGACCATAAAACTTTGTTTCTAAGTGTGTCTCAAGCGTTAGATAAACTTTTCTTTTTCTTACTTAAGATTGTTTGATCGTCTTTTAATGCATAAAAAAATGAATGTTCTTTTTATTTTAAACAAAGGACAATATTTGGTTGTAGTATATGTATGATGTTATTGTATAGCCGACATGTATTTGTGATGATTGTATATTTTTTGTTGGTCTGAGTTTTGTAGTTTTGTTTTTCAATTTTCTTATCAGTTCGTTCAAGCTGGAAGTGGGGCATTTAACTAGATGCCAAACATTCACTCATATATTCCAACCGAGAGATCTTTTTAGATTCTAATTGTCCTTTCAAGTTCAATTTTTTAAAAAATTGCTCTTGCACTTTGTTCATCAGGTATATTTGTCAGGCAATTTAAAAAATTCTTTTTCATGAGTCCAGTTGACAATATAACTAGAATGATAGAGATTTTTATGAGATTCCAGTTCCTTTTCAAGTCGTTATTAGCATTTCGTTATCATTTCCCGCTCAGATCTGTTAAACCTTGCATAATTGGAGCCACTATCTTCTACTAAGGTTGCTTCTTTCTGCTTCTTGTCCCACATAATTATGTAAGGTTTAATAGCTCTGTTTTCAAGGTATAGGAATTGCCTAACTATAGTAGTATGACCTATTTCTGAACAGTTCTTTCTGATATATGTTCCCAGGCCTTACTGCTGCATTCGTCCACTAGAGATATTTACACACTCGATCGTGTTGCTTTATATAATAGCCGTCTCCTAGCAGAGCCTTACAGCTGAATGTTAGATGGCCCACACTCTCTATTTCTATGCGGCAGAACATGCACTTTTTGTCATTGCTGAGACCGCTCATCTTTTTAAAAGCATTGGTCATCAAACCTTGATCTAAAGCAGTCATTACAATATTTTCCATGGTCATAGTAAAATGGTCCTCTTTTTAGTCAGTCTAGAGGGTCTTTTTATATATGTAGTCTCGAGTAATTCATGCAGGACTATATAGATAAATATAAATTCACACAGAAAATGCTTGGCATGCTATTGGTCGGAGCATTCTTCCAGTTTCCGCAACGAAAGTTCTTGGTGTATTTTTGGCAACTCCTTTATGCTATTTCTGTATTTCTGACTAGTTTTCTGATTCTGTCACATTTGTAAGACAGTCTAACCCAAAATCTTTGGTCAGTTTCGTGATTGAGCTTTGTCTGCTGGCTCTTGTTTCGTTATGTTGATGTACCATTTTGAGGTTTGGATTTTGAGAGTTCATCATATATTTCCCGTTGCTCACAATAATGGCACGATACTGATTTCTGAGAGACCCATACCTCCTGCCCCTCTGAGCAGATAGCCTACGTAGACACTGGTTTCTATGTTATTCTGTACTGTGTCAACATTTTCTGCGTTTTCTGTAGTGTCTAGTCTGTTCATGTCCTTTTGTGATTAGTCAAAAATGCTAAAGTTGGATGCTATCACAGGCATGGTTAATTGCAGTTACCATGCTTTTGTTTTTCATTTAGACAATCTTCCTAACTCCGATGGAACACTTGGCACATTTTGTCCAAACCAAACTTGATTCCAATATTTCAGAAGAATTTATGTATGACCTGAAAGAGTCGACAAGTCAGCGTCTGAATTGGCATACAGCTTGACCTCATCCATGAAGAGCAGTTAGTTGACTCCTTTGTTCGAGTCTTTTTCGCGGCCCTGGCTCAAATTGTAAGTGCTCCGGCTTTTATTGAGGAGCTTGCTTAAAGGATCTATTGTCAGACAGAAGAGTAAAAGAGATAGGCTGTCTCCTTGGAAGATTCCTCTCTTGGTTTTGACGTAATGTATTTTGCAGTTCCATTGGTTTGGTTTAATACCATGGTTCTTTGCCACATTTTTATATGTAAAGCCATAGTATCTTTGATTTAGTGCGATATACTATCATATGCCTTTTAATAATCAACAACTAGCCTGTAGCTGATACGAATTCAGTACAAATCCTTGTACTGAATTCATATCAGCCACAGATAGCTGGTTCAATGCAATGAAACCGCTGGTCCGTCTTTGGAATATGTATGTATAGTCTTTAAATATATATGTATATATATATATATATATATATATATATATATATATATATACATATATAATCTCGCTAGATTTCGAATCTCGTAAGATTCAGCCACTCCGATGAGTCGTATACGACGAAACACATGTCAGTGGATAATTATATTTTAAAAATGATATATATGCCGCTCCCCATGTGGGGATACCAAATCGGTTAAAGGGAAAATTATTCCCAACTCCTCGCATTTAGGTAAAAATGCACTTTCGTAAATAATTGAATTCATTCAAAACGTATCGCAAACACACACACACACACACACACACACACACACACACACACACACACACACACACACACACACACATATATATATAATTGACACCATAATAATTTTAAATACCTACAGACGCAGTGTTTCATCCTATCGGGAATCATCAATGCAGGGTGACACGATTACTGCCACCGGTCGGGAGATTCGAATCCGGCCACGAAGCTATCTCTCGCTCTATTAGCAAGGAACAAACCCCATGGCCAACCTTAATCGCGGGAAATATCGTTGAAATTTAAATATTTATTTTTAAATGTCGAGATGTCCGTCCATAGTGATCTAATGATTATAACATCATGATCTACGCATGCCAGCTTAAGTGAATGACTTTTATTCTAACTTTAAAGTGCTCAACAATAAGAATATATATAATAATTTTCAAAAAATTCAAATTCAATTATCGTTAGTTTTTAGTTTATTACATTTCAAAAGGAAATTAATTACAGTACTAGCATTTCAGCCCGGCGTTGCCCGGGTGTTTGGTGGTGTATGTTGAGCAAAAAAAAAAAAAAAAAAGAAAAAAAAGAAAAAAGCGGTTAATTTTTTAAAGTTTTGACCCCTATTATGACCCCTTAACATTTATTGTTTTTGGTTCATATCAAGTTATTAAGTTAGATCCGTGTCAAAGTAACCTCTATCTAAAATTTCAAGTGTTTAGACCCAAAATTGGCGGAGGAGTTTCGTAGAGTTCTCAAAGATCAAACCGTCGAACTTTGACCCCTTAACAGCCAAATTACTGGCCAAAAACGGGTTACGAAGATTTTCCCAAATCTCAGTACCCTCTATATCAAATTTCGAGTGTGTAGATTTAAAATTAACAGAGTTATTGCGTAGGAAAATGTACACCGACACACAGACAGACAGACACGTTCACTTTTATAGATATATAGATTGTTTCTTTAGCAACTACTAAGGCAACACAATTATGTTATTGCCGCAGTATTCTTCTTGTTCTGGAGATGTGAGGTGGCATGACGCGCCCTTCATTTGATACTACAGCATATATCATAACCGAGGTCTAAAACTTTGTTTTCATCACCCTGGGCAGGTCTCTGTTATTCGTGACAATCCAGTGATGCATTTTGAGGGTAATGCAATGGTCCTGTTTTCATCACTTGAATTGGTAGAGAGCATGAGTTGTACAGTGGCGCATCTCCGATCTCGTTCGTTGAACATTGTGTCACTTTCAGACATGATAGAAGGTTCCTATTGCTCTTGGGATTTGTACACAAATGGCCAACTAGTAGATGGTTTGCAAAAAAAAAAAAAAATAAATAAATAAATAAAATAGAAATAAAAGCAAAACAAAACGGGTTTTCATCAAACGGAAATGGAATCATGTCGTCTTTTTTTAGGAAGACAATTTTATCGTTCCACCCTGTAATAAAATCAGTTCAAATATAAAATATGCATACCTTATCATAAAAACATATCATATTATGCATATCTTATCATAAAATCATATAAAATATGTATATCTTGACTTATCGACGACTTCAGATTAAAATTAAAAAAAAAAAAAAACTAGCGGGAAAATTTTAATAAGTCATGAAATTTATGCTCGCATTTCGGAATCTCATATATGTAGTTTTAATTGATTTTTAAAAAGTAGTTATGAATATTAAATCTAGTGTGCCGTACGAATTTAATGTATCTACTATTATATAAAGTCACTTTGTGTGTGTGTGTGTGTGTGTGTGTGTGTGTTAATAGGTTCTGAAACGGCCGAGCCTATCTTTTTCAAATTTCACACAAAGCTAATTGTTATGTCTGGCAGGATTCTTAGATATGTTTTGTACAGAAATTCATCCGATAAGGATTGAAAATCGAAAAAAATCCTATCTTAAAAATAGCTTTTCTCTCTGATAGACAAAACGAATAATTTGTTTCCCATCTCTCAATACCACAAGCGTGCTCATCTATTAACTACTACATAATTGCTTTCAAATACAATGTAAAAAAAAAAACTCTCCATGCTGTCATCTTAAATAATCAGAATGAAATGTTGTCCGGGATTCAACACACGTTGTGTCCCGTTTAAGTCGCAAGACTAAGAATAGGAAATAACTCCAACTCGCTTATTCTTTGTAGCAACAGCATTCATTTCCTTTGTTCTCTCTTTGTAACGCTGTGACTACTCTCACGTGATCGTCTTCCGAGTGTCCTTTACGTCTCGCACGTGATCGCGAACATTATCAACGTCTCACACGTGATCGTTCTCTTTCTCTTTTTTATAGTCTTTTTTTTACTTTCGCAGTGACGTCAGTTCGCATGCACTTACATCCGCAATCCTCGCTATGTTACAAGAAGCCAGTCAAAAAAAAAAAAAAAAAGAAAAAAGAGAAAAAAAAACAATGTTTGTCCAAAAGATACAAAAACTGATAAAATACGAAAATCGTGAGAAAGTAAACCATTCAAAATGTGCACACAACAACAACAAAAACAACAACAACAACAACAACAACAACAACAAACATAAGAAAATCTCAGTGATAAACAAGAACATATATTTTTATGATACGTCCAATCAATTTGCGTGTTCAACGATGAAAACGCTGTTCATAACATAAAGGTACCACGTTTCGGTACACCGAAAGAACTATCCAGAGAGCATGACAGCATCTCCAAGAACTCTGAACCAGACACCACCTTGAATTCATCACAGTTTGTATACCATGCATGACGGGCTTTTCGGAAAAAAAAAACTTCAAAGTATATATAGTCCATATGGTATCAAGATAGTATTCAGAAGCGATTAAACTCTCCGGAAACAGCAAGTCAAGCCCCCTATAGAAAAAAAATCATGACTAAGAACTGTGTACATAAGATCCCATGTATACGCGGAAAACTATACAAAAGTGAGACATGTTGTCCACTAAAAGTACGGTTAAAAGTACATTGAAAAAACGTAATACGTGGAGAGATTGAAGTGACGGGTATGGCGGACCATATCTACAAGGAAAATGGAAAACGATCTACCATTATGGAACGAAGTAAAAATTATAGACAGAAAAACGGCAGACAGTAAAATAACTCAAAGAAGCAGTATATATGTGTTGCAGCTGGGCGACAATGAATTACTAAGTATATATATATATATATATATATATATATATATATATATATATATATATATATATATATATATATATATAGAGAGAGAGAGAGAGAGAGAGAGAGCGTTTTTGCTCTATCTATTCGCTTGAATTACAATCGTTTTAAAACAATTGTCTTATTTTCAGAACGTTGAATACAAAATAAAAAAGCAAATTCACACAAGTTTCTCATTTCAATTCAAGCTAGATCGAAAAACTGCTGAAAGAGCTCACGATATCAGCGTTTGATCCAGGACCCACTACTGAACGCACAGCAGAATGGTGGTTTAAGAAATTTCGTGGCGAAAACAAGAGTCTTGAAGATGATAAACATAGTAATTAATCATCGGATGATGAGCATAGTGGTCGGCCATCGGATGTTAACAACGATCAGTTACGAGCCTTAATCAAAGCCAATCAATGAACAACCGTTCTGAATTAGAAGTAACGTATACGACGATTTCCAACCACTTGAAAGAGATTGGAAAGACAAAAAAACAAAAAAAAAACAAAAAAAAACAACAACAAGCAAAAAAAAGGTGATTAAGCATGGGTAAGGGTGGAACACACCCGCGAAGACCTTTAGAATAATTTACAGACATTTTCACCGCTCGGAAACATGTCACCAAAATGGACTGTGAAAACCCTTTTATACATTCTGAACACGCACAGCGGAATGGTGGTTTAAGACGATTTCCAACAACTTGAGAGAGATTGGAAAGACAAAAAAAAAAAAAAAAATAAAATAAAATAAAAAAATAATAAACGTGATTAATTAGTGGCTCACAAATTGAACGACAATCAAAAGAAACGCCGTTATGAAGTATCAACTTCCCTTCTTTTACGCAACATGAACGACCCGTTTCTCGACCCGATTGTGACTTGCGATAAAAGTGAGTAAGTTGAATGTGTCGGTTTCGCCGTCTACCTTTCGCTCGAACATAGTCGTGACAAACAAACGGACCCGTCGTTTGAGAAAGACTCTCATTGAGAACGTATGTAAGACTAAAACAAATCCATGAAAATCAAGATTTCAATATCGAAAATAGAAAAACAAGCGCAAAATCTAATTGCTCGAAGGGATGCCATCTTTGAAGGAAGTTTCGTCTTTTATAATTGTTACTTTGCTTCGGCAATTCGACGGCGCTGATGACGAGAAAATGGAAAATGATGGTGAGAATGGCCGAAGGGGGACACGAAACCTGATGTGAATCCAGTCGGGTCGTCGGCGTTTGTTTGAAAGAGGAAAAACATATTTTGAAACGGATGGCTGTTTATTATAAGCGTTGATTAAGAGGAGGACTACGAGGATCTATCTATCTATCTATCTATCTATCTACAAACACAAACACACACACACACACACACACACACACACACACATATATATATTAGTGATGGGAACGATTCCAATATTTTTCCCGATTCCGATACAATTACCGATTCCGTGCTAAATTTCGGATTCCGATACAATAACCGATTCCGATTCTTTATAAACCTCTAATTATTTAACTAACCTACACTCCTTCATCCCCTCTAACTACTTTAACATGCCTGGATATCTCCCACTCTGCTGTAAGGACTCTGACAGGCATATGCATGGGCTTGGTGTCTATATTCGAAACACCCTCCCCTTGATTAGAGAAACAAAACTAGAATCGGACGATCAAGCCTTTATGTGCTTTAGACTTAACATGCACCAATAACATTTGTTACTTTTATTCTCTCTACCGCTCTCCCTCGACACAGGACTGCACCCTAATAAACAAAGTCTATGACAGTATAGATACAGCACTTTCCCTCGGCACTAGCGCACAAATTCATGTATTTGGTGACTTCAATATCCACCACAGCAACTGGCTTGGATTCTCTACTTACACAGACGCAGCTGGTAGCACAACACATAGCTTCTCTATATCTCATTCCCTCTCACAGATGGTTACGTTTCCAACCCGTTTCTCAGACCAGCAAGAATAACACGCATCACTTCTAGATCTGTTTCTGACCTCAGTTCCCGATGATTGTGTAACAAATGTCCACAGCCCACTTCGGAACGCTGTTCATGCAGTGATAATGCTTGAAATCACCCTAAACTCTAGAACCCAAACTGAAGAGCCATTGCTTAAAACAACGAGATATTATAAAAAGGCTAATGGGAAGCCATCCGGTATCTCATCAGAGATGCACCATGGAAAAATATCTTTTCTCTTCCTGCTGAACAGTGCGCAAATGAGACCACTGAATAGTTCAAAACGGCAATTGAAGCACATGTTCCCACACGGAAATTTTATAGCAAGCCCCACTCTCCCCAATTGTTTACTTCTACTTGTGCAGCTGCCATTGCGCAAAGGCAGCATGCGTACCGCAGATTTAACCGACATAAGTCCAGTTCAAACAGACAGAAATATATAGAAGCCTGAAGAAACTGTAAGAAATAAATAGCGACAGCTAAGAGAGAATTTACCGAAACCACAAAAAGAAAAAAAAAAAAAAAAAAAGAAACGCATCGAAGCACAGAAATTAGGAACCCGATTTCTGGAAAATCTACAACAGTGTAGTAAATAATGGGCAATCAACAATTCCCCCACAATCCAACAATCATGAGGTTGTTTGCTCAGCAACCGAGAAGGCTAACATGCTTGCCAGTCGGTTTGCCTCAAACTCCACACTGGACCCTGCTAACCACCTCCTCCCTGACTTTCCTTTGTGGACAGATGCCACACTAGACGATCTAAAAATCACGCCGTCTCAGGTGCATGCTATCATAAAAAATCTTCAAAGGCATGTGAACCTGATCTCATCCCGGCTGTGCTATTAAAAATGTGCTCCGCCGAATAGCTCCGGTTCTCTCCAAACTTTACAACAAATGCCTTAATGAATATTACTTTCCTGACTGCTGGAAAACTGCTTATATGGTACCATGTTTCAAGAATTTTGGCGAAAGAACCGACTCATTAAATTATCGCCCCATTAGCCTCTGCCCACGTTTTGCCAAAATATTTAAGTCAATAATTAACCAAGCTCTAGTCCATCACCTTACAGATGCTAAACTTCTGACCGACCAACAATATGGATTTAGGCAAGCCCGTTCCACAGCAGACATCCTCACTAATCTTTGAACGTATATACAATTCACTGGACAAAAAGGAGGGTAGAGAGGTAGCTCTAGATATATCTAAGGCTTTTGACAGGGTATGGCATGAAGGTTTTTTCAGTATACGGTATCACTGGAGGAATACTTAACATAATTAAATCCTTCTTAGATAAGAGAAAAATCCAGGTTGTCCTCGACAGTCGTACATCTAAACAATATTATATAAATGTGGGAGTGCCTCAAGGGTCTATCCCTGGATCTCTATTACTCCTAATATTCATAAATGACCTTCCTGACAAAATTGTCTCTGATATATATATGTATATATGCTGATGGCACCACGCTCTATAACAGACACGACAGGAAAGCAAATGAACACATATCTAAAGAGAGTGATCTATCGATTTTAGCTTTACTATTATTTCTAAATCAATAGATATTTATTATTTTATTATTGCCAGCAGTGGAAGATTTTACTTTAAACAAAGATCAAATAAAACAAGATAATTAAAAGAATCGTTTTTGGCATCGGAAAATAGGCATCAATTGTTTCGATTCCGATATCCCCAAATCTTCTAATTTTTCCAATTCGTGATTCCGATCCTGATTCATCGTCCCAAAACCAATATATACATATATATATATATATCCTTGTCTCTTAGTCTCTCTCTGCATATCACATTATATATATATATATATATATATATATATATATATATATATATATATATATATATACAGGGTGTCCCAGAAGTCGCGTACCATGTAGATTTATATAAAAACAAATATGAATATCAATGAATATCAATTTTATTAATCAAAATCACAATAGATGCTCAAATTGTTCACCTTCAGCCTGAATACATTCATCGATTCTCTTTATTTCTTTATTTCTGTGTTTTAAGAATACGATGTACTGATAATTTGCTAATCGTAAGCTCCTGGCTTATTCTCCTTACTGATTTCACGGGGCTTCTAGCAACATTCGCCAAAACCATAGTTGATGTTTCCTCATCAGTTACACTCTTTCGTCGACGACATCTCTTGCGGTCAGCAACTGAACCTGTTTCTTGGAAACGTTTGATCAAACGGCAGACAGTGGTATGGCTCAATGGTTTTTCTCGCTCGGGATGAGTGCGGTTGAATTCTTTAGCTAACGAGCGGTATATAGCCCCATCTCTTCCAAACATAAAAATCAATTTAACTATTTCTTGCATTGTTAATTTCTCACCCATATCGAATAAAATCTGACACAAAAAAATATAAATATAAATATATGGTGCACGACTTCTGGGACACTGTATATATATAGGGTAACCTTGGGCACTAGGCACTATTTCATATTAGGTATCAACGCTTCACAAACATCTCAATAGCATTACTAATGACACTAGTTGGGCAAAACAAAGCTTTTTTGATCACTAACAAATCACAGGTCTTGTATCTCAAAGGTAGTATTTACTGAGCAAACCAAACGTAGTTATTTTGTCCCAAGATGAGCTGTTTTGCTTTCAGGCCTAAAACTATTTTTAGACTGAATTTAAAACTTTTTTTATTCCAGAAAGGCGACTGCACAATACTTTGTTTCTCTGTTAAAATACTGAGCTTTTCAAATGTTCGCGTGCTTCTGAAGCACTGTCGGTCATAAAAGTCAGTGCCCGCCGAAACGGTCCATTTTTTTCACGGCTGTAAATACGGCATTGTTGCCGAAGAAATGTTGCCCATGTAATGTGTATTTCAGAGGTCCGAACAAGTGGAAGTTTGACGGTGCCAGGTTAGGACTACATAGCGGTTGAGACAGTACCACCCAGCCGAAATTTGTCAGACAGTCCATGGTCTTCAGACGTGTGTGGTTTGGCGTTGTCGAGTTGCAAACGGAATGTTTCCCTTTTCTCTGGCCTTACAAGGGCAATCTGGGCATTTAGCTTTATCAACGTTTCAACGTATCGTTTCGAGTTGACAATCAACTCTGGTTCCAAGATATCCAGGAGGATAACGCTTTCTTTCCCATAAGACGGTGCGCCTCACTTTGTCTGCAGATGTCTGCGTCTTAAACTTCTTTGCTCGGGAGCGTAAGTGGTGCTATTCCATCGAGTGTCGTTTGGATTTCGACTCAGTGGCGAAACCACGTCTCGTTACTAGTGATGATGCGGTCCAAGAAACCATCATCTTCAGCTTCGTACTGATTCAACAAGTCCTGAGCGTTATTTTCATGGCAAGTTCCCGTCAGAGTTCCAATCTATAGTCCCCATCACCAAACATCCACGAGAAACACTCGTCTAGCTGAAATTTCCCTCACTCTTTATTTGTACCTAAACCTAAACGTGGATTCCATGAACAAAGTTTATTTCTTAGAACTGCACAACTGTAGAACTCTCTCTCGTTTGCCTGCTTTCCAGATGACTTCACTATGGTCGTCTTCAAGTCCAACGTAAACAAGTTCTTGATGAGCCGTTGCCCTTAAGTTGTCCAATTTACCAAATTTACACTTCTAACGCTTACTATGATATTGTCCTTTTGACTACTGTACACGCTTGGACCCTTATCCTTGAGTGGCCTCTAAGCCTTGATAAGTGGTAAAAAAATTCCAGTGGTCCTTTGGTTCTGCGGGATGACGACAGCATTTCCACATTTAACTCTACACGCATTTCATTTACCGTTATCTGACGATCAGTGCGAATAATTTAGTCGAGATGCATACTGTTGTCTTAAGTGGTGGCTGTGCATGGGCGTCTGGGTCACGCTTTATCACTCACATCTCTTTGTCGCCACTCTGAAATCGAGGAACCCATCTCCCAAATGTGCTGACATCAACAGAATCGTTTTCACAAACGTTTAGTAGGCGCCGGAGAATGTTCATCTGTAAAATGTTTTCTGCGTGTAGGAATTTAATGGAATATCTCTGCTTCTGACGCACATTCATGACAGTTTTTTTTGTTAGAGTCTTATATTGCTGATATCTGCATCAGATAGATGAAACATTCAGGTTATGAATGCATAAGTTTAGTCATCGTAACAATGCAGTTTGCGATCCTCTCTGATCCATTCGGATGGAATAAAAATAGGAGACATTACTTCTTGAATGACCTTCGCATAGTTAATTGTCAAAATATATCAAGGTTGTTTGTGGTGAAGTAGAAAAAAAAAAGAAATTAAAAAAAATATATATAAGACACAGCTGTTCCTTCCAAAAGGTCGAGCTCTTCAACGTCCAAAAATAATTCACCGTCACAAAAAAGAATTCACCGCCACTTCTTCCAACCGTCGTTTCACTCTCTGCGCTCTTCACCTCCGCGTAAAAAAAAAAAAAAAAAGTACCGTTTATATGCTGCTCATTTCTCCACTTATGCAAATTGACTATCAACCAGAGCCATCTAGTTTTCCATTTCTCCAAACAGCCAATTTGCAAAGGGGGACAACTCAAACCACACAGAGCCATCTAGTTTTCCATTTCTCCAAACAGCCAATTTGCAAAGGGGGACAACTCAAACCACATTGTTTTAATCTACAACCTATCAAATGTAAACACGATTTCCGCACACATTTTAAAATCTGAAAAATTTAACTTGTCATATTTTTCTACACTTTTAGTAAGTTTATTGCTTTGTATTTTTTTCACAAAGGAGTCACCATTTACCAAGGCCCGAAGGCCACTCGAGAATAAGAGTTAATGAGTGTACAGTAATCAATGGGGCAATATCGTATAACCGTTAGTAGTGGAAATTTGGTAAATTGGATTACTTAAGGGGACAGCTCCTCAAGAACTTGTTTACGTTGGAGTAGGAGACGACTATATTATAGTCAGATGGAAAGCAGCATATGGGACAGAGTTACACAGGGGTGCAGTTCTAAGAAAGAAGCTTTGTTCATGGAACCCACGTTTAGTTTTAGGTACAGATAAAGGATGAGGGAAATTATTGATAGTGGTTTCAACTAACCAAGTGTTTTTCGTGAAAATTTGTCAAGGGGCACAAAAGATGGGTACCCAGATAAGCACTTGGCATGAAAACAACGATAAAACAGAGACAGGCTCTCAACGTCTCTTCTGTGGGAAAGAAAAAAAGGGCATCCCTACGAGGCTACAAGGCTGCGAGGTTATTTTGAACTCTGTCAAGACATGATAAGATATTTCTAGTACTCTTGCCAAAATGTGGCAACATTACTCTGTTTTAGACGTACTTGGATCTTATACAGGGAGAGAATTACATCGGCAGTGAGATATCTACTAGAGCCGTATATTATCCCACCATTTTTCCAGCGACCTTGGCAATGGATTTGATGCACGTGTTTAATTTCAGATCAGAAGCAAAGGTTAAACCCAAAAGCTTGTAAAAACATGGAGTCTCACTAAGACGAGGGCCATTAATTTCAATTGAAGCCAGACGAGGTCAGAGCATTGATGATGGAAAGATAGAAGCTTGATTTTAGAAGTAATAACATTAACCAGCCACCCCTTTCCCCATAGTACGACACGCTGAAGATCAGAGGAAAGAGAGTCAGAGAGATCTTTGCTAATCATCTAAGCATAATGCATGTGATAGTGTATAGTTTATTGGTTCCAAAAAATATTTACATCTTTTAAAAACTGTTGGTGTTTAGTGTCCCATCTCTGTATTTTTTTTAAGGAAAAGAGGTGAAAATCCTTTAAAGTGATGAAAATGAGAAACACTAATAAAATTTGACCTAATTTTTAATATTGGTGCAATAAGAACTCAACGATTGTGATTATGTCGTACATTAACCTATACATATATACGGAAGTGTCAAGGGAATATTACATTCACAAACGATCCCCGGTCGCGGTCAGGGGACATGACGACGTTTTTCTTTTTTTCAGTTATTCTTTCATCATAATCACTCTGACTCTCATAACGCCCCAAAAGAAAGAAATGGCTCTCTGAGGATGCTCCATGTCTTAGCAAGCTTCTTGGACTGACGTTAACTCCTGATCTGAAATGGAGCACATTCATTAAATCTGTTGGCAAGATCACTGGAAAAATGGTTGGATTACTCTATCGCTCCAGTAAGTATCTCACTGCTGATGCAATTCTTTATCTGTATAAAAGCCAGGTATGCCCTAAAATGGAGTACTATTGCCACATCTGGGCAGGAGCTGCTCGGCACGCCATATCCAACCTTGATAGAGTTCAAAACCGGTTTTGAGACCTAGTAGGTTATGCCCTTTTCTCTTCTCTGCAACCCCCTTCTAACAGAATGAATCTTACGAGCCTGCCGCTGCTCTGTCGTTATTTTCATGGCGAGTACTCGACTGAACTCTAGTCTATGGTTCCCCCTTGTCAAACTTTCACGCAAAAAAAAAAACAACAAAAAAAGTATTCAACTCGCTACAGTCACTATAAACGATTTACCTCATTCTCTATCTGTGCCTAAATCTAAGCGCAGATTCCATGAACAAAGTTTATTTCCCAGAACTGCCCGCCTGTGAAACACTGTTCCGCCGGCCTGCTTTCCAGTTGAATACAAGATGGTAGCCTTCAAATCTAATGTAAACAAATTCTTGTTAAACTATCCCCATAAATAATCAAATTCTACCCAATTTACACAATTAACGATTACTACACTATCACGTAACAATCATTAAAGCTTATCCTCAAGTGGCTTTCGGGTCTTGATAAGTGGTGACTCTCAAGTTAAAAAAAAGTATCGACAATCTTGTACTTACAGCGCCTTTTATTCCCAAATGGTTACCCATCTAGTTGTGGCCAGGCTCAAGGTAGCTTACCTTCGGTGATCTGACAAAACCGATGTGTCAAGGTGCTTATGTCGTATTGTACTATGTATAATGGGAACCAATCATTCGTTTTAGCTTTTTACAGTGTATTAACACTTGGAGATGTTATTTAATTCCTAAATAAAATGAACTTATTAAACAATTCATTGGACACAAATGGCTTAATTTGCTCAAGACTGGAAAATAGGTTTGTCGCCACACATTTATACACTGTCTTGCTCGCGTCCACGTTCGGAAGAAACTCTTGAAATGTAGACATAATGTGAGAACTATGTGAGTTCACCGGTCTCGAAGAAAGTCTTTGTCTTCATGCCGCGAACTTTCGTATTGGCCTCAGTGTGAAATTTGGAACCTTTGAAAACGTTTCAGTTTCAAATTAATTTCACATTTGTTAATTAACTGTTATTCAGATGATGAACTCCGAATTCATTGTCTATTAGAAAATATTACCTAGCCATCTTTACTCTCACCTATCTGACACTTTATTTTCTATCTATCTATCTATCTATCTATCTATCTATCTAACCATATATCTTTCTGCATACAGTCTCTCTCTTCCTCTTTATCTATCTATCTATCTATCTATCTATCTATCTATCTATCTATCTATCTATCCATTCATTTATTTAGCAATGCACCTACACATTTTCTATCTATCTATCTATCTATCTATCTATCTATCTATCTATCTATCTATCTATCTATCTATCTATGTGTCTGTCTGCCTGTCTGTCTATCTATCTATCTGTCTGTCTATCTATCTATCTATCTATCTATCTATTCAACCACAATATTTCTACTTACAGTCAGTTAATCTTTCTCTCTCACCACACACACACACACACAGACACACACACACACACACAGACACACACAAATCACACACACACACATACACACACATATATATCCACATATCTTTCTGCGTAATCTTTCATTTCTATCTATCTATCCAGATGTATTTCTACATGCAATCTGTTAATATCTGTCTCTTACTTTCTCTCTCTCTCTCTTCACTCTCTCTCTCATATATATATATATATATATATATATATATATATATATATATATATATATATATATATATGATTGTTGAGCTGGATTAAATCCGACGATATGGTTAATAAATATATATTTGGATTTAATTTGTATATATATATATATATATATATATATATATATATATATATATATATATATATATATATATATATATATATGATGGGAAAAGGAAGCGGAAGACCGGAGGCTCGACGTTTCGCCCTAATTATGCGGGCTTTTTCAAGAGGTGTGGTTACTGATGAGAGGGTCGATGTTTTTAGTTTTATATATACTGGGGGAGTGTGTGCAAATAAAACTATTATACAAATAAACAACAAAAAAAGCGGTCCCTTAAAATATAAATTACCTAGGGGTGCATCGTATTACAGGTGCGTAGATGACATTTTACTCTTTCTCCCCAAATCGTCGAATATTGATAATATCACTAACACACTTAATAAAATAGAACCTACCATCAATTACACTTACGAAACTGAAAATAATAATTTCATATCTTTCCTAGACATACAATTAATCAATAATAATAATCAACTAAAATTCAAAGTTCATCGTAAAACAACTAATAAGAATGATTATGTACATTTTTACTCGCAACACAATGACAACGTAAAAAAGACATTAGAATTGGATTTTATCTAAGAGCTATGAGAATATGTAGCAAACGATAACTAAACTATGAATTTGAAAATATAGAAACTACATACAAAAACTTACAATATCCCCAATACTTCCTACTTAACGATAAAAAAAAGGCCTTAAAAATCTATCAAAACCGATATCAAAACCACCCCAAGAAAACCTAACACACAATAGAAGACTAATTGTTCCAACTAACGATAAAAATAATAAAATATATAAAAACCTTAACAAAATCGGATTTCAAATAGTACAGAAAACCTCCCTAACGATAAAAGATTTAACTCGGAAATCTAAAACTAACAATAATAAATGATCAACACAAGCCGGAATTTATACCATACCGTGCCTTGATTGTGGCAAGATATATGTAGGAGAGACGCAGCGAAACCTTGCTAAAAGATTATATGAACACAAAAGAGACATAAAGAATGACATTACACTTAATGCTCTTTTTGGTCACTTAATGGAAAATGACCATCATTTCGATTTCGAAAATGCGACCCTCCTAAAGCATATACATAGTAGGTCAACACGCCGTCTGTTGGAATCTGCTCTTATCCTTAACTCTACTAACACTATCAAACAGAGAAAAGGATTTTTTAACATTTCTTTCCATTTATCTAAAATAATATTGCACGAAAATAATCTAGACACTGGTTAATAAATATATATTTGTTCTTTTTTTTGTATGTTTGTATAATAGTTTTATTTGCATACACTCCCCCAGTATATATAAAACTAAAAACATCGACCCCCTCGTCAGTGACCACACCTCTTGAAAAAGCCCGCATAATTCGGGCGAAACGTCGAGCCTCCGGTCTTCCGCTTCCTTTTCACATCATAACGTCGGATTGTATCCATTTTAAAATTCAATTATATATATATATATATATATATATATATATATATATATATATATATATATATATATATATATATATATACCAGGTTGACAAGAAAGATCTTGCGGTTTTTAACTTTTAATTTTAGATACACATACCCAAACAAGTGTATTTATACCAGTAACTAAAAAAATTTGCGTTCCGGTTGTGATGAAGTCGCTGAAAATATTTTTGATATCTCTTAGGTTTTTGAAACATGTCTCACACAGAAAATTGTCGAGATGCTTGAAAAAGTGGTAGTCGATAGGTAACAGGTCTGGAGAGTATAGCGGATGAGGCAGAGTTTCATAGCCTAAATCGTTCAATTTCTGCAGTGTCGGTTTAGCAACATACGGTCAGGCATTATCATGTAGAAGAATAGGTCGTTTTCTGTTTAGTAATGCTGTCTGTTGTTGTCGAAGTTTCTGATGCATTTCACTCTTTTGTTGACAGCATTTCTCCGCCATCATCGTTTCGCCTGCATTAAAAATAACTGTAATGGATAAGAGCGGTCGCAAACTACCAAATAGTAAGCATGACTTTTTTTGGTGCAACTCTGGCTTCAGGAAGCGTCGTAGAGCTTCGTCGGCGTCTAACCACTGAGCTAAACGTCGTCTGTTATCGTAAATAACCCACTTTTTATCGCAAGTCACAACCCTGTTGACAAACGGGTTATTTTTGTCGCGTAACAGAAGGGAAGATGACACTTCATAACGGCGTTTCTTTTGGTTATCGTTCAATTCGTTAACCACTCATTTATCAAGTTTTTTGTCTTTCAAATCTCTCTGAAGTGGTTGGAAATCGTCGTATACGTTATGTCTAATTCAGAAGCAAGTTCCCGAACAGCTGTGTTGGATCGGCTTCGACTAAGGCTTTTAATTGATTGTAGTTAGCATCCGATAGCCGACCTATACGTTCATCGTCTGCAAAACGATATGTATGTTTGTGAGTGTGTGTGTGTGTATATGTAACGAAGTCATTGACGCATATGCAAATAACCAATTCGTGGCGCGAGCGTGAGGTCGCAGAAATAAATGACTGTATAGACATCGGCATCAGACGGAGGAGCAAGAGAAAAGAAAGGAGAAAAAAAGAGAAAGCGCATACCTGCACAAAAGGGAGTCTTAACAAAATGTAATCGTCAATCCTTATAACCTTTGCAAGATATCAGATGACCGTGAACCGCGGAACGCATTACATACTTAGCCACCGGTTATAACTGCGAACTGTTAATTGGACCAGAGAGAGAGAGAGAGAGAGAGAGAGAGAGAGAGAGAGAGAGAGAGTGGCAGAGGCAGGCAGGCCGGAACGCGCCCATATTCTGTTGGCTTTGAAAATACGTCTCAGCAGCTTCTTGACATTGAAATGACCGGCAATGCATACCTTAGCTTTTTTTTTTTTTGAGTTTCTTTTTTTGTTTGGTTGTGAGACTTTTATACACAACGTAGTTTCTGAGTTAAAATGTAATAACTAGGGCTAGGATAACAGCATATTCTTTTCATTTTTTTACTCTCGAGTGTGTATCCGTTGATATCTTATATTGCTTTTATGTGATGTGGTTCTCGGTTGTATATCTGTGTCTAACTGTGTCGGATATATACTCGAGAGTCAAAACAATAAAAGGAATATGCTGTTGTCAGAGACGTAGTAATAACTACTTTACACACACACACACTCGCTCACACATATAGACACACACACTCACACACACACACTCACGCACACTCACACACACATACACACATACACACATATACACATATATTAAATCCTTCTTTATGGAAGAAGATAATGCAATATCTGTTCTGTAGTTATGAGACTATATTCCCATGTATCACGTTCTCTTATTTTTATTCGGGAGGACATAGTATCTGCATAGTATCTCTTCTTTTACCATGATACTATACTCGCATGAATTATATTCTCCTTTTATGGGAAGGATTCTCTTTGGTATTATCTCCTCTTTTGGGAGTCGGTAGTGTAGTATTTATTCTGTTATAATAATGCCATCCCAGGTATTCCCACACAATAAAACGCTTTATACAGATTACCTTCTTTTTATTTACACGTTCTCGAGTGTTAACTATTCTGTACTTTTGCCATATTTGTTTTTGTAAAGCAATTTCGGGCATTTCAATAGGCGAAAATTTTATATTACTTTATGTATAAAGTACTGAATGGACGATTCTAGTATTTTTCTAATTTTGATGCAGTTAAAAATTCCGATTCCGATTGTAAAATCCCATGAAAAAAGTAGAATTTCATTGTTTTCCGGAGGATTGATGCAGCCAACATTTTCTTTTGTTACGTTTAAATGTAGCTATACTTTTCGTTGTTATTTGACAAACTTCTAAACGTTTTTCTTTTTATATATTGTATAAAAGATTTTCGTTTTGATTTGGCTAACTTCTTAATAATTTCCCTTTATACATTCTATTCAAGATTCTGGAATCTCCTAACTGCATTCTCAGCAATCACTGCCACCCGTAGTTGTTGTCGTCTTACCACGTTTTTGGTCAAGAAAATGATTGTTGAGCATGCAGTAAGAAGATTCGAAGTTCCTATCCGTCATGGTTACCACCTGATGAAGGCCAGAGGAATAGTTGGTCGAAACGTTGTGAAACAACAACCAATAAAGATAAGAATAATAGTCCGCAATAAATAAAAATTAATATAAATGATACTCATCTCAATAATGAATTCCAATTAAAATAATATAGATACCATTCGGTACGGACCCGACCATGGAAGATCAGATAATAAATAAACGTGGATTTATAAGAAAAAAAAATCCAACCTTGATCGCCCTTCGGGGCCCGTGGCGC
This sequence comes from Euprymna scolopes, assembly GCF_053919585.1. Taxonomy (NCBI): domain Eukaryota; kingdom Metazoa; phylum Mollusca; class Cephalopoda; order Sepiida; family Sepiolidae; genus Euprymna; species Euprymna scolopes. The sequence continues at coordinate 26,573,075 of NC_136514.1, read as the reverse complement.
AGTTGATAGAGACATTAAATCTCTACAGTTCCAGATGAGCATTGGCTGAAGATAGCGGTTTCAATCCTACCCAAAGCTGGCTAGAGGCTTACTTGGCCAAAAACGTGGTGAGACGACAACACCTACGGATGGCAGTGATTGCTGAGAATGTAGTTAGGAGATTCGGAGTTCTTATCCATTGCGGTTACCACCTGACGAAGGCCAGATGAATAGTTGGCCGAAACGTCGTGAAACAACAACTAATAAAGATGAGAATAATAGTCCGTAATAAATAAATTAATATAAAAAAAACAAAACAAATTAAAAGATTCGTTCTTTTTAGCATCGGAAAAATTCCGATTCCCTATTCCGATTAATCGTCCCAGCACTAGTATAAAATGATTCTATGTTGTCTTTCTAGCTTTAAAGAATCCATTTTCTAACTTCGTGCTGTTCGTTTTAGTCAAGAAATACGTGCGTTTTTTTTTGCCTCTTTTTGTCTGCAAGTTTTTAAAACTATTCCGGCTATTTCAATAATGGAAAGTTTCACATTAACTTCATGTATAAGGTGATTCTATATCGTTTATCTGGCTTGAAAGAATCCATTTTCTAACTTTGCGCTGCTCGTTTTAGTCAAAAAAGCAGTTCGTTTTTTTCTCTCTTTTTTTTCTCCAAATTAAAAAAAAACAAAAAACTATTCCGGCTATTTCAGTAAGGGAGAATTTCACATTACTTCACGTATAAGGTGATTGTATATCGTCTATCTGACTTGAAATAATCCATTTTCTAACTTTGTGCTTTTCGTTTTTGTCAAGAAACCAGCGCGCTTTTCTTTTTCCTGACTTTCTTTACGATTGAAACGTTTTTTTTCTTTCTCAAACTCAATGACATAGTTTTGCGACTTTTATTTCGCTCGCAGTTTTCACAGCGCGAATATATTTTCTGCTCTTTTTCTTAGATTCACCTATCTGTCGGTCAGTCTCGCCTCAGTTTAAAACTGCATTTTCAGATTGAAAGGACATATATTCTTGTAGGTGCGTTGTAATATACTATTATAACTGCTGCAGGGGTAGGCTTCCTCTACCATGCTAGAAACTTACTCACGCCAGAGAGTACGCTATAGCTATACAAAACCACAATTATCCATGTTATCTTGGCTTGTGCATCAACCAATAGTCTCTCATTCTTAGTTATGGTGCAAATAAGAGTCTCAAACAAAATAGATCCCGCACTATCGGCAAAGCTCTCACATCTGTCTCATCGCCGCAATGTTGCATCTCTGTGTCTGTTTTACAGGTACTCTGTTGAAATCATAAGCCCCCTCGAAGTACATATTCCCGATTAACCTAACAACAAACAAAATTCTATCCTTTCATTGTTGAGGTCACTAGATCCCGGAAAGCCTTGTACTCTAATAGTTTCTTCACTCGGACTCATAGACCATTCCCTCCTTGCTTCCTGCTTTCCTAACTGTACTAATCTGCAGAAGTTTAAATGTAATGTCAACAGATATTTCGTTGTCCTCGACAGTCCCCTATTAGAGACGATCCTAAATAGTAGCTGCTTACATCCAAGTGGCAATATGCCTTGTCTCGAGCGAACAAGAGTAAAATATATTAAGACTCCCTGTCCGTCAATCTGTTACATTAAAAATGACTGTTTAATTGGTCTTTAAGTATGAAATAACATTTTTATTGATCTATCAAACTTGTGTTTGAAAAAGGGTTTTCGTTGGTTTCGCATGCTTAAGTTTGAAACAGATTAATATTCGGCCTGTCATGTGTGATTTGAATATGCCATTTTTTGTTTACCCCTCAAACTAAAGTGTGCAATAAAATTCATAAAGCCCAAGCTTGAAATAGCATTTTAGTTGCTCTGGCAAGTTTACAATTTTGGCGCGTTTTGACACCGCATTTCTCATGCATTATAACTGTATCAGGTTTAGTAATAGCATTTGCGTCATTTACAGTTGAAATAGCACTTTGCCGCTCTGTCAGACTTAAATTTGAAATAGAATTTTTGTCACCCTGTCAGGCTTAATGTTGAAATAGGATTTTCAATAATATGCCAGACATAAGTTTGAAAAAGAAGTGTTGCCACTCTGCCACACTTAAGTTTGACCTATATTTTTAATAGCATTTTCGCCACTCTGTCAGTCTTAAGTTTGAAATAGCATTTTTGACGCTCTGTCTGACCCAAGTTTTGAATAGCATTTTCGCCACTTTATCAGACTCAAGGTTGAAATAATACTTTTGCTGCGCTGTTAGACAGAGCATCAAAAATACTATTTCGAAATTAAGTCTAACAGAGCGACAAAAATGCTATTTCAAACTTATGTCTGACAGAGCGGCAAAATATTATTTGAAATTTAAGTCTGGAAGATCATTGGAAATTCTATTTCCAACTTAAGTTAGTAATAGAATTTTCGCCACTCTGTCAGACTTAAATCTGAAATGGCATATTCGTTGATCCATCGTTTCACAGTTCTAAATAGCATTTATTTTATTCGCCGTCATGTTAATATTTGAAATACCATTTTTGTTAGTCTGTCACGCAATAATTTTAAATACTGTTTCCGTTGGTTTGTTACGCAATAATTTGAAATAAGAATTTTGTTGGTTCGACATACTATAGTTGTAAATAGCACTTTCGTCTTTCCATCACGTTATACTTTTAAATAATAGTTAGGTTGTGAAATAGCAATATTTTTTGTCTGTCACGTTAACGTTTTAAATTGCATTTTCATTACGAAACAAACACCCTCAATGGACGCATCCACAGAACATACGTCCTGATATGTTTTACCTGTGTCATCGTCGTCACTAATTAGTTTGTTAACTTTGTTATCGGGATGAAAAAAGAAAGAAAAAGAAGATAATTTTCCGTCTTTATTCGTTCAATTGAGTTTGTAATCAAGCTTTATTTTTGCACAGTTGTTTGATTTTGAACAGATGAGCCATGCTTTGCCGTAGAGAAATATTGCCATCTTTGAACACATCAAAACCTATAATTAGTATCTGTTGAGTTGAGCTAAAATAACCGTCTGTTTAAGCGTTTCTTTTCCTATATATTCCAATCATACAAAATACATGTAACAATATTCCTCGAGTTCACAACTAAGTTATATTTGAAAGAAAAAAAATTACCTGATTAACCACAATTAATTTAACCATTTCCCTGTAAGATCCTGTCTATAACTCTCCCCTCTCCATCTCTTTAACGTTTAATTGTTTTACTGTTCGCTTTTATTTCATATGTGCTCTATTTCATTCTTATGCACGACATTTATTTCATTTCTATTTCATTCTTATGCACGACACTATATAACACTCTGTTATTTTGGCGCTCTATCTGACCTATGTTTTAAGTAACATTTTCTATCAGTCTTAATTTTGACAAAGAGGTAAGAGTAACAAACAAAAATATGCTTTCCAATTTACTTACATCTCACCTCGTGAATAAATAATTAAAATTGTATATATATTAGTGATCGAACGATTTCAATATTTTCCCGATTCCGATACAATTACCGATTCCGTACTAAATTCCCGATTCCGATACAATTACCTATTCTTTATGAATCTCTAAATATTTAAATAGAGTTGTTACGATTCCCGTAAATACTAAGAAACGGGGCCTTATATATAAAGCAATTATCTCCAGTATATCAAAAAGAATATTTAGGATATCACAGAATGAGAATATATTAAATAAGAATGAGAATTACTATAATGAAGTTTAACTAAGGAAAGATCAAATACATAAACTAAATGGGTATTAAATATAGCAGGACAAACTACACGATATCATATAACATAGCAATGAAAGGTAGAAGAAATATAAAGAGTAAAAATATAGTTTAAAATTAAGAATAATAATAAAATGAATGACATTATAAATAATGAAGACGCATCTAATAGTAATAATACTATTAAGAATAAGAGAAGTAAGCGCAAAAAACAGTTTGGTTTAATCCTCCTTTCAGCGAACATATACAAAATAAAGAATTTTACAAGATAATTGATAAGAACTTCCCTCCCAGAAATAGATTAAGTAAAATAATTAATAAAAACTAAACTTACATTCTTGACCGCTGCAAATTTAAGTAAAACAATAATAAGTTCTAATAATTGTAACATTATTAAAATAGTGAATAATAGTAGGGTTGAACCAGGTGAATTAAATATTGAGAAAAATGTAACTGTATTATACCTAAGGAATGTCCATCGATAGACAATTGCTTACTTGCTGAAATTGTATACAAATGTGAAGATAAGGTAGATAATAGTAAAGATATACATAGGGAGAACCGGATGTTGATTTTAAAGACACATAGCTGAAAACTATCAATAATCCCCCACTCTTTATCTGTGACCAAACATAAACGTAAATTCCATGAACAAAGCTTCTTTCTTAGAACTGCACGCCTGTAGAATTGTCTTCCGTTTTCCTGCTTTCCAGTTTACTACAATATGGTTGTCTTCAAGTCTAACGTAAACAAGTTCTTGATGAGCCGTTCCATATAAGTTAACAAATTTACCGAATTTTCATTACTAATGATTACTATATTTTCCAATTTCTACTGTACACTCTTTAACCCTTATCCTTGAGTGGCCTCTTAGCCTTGATAATGTGGTGATGCCTGTGTAAAAAAAGATACTGAAACCATGTTTAATCATTAAACATTGGACTAGAAAAAGAAACCAAATCGAGTTGAGGATAATGTTAGAAATAAGGATAGAACAAAAATAATTATTAAAAATAAGAAGAGGAACACAACTGCATTAGAAAACTACGTAGGAATAAAACAGAATTTGAATTAAAATGATCAATTGTTGATAAAACTAGAAAATATAAAGCGAGTAAATAAAAAAGATGTGAATCCTATAGAGGAAATTTTGAATAAGAAATTAGATGTTATACAAAGCTGTCATCATAGAAACTAATTCATATTACAACCTGGTTCAAATATTATTTTATAATAATAAATAAAAACAATTAAGGAATAAGTTGAGAGCAAAATGTAAGTAGAGTAAGGGGATGTTAAATTTAATACGAAGATTTTATAATGGTACAATAAATTATTCAATAGATCATTAAATTAATACATAGAAAGATATTTATATTTAATAATCGTTATTGGTAATAAACAAACACCGGAGAAATTTCAATAACAGAAGAGCAAAATTAAAAAATCGCACATTAAGTGACTGTGAGATATGAATCAAAATATTAAGTTGAAGCAAACTAAAAAAGAGATTGAACCTAAATTAATATAAAGAGGGTAAGGTAAGAACTATAAGCTTAAAATTAAGCAAAGATGAACGTCAAAGTAACAATACATATAATTTCGATGAATCATAAATAGACAAATATTTAAAATTCCCCAAATGTAACGCGTGAGGAAATACAACATATGATGTTCTCATTATATATTTGATTGTCTTGTTGATTTTTCGAAATATTATATATATATATATATATATATATATATATATATATATATATATATATATATATATATATATATGACAATAGGCAACACTGCGTTTCCCGGTCGTAAAATACGCTTACATATATTTTAATTCATATTCATAGTATTTATTGTTTTCTAATCTACAGTAATTAAAATGAAATATATCTACTGATATGCAAATCCAACGGTTTTCGGCCTTACAAAATATTATTTGATATAATGTAATATTTTATATACAAATACACACACACACACACTCACATATATATATATGTGTATATATATATATATATACATTTATGTATTTAAATTTTATATAAAATATTACATCCAATAATATTTTGTAAGGCCGGAAACCACTGGATTTTCATATCAGTATGTTATTCGATTTGATATATATATATATATATATATATATATATATATATATATATATATATATATATATATATTACACGTACACACACACACACACACACACATATATATATATATATATATATATATATATGCATGACAGTATGAAATATATATTTATTTGATATATATATATATATATATATATATATATATTCTGGGAAGTTTTTCAACCTCTACATCTGTATAAAAAATCTTTGTTGGAAAAAAATATTTAGCTATTAAGTCAATAAATCGCTTGCAATTAGTTTGTTTTAAAGAATTCACACAAGTCCTAATATTATTTTAGGAATAATCTATTGTTTACCATGAAACCCTGTTTCGGGAATTTAAAGACAAAACAGCATCTTAAATTATGGCACCCCAGCAACACTACCCCCATAAAAAACTAGAACAAAAACGTTCCAGTTATCAGATCTAGTTTCTTGTTCGGGCTTAATTTGGCTAACATATTCATGTTATTAAAAAAAAACATGACCCCCTTACATGTGCCATTCGTTTTGCACCCACCCACAGGTATTTACAAAAACTACTGTATTTTATAGGGCTCAAATGAATCCGTTATACTTCTTATCACTCACTTTTTCGTTAATCAATATTGTTTTCATATATTTACATTATTTTAAAGTTATATGAGATTTTTATACTTATTATATTAGGTTGGTGCAAAAATAATGTCGTTTTTGACGTTCAACTTCAAGTCAAAAACGACGTTATTTTTGCACCAAACTAAAGCTAATTTGAAAATATATAAGATTAAAAAAAGATATAAAGATATATACACATTTTTTAAATGAATAATATTATTTTTATTTATTTTTTACTTAAAAATCACCACTCGAGGATAAATGTTACGTGTTAGGTAGATGGCGAGACAGCAACATCAGTCACGGTGGAACTTAGGTAAGAGATAGATTATCTAGATGCGCGACTCAATATGAATTTATTCACATTAGACTTGAAAACAAGCATGTTATGGTCAACCGTGAAGCAGACACATGGAATTGCGTACCACAGGCGGACAGCTCTACGATAGAAACTTTTCTCGTGGAATTTTCGTTTAGTTTTGGGCACAGATACAGAGTGAGGAAAATTGTTAGCGGTTGTTTCAGCTAGGCGAGTGTTTCTTGGGAACGTTTTATGGAGAGGGGTAATAGATTGGAGCCCAGTCGAGCACCTACCATATGTATCGATAGACTTGCAGCGTCTTTTCTGTGAGCAAAAGGGAGTAGGGAGGCGAAAATGTCCCCTTCTAATATTCCCTATATGTATTATTTATATATGTTATATATTTTATTTTGAATTACTAATGTAGTTTTGGATTGTCTATATCGATCTATTTCGATGAGTTGGAGATGATTTGAAATCATCGGGATAGCGGCAAATTGTGTTTCCTTATTTTTAGTCTCAGTCATTTTTTTTCAAACATGCAAGCAAGATAACAACATGATCATAGTTTTAGTAGTATATATGGATTTCTCAATAATCTTTCATTATTTCCCTTTCTCATTTTTATTTTCATTTATTCCCCCTATATCTTTCTTTCTATCTTTTCCTCGATTCTTTCCTTTTTCTCGTCCTCGTCTCACTTTCGGCCATTTTGACTGAAACTATAACTTCGAGAATAAAAAAACAAAATTGTATCCGAACAAACCAATTCAAAGCAAGCAAAAAACAAAAAAACAAAAACAAAAACAAAAAAAACTTCCTTGCGGTCAGCAAAGACGAAATCGGAAGACAGTGTTATTCTATAATAAAATAAACAGTTTCCTTTTATCCCCACCCTCTGATCACGACCGGAAGTAAAAACTTGTGTTTGTTACGGCACCGGACCTGATACGATTTCCGTTGATTCGGCTCAGCATCTCGCCAAGCTAATGAAGACATATCAGGCCGCCATTGACGCAAACCGGATGTGACGTCATCGAATTATACATGAGTCATGACTGAAGGCAAAGAAACATCGTGAATAGCGGTCAGAAAAACCGGAAGTTAGAATGCAATGCTCGAAGAAACATTGCAGAAGAACAGTTATCCTTCTCTCTTCCTTTCAACATCTCTTGCAGTATCCCTCCTCTCTGCCTTTCCTATATATGTATGTATATATATTTATTATTTCTAAAACAGAAATCTAATGATAATAAAAATAATAAAAAATAATCTATATATATAAATGTGAAAATGTGTGTATGTATGCATGTATGTTTGTTTGTGTGTCCGCTAAAAACTTTCGACAGACAGAACAATAATTAACAAACTTGGTATCATATTGAAGCTCCATTCTTCGCACGAAAATATCGAAAATTGGCCAAAAACGTTAATTTTTTCACCCTGAAATCAACAATTTTTTACAGGGGGGGAGTCAACAAAAACCGTCCTCTCATGACGAGATCAGTTCTACGCATGCGTCAGATTACGTCATGGCCTGATTTAGTTCAAGTAGTTGTATTTCGTGTTAGCTCAGTTGGTTAGACCGTTGTGTCATTATCTAAACGTTTTGGGTTCGAATCGTTGTGTGAGATGTCTTTTTTTTTTTTTTCGATTTTTAAAATTTAAATATTGAAGCAGGGTTATTTAAGCCATTTTTCACGTAACGTTCGTTTTTCTGCTTTTTTTTTACTTCGCTTATTCTTAGGTTTTCATTAACACCCCCACCCTCGACCGACCACACACACACAAAAAAAACCCCGGGTACCTACCGATTTCTTTAAATTTTAATATCGAAACAGGCTTATTTAAGCCATTTTTCACTTGTTTTTTTGGTTTTTAGTTTTAACGTTGGTTTTTCTGTTTTCTTTTTTGTTTTTGTTTTTTCGAATTTTACATTTAACATCGTTCGTTTGCCTTACGTTAGTTTTTTTTTTGATGTTTTGATTACCCCCCCACCCGGGTACCCCCCGCTTAAGTTTTAACGTTCGTTTTTATATTTTATTTTTTTACTTCGCTTATTCTTAGGTTTACATTAACAACCACACACACCTCCAAACACTCGGGCAACGCCGGGTACCCACCCCCGCTAGTAAAAACAAATACAAGATATTTGTTTACGTCCAAAATAAAATATGGGCGATTTTCTAAGTAAAAAACATCTTCAAGGTGAAGACGCCACTTTATCGTATTATCGCTTAAAAATAAACGTATTATATATATATATATATATATATATATTTATATACATACATATATACATGAATAGATCATCGTATAACGATTAGATCACTTTCTGACTGACGTAAATTAACATGTAAAATTAAAATGTTTAAATTCAATGTTATTTCACGCGGTTAATGGTAGCCGAATTGATACGGTCTCCGCTAATCGAATAAAATGTCTCGTGTTGCGGGGTTCGAATCGTTCGACTGGTGTTAATCGTGACACTCTGCACTGAAGATTCCCGAAAGGATGAAACACTAGTGTCTGTAGGTATATATATATATATATATATATATATATATATATATATATATATATATGAATATATATATAGAGATAGATAGACAATTCTTTATAATACGGCGTGAGGAAAAACATTTTAACAACTCAAGATTTTCGACCACAATTTGTGATCTTCGTTTGTGTTGAGACAAAAATTGAATTACTAAATTTACTTAAAATAATAAAGGGAAAAACGTCCATCACTTTGAATAATAAGCAACATATAAGTTAAATTTTAATAAAAAATAGAACACACACACACACATATATACACTTGTGCCCGATATTATTCATACCCCTCGGATCTTTGAGATTTCTATAAGAATATTGCTCAAACCAGAAGGTAGACAATATTAAAGGGATTTCAAACAACAAATCAAGCATAAGTATTTAATTTAAACTCAACAAATAAATAAATTATGCAAGTTTGAAACATTATACAAAGAAAAACAATAATGGCACTAGTTCAAAATTATTCATACCTCTCTTACTAATAGTCAATAGCATGCCCTTTATTCTTAATAACTGCCTGTAACCGTTTTGGATATTTATCAACAAGGTTTTTACAAGCATCAACACTGATTTTTGACCATTCTTCAATGCAGTAGTTCTCCAAATCCCTCAAATTTCTAGGTTTCCGCTTTTTAACCTCAGTTTTCAATATGTGCCAGAGGTTTTCGATAGGGTTCAGGTCGGGACTCTGGCAAGGCCATTCCAAAACATTAATTTGATTATCCTCAAACCATTTCTTGACTATTTTGGCAGTATGTTTTGGATCATTATCTTGTTGAAGGACCCAGTTTGGTCCTAAATGGAGCTTCTCCGCATCGTGTTTTTCTGGAGTATCTCCAAATATTGCTCCTTCTTCATGGTTCCATCTATCTTAACCAAACTACCTGGACCACTAGCCGAAAAGGAACCCGAAAACATTAGGCTACCACCACCATGTTTCACCGTGGGTATGGTGTTCTTTGGGTTGTAAGCTTCTCCTTTCTTCCTCCAAACGTAAGAAGCATCCATATGGCCAAACAATTCAATTTTTGTTTCGTCAGTCCACAAAATACTTGAGAAAACGGACTCTGGAGAATTCACATGGGTCCTAGCAAACTTTAGACGTGCTGCAAGGTGTTTTCCGGTGTGCAATGGAGTCCTTCTTGGTCTTCTTCCTTTCAGACCATTTTCATGCAGAGTCCTTTGCAATGTTTGCCTTGATATTTTTATGCCAGAAGACTCCAGATTTTCTAAAATGTCCTTAGTAGTGGTGGTTGGATTTGCATTAACACTTCTTACAATATTCCTGGTGGCTCTAGCAGACAGTTTCCTTTTCCTTCCTCTACCAATCAAGTTGTTTGTTGTGTGGTGGCTCTGGAATTTTTTGATGATGCTCTGTACTGTTGCTGTAGGGACCTCAAATTTCTTGGAAATTGACTTGTAACCTAAACCATCCTTATGTGAATTCACAATTTTAGTCCTAAGATCATTACTAAGCTCTTTTTTCTTCCCCATTCTAATAATTTTTATTCTTTTATTGGTTTCCAGTTGATATCATTTTAATTTCTGAAAAATGCAAAAAACGAAATGAAATTAATCAAAGGTTGTATAAAAGCATTCAAAATAAGAATCAAACAGGAAACAAACAGTCAGAAACTCGATTAATACTGAAAAAATAAGGGGGTATGATTATTTTTGAACATTGCAGATTTTATAAATAGCTGTATATTTCTTTTATTACAAGTATCCCGAGATTTTAAAATGACGAAAATGATCAGAAGAGGTTTATTAAGAATATGTATCAATATGGACGTAAACAATAAATTCTTACAAAGTTACCCCTAATAAACTCAATTTTCAAGGGGGGGGGTATGAATAATATCGGGCACAAGTTTATATATTAGTGATGGGACGATTCCAGTATTTTCCCAATTCCGATACAATTATCGATTCCGATTCCGATTCTTTATAAATCTCTAAACATTAAACTATATAGTTGTATTTTTTTCACTGATCACCGTAAAAATACACATGTTAAATGTGCAATTATTTTCCTAAACATAAAAATATAATTGTAGGGGATAGTCTGTTGGTTTTATCTTCACTGGTCGTTTAAAATGAATAAATATTCATTATTTTTTTCTGTATTACCAGCAATGGAAATTTTAGCTTTAGACAAAATCAAATAAAAACAAATTAAAAGAATCGTTTTGGCATTGGAAAATCGGTACAATTTTTCCGATTCCGATACCGATTCTGATACCCTCAAATATTCCGATTTTTCCGATTCCCGATTCCGAGTAATCACCCCAACACTAATATAAATATTACAAATAATTTTTTTTTAATCATTTTTAATGACCGTTTTGGTAGAAAAGAAAAAAAAATCAAGTCCACTAATGTCGGCTCGCTGCTACGAATTACGTTGGAATACAATACAATAGAAAAATTGGAAATACGCATATATTTTCTAAAATTCATCACCATTGGAAAAAATATATATAATAATACATTATATAAAGGTATATACTTTTTTAGCTGTATTGTAATGTTCTATATAAAAGTATACAATAATATTGAGGTCTGTAATAATGGTATATAATGTACATAATGGTATATATATAATGTATATAATGGTATATAATGTATATAATGGTATATATATATAATGAATATAATGTATACACTGATATATAATGTATATAATGGTATATAATGGTATATAATGTATATAATGTTGAGGTCTATATTAATGGCATATAATTTTGAGGTCTATAATAATGGCATATAATTTTGAGGTCTATAATAATGGTATATAATGTTGAGGTCTATATAAAGTTATATAAAAATGTTAAGGTATATAACCATGTAAAGATAGCATTCAAACATTGCCGTGTTTGAATATATGGGTAAGTGTCTGTTTTACTCAGAACTGCTATAAAGCTTCACTGCTCACTCATTTTTAAACAATTTTTACAGTTCATAGGTCAACTTCTCAGCTTTGTTTTGCAAAAGAAATCTGCAATTTTCGTTCAGTAAAACAAAAGTTATAATAAAATTACTCGTGTTCAAAAGTTACCAGAATATGCAAGGAATGAAGAGCATTTTTCTGATTGGCTGTTGGTTACCATAGCAACTAAATCTGTTATGCTACATCATATCGGTGGAGATGATGACGTAACAAGATATATAAAAACAGGAAAGTTTCCCCGGGTTTGTAGCAAAGTGCTAACATAGGGAAAATGGGGATACCCAATTCTCGAAGACAACAACAACAACAACAACAACAACAACAACAACAACAACAACAACAACAACGACAACAATAATAATAATAATAAAAATAAAAATAATAATAATAATAATATATATATATATATATATATATATATATATATATATATATATATACATACATACATATATATATTATATTTTGCCCTCCTTGCAATGTTTTTATTCGTTGAACGCCCGCGTTGTTCGACCTTTCACCACGATTACGTAGATTCAGTTACTACTATCGCTAATAATTCACCACTGTCCCGATTTGTCGCTCAGCTGTACTGTCGCTTATAATTCACCTTCGCAGTGCTCAATCGCTAACCGACCTTTCGCCTTTGCTCGTCAGCCAAAACTTACTGCTGACTATTTATTTACTTAATTACGCCGTTTATTTGATTTTTTTTTATTTAGTCAGTTTAAATAGTTGTTTTTTATGCATTGTTGACTAAGCTAAGCGTGGAAAATCATGGATTACAAAGAAAAATACGATCATGAAAAGTAATATGGTTAAAATTAAACTTAGAAAAGTAAAGGACTAGTTGTTAAAACTGAAAAATAAAATATTGCAGCATTAAGAATTGATTATATAATGTTAAATTGAATTTACAAAACATCTTCATGCTGCAATATTTTACGTTATAAATTTATTATATTTTTTACTAGAATATCTTGTCCTTTTTTTTTACAGTTTTAACAACTAGTCCTTTTACTTTTCTAAGTTTAATCTTAGCCATATTACTTTTCATGCTCGCATTTTTCTATGAAATATAATAATACTTATATAAAGATATATAATAATTTGAAAGTATATAATAATGTTCTATATATACTTTATAACAATAATATTTCTATAATAATGTTCTATACAAAGGTACCGTACTTTGGTGTAATTGCGCCAAGTCCGGGGTAATTGCGCCAACTTACTAAAAGTGCTCTTTTGGCAACCACGCATAAAAAGAGCACTTTTTTAGTTGGCGCAATTACTCCAAAGTGCGGTATATAAAATTTTAAGGTGCATATAAAATTATACACTAATTTTGAGGTATATAATAGTGTTCTCTATAAAGGTATATAATAACTTTAAGGTATATAATAACTGTAAGGTATATAATAATGTTCTGTGTAATAGTATATAATATTGTTATCTCTTTAATAATGCTGCATAATCACATTGACACACCGGTTCCCGTTGGATCATCGAAGTTAAGCAACGTTGAACTTGGCTAGTACTAAATGGGTGACAATTTGAGACTTCCAGGTGTGTATGTACTTTCCATTTAACTCGATATTGTTTCCAGTCGTCTAGCACTTATACTTGCCACTGGACACAAGCAGTGCCGATTCAGGAGAGGTGTGGTTGGAGATTGCGCAAGCCTTGTCTCACAATTACGCACGCAGTTGACCCTATAGGGGGTATCCTTTGCGTTTCGAAACTGAACGGACGCATCGATAATAATGTTCTACATAAATGTATATACAATTTAAAGGTGTAATGTAATGTTCTATATAAAAGTTTACAATAATTTTAAGGTATATAATCATGTTCTATATAAGAGTATATAATAATATCATTTCTTTAATAATGTTCTATATAAAGATATATAACATTTTAAGGTGTATTGTAACGTTCTCTCTCTATATATAAGGTGTATTGTAATGTTCTCTCTCTCTCTCTCTCTCTCTCTCTCTCTATATATATATATATATATATATATATATATATATATATATATATATACACACACGATGTATTGTAATGTTCTATATAAAAGTATACAAACATTTTAAGGTTTGTAATAATGTTCTATATAATAATGTTAGTGTAATGTTAAGGTGTATAATAATATTCTAGTAAAGGTATATGATGCTAAGGCTTTATATGAATGTAAGCAATAACGTTCTCATTGATTAGATGTCGCACCCTGACAGAGAATCACTGCCCTTCAAAAAGAAAAAGAAAACCTCACACGATTAATGAAGGGGGATATAAATGAAAAAAAAATGTAAAAAAAGAAAAAGAAAAAGAAAGGAAACCTTACTCTAATTTATTAAAACAAAATGTAAAAAAAAAACAAAGGAAACCTTACTCTAATTTATAAAAAAAAAATGTAAAAAAAAGAAAAAAGGAAACCTTACTCTAATTTATAAAAAAAAATGTAAAAAAAAGGAAACCTTACTCTAATTTATAAAAAAAGGAAACCTTAATCTAATTTATAAAAAAAGAAAGGAAACCTTACTCTAATTTATAAAAAAAAAAATGTAAAAAAAAGAAAAAAGGAAACCTTACTCTAATTTATAAAAAAAAAATGTAAAAAAAAAAAGGAAACCTTACTCTAATTTATAAAAAAAAGGAAACCTTAATCTAATTTATATAAAAAAAGGAAACCTTACTCTAATTTATAAAAAAAAAGAAGGGAATCTCATTAAAAAAGCAAGTCACATCGTTTCCATTTTAAACAATTCCCGCACCCGAAAATAGCCGAGAAAAGATGGCGCCTTATTTATTGTTATCGTCGGTGATGAAGCCAATTTTAGTTCTTTTTTCCGGATGACAAGAGCAAAGGTGATAAGGGAGATAGAAAGACGTGGAACTGTTTGATTTGACAGACCTCTCCCCGCCGCTCTACGTTTGTTTGAAATAAACAAGCGTTGATTAAACCTGTAAGCATCACACAATGAAGAAGAGAGTGTGGATATTTTGGATTTTTTTTTTTAGATGAGTATTGATAATTTGGATTATTTATATTATTCGGACTACTGTTCTTTTTTTGAATGTCATTTTCACAAAATTTCGGTCGATGTAACCTACGATCTTTTCTAGGCTCACCTAACTTAGCTCAGGAATGTTTATGTTACACTCGGGAGTTTGTAGTGAATTACGAACCGGACACTTTATTTAATTCACGTGGGTAGATTGCTCTCGTTCTGTCAGCCATGACCGGACCCATCTATCCACAGCCTTGAGCCGCTGAAGGGGCATAGGACATCTACATCTTGGCCTTGATAATGTGTTGATGCCTATGAAAAAAAAAAAGAAAAAGTCCAATGTGAACAAGTTCTAATTGAACCGTCCCCCTAAGTAATCCAAGTTACAAAATTCCCACTGTTTACTATGCTAAAATCACAATGACTAATGTATACCTATTAACCCTTATCCTCGAGTGGCCATTGGGCCTTGATAAGTGGTGACACCCATGTAAAAAAAAAAGACATATAGCATTTTATACATGAGTTTAGGTTGAGAAAGAAAGCTCTTGCGGAATATTTTATTTTATTCCAAATGATGTATTTTCAAATAAGTTTTCGTTATAATACCGTTACTTTATATATCATTTTAAAGAGCGTTTTTCGCTTTATCTAATCGTTTAAATTACAATCGTTTTAAATAATTATGTCTTTTTCTTCAGAACGTTAAATACAAGATAGGAAAAACACAAATTCGCACAATTTTCTTATTTTCACCAAGCTAAGCAGATAAGCTGCTGAAACAACTCGTGGTATCAATGAAGCGTTTGGCTCAGGAACCACTACTGAACGCACAGCACAATGGTGTTTCAAGAAATTTCGTAGCGGTGACGAGAGTTTTGAAGATGATGAATGTTGTGGTCGGCCATCAAATGTTGACAACGATCAATTAAGAGCCTTAGTGGAAGCCAATTCACGCACAGCTGTTTAAGAAAGTAACGTATACGACGATTTCCAACCACTTGAGACAGGTTGGAAAGACAAAAACTTGAAATGAGTGCCTCACGAATTGAACGACAACCGAAAGAAACGCTGTTATGAAGTTATTTATGCAACAAAAACCACCCGTTTCTCGACCGGGTTGCGGATTACTATGAAAAGTGGATTCTTTACGAAAATCGCGACGCTAAGCTCAGTGGTTAGACGCTTCACGAAGCTCTACCACACTTTCCGAAGCCAGATAGCATGCATTACGCCGTAAAAGTACTGTCAACAAATGGATAAAATGCATCAGAAACTTCGACAACAACACTCAGCATTAGTCAACAGAAAAGGCCCAATTCTCATCCGCGACACTGCCCGACCTCACGTTGTTAAACCGACCATGCAGAAGTTAAACGAATTAGGCTATGGAACTCTACCTCACCCGCCTTACTGTCTAGACCTCTCAGCTACTGACTACCACTTTTTCGAGCATCTCGATCCTTTTCTGCGTGGGAAATGCTTTAAAAACTGAAGCGATAGCAAAACGCCTTCAGCGACTTCATCACCACGAGAACGCAAGATTTTTTTCATTACTGACATAAATACACAGGTTTTGAGTTGACAAAAGTGTGTTGATTCTATTCGTACCGGTTTAGATCAACATCTTCTTATTTGAGCCGAGATATCTTCATTTGAATTTTAAAGTTAAAAAACCGCAAGAACGTTCTTGTCAACCTACTATATATATATATATATATATATATATATATATATATATATATATATATATATATATATATATATATACATTTGGTAAAAATGGTAATTAGTAAAACCTGAAGAGAGTGCTCAATACTATTGCAGAGCAAATATGCGTTTTATTTTTTATTACCGTTTTATCAGTTCAGTTACATATGTTTCGGTTGCCAGACCATATTTGCGATCCAGCAGCCTTGTCAGACCTTACAGAAATGGCTATTGTTATTATTTGGAAGAACGATTTTAAAAGAAATACGAGAGAGAGAGAGAGAGAGAGAGAGAGAGAGAGAGACAAAAAAAAAAAGAAAAAGAGGAAAAAAGAAAGAAGGGAAGAGAAAATAAGGGGGCCCGGAGATCGACAATAATTAAGTTTTGAAGTTTAAAATACATTAGATTGTAGTGTGTGTTGGGGGGGGGGGGTAAATTCATCTTCACCCACGCATAGCTGAATTTACTACCCCCACATTACAATCTAATGTATTTTAAACTTCAAAACTTATGTATATTCAAGCACGTCTTATTGAACACAACAGAGTTCTTTTTTTTTTCAGATTTTGTTGCGAATCTTTTCAATTCGCAGAGCGGTCTTTTTTTTTTTTTTTCGGCTGGCATGTTGTATGCTATGGCACCCAAAAGTTATTTTTAGCCATATTCCGATTGAAAAAGCTTACGAAGAATATGACTGAACAACAACTTTTGATCACAATAATATACAACATGCAACCAAATCGGAAAAAGGAACTATGTCATGTTCAATCAGACGTGCTTGAATTATGACTTGCTGGCAAAATATATTTATATATATATATATGTTTTATTATTTAAGGATAAACAGTTACATATGGTCGTTACATGGTCGCTAGGTTTTTCTTTTTGGCGTCGAGAGGTTCTAGGTCGCCTAAGAAAGTCTCTTTGACTGAAACAGATGGCTATTTGTAGCGACCATATGTAACTGTTTACCCTCAAATGATAAAAAAATATTTTGCTCTTTTTATTGACCACTATTTAACAACTTCGTTGTCTTCATTAGCCCCCACGTTTGAACACCTCAAACCTGAATATATATATATATATATATATATATATATATATATATATATATATATATATATATATATATATATATATATGCATTCATTCATTGTTTTCCTTCGCTAAAACAAATAGCACTTTGACTACATACATATTATTTTTATTTGTGGTTCTTGGCTATATCCAAAGATGCTATTGTCGTTCCAAGATGGCCCCTACCAGGCCAGAGACTACACCACATTAGTTAAAAAGAAAACAGTCGACAATGACAATATTCTGGACTATCTATCCCTTGTGCCAAACGCGTTCTCGTAAGGAGAGGAATGTACTTCAGTGCGCATAGCGAGCAAGAGTTAACCGCTTACGCTTACAAACATCGTTAATATGATAGGACGATAACGTATTTATAAAGTAATTTATCTACCAAATTTTGAATCGGACATTTTTCTTATTTGTAATTCGATAATGTTATTTAATAATTATTAATCATGACGAGAAAAATTATTAGATTTGATATCGCCGGAAACTAGACGAAGGTCCATTTATATGGCGGTCGGAGTTAAGATTGGGATACGGATAATTTATCATAACTTACGAGATAAGAAGAAGAATAAAGAGTTTACAAATAAAAATAAATAATCGAATAAAAAACAGGAAAATTCCCCCAAATATCCTGTCCCTAAAATTTTCACAGTGTAAATTGACAAAAAAAAAACAAAAAAACAAAACTAAACAAAAACAAGTAAACCTTTATCAGTGATGATGCATTCGTAAAGGTAGCCTTGCGAGTAATTGTTAACAAGGATTGCGCAATCATTAACCGCATCTCTCCTGATTCGGCACTGCTTGAGTCTAATGGCAAAGAGAAGTGCTAGACAACTGGAAACAATGTGGAGATAAGTGGAGAGCAAACACAACACCTGGAATGGTCACTCATTTTAATACTGACCAAGCTCAACGTTGCTTAACTTCGGTGATCTTACGGGAACCGGTCTCAACGTGATTATGCTGTGTAACATTTTTTACAAACGCATTTTCTACAAACCACTGGGGCCAATAGTGGCGAAGGAAAAAGGATTCAATTATCAGAACTCGTTCAGAAAGTTGAGTATTTACAATACTTAAAGATGTGTATGCCAAGATGGTTATAATGTGAATAATATGTGTAAGTTAGATGCTAAGTAGCATTGTGAATGTGTGTTGGTTTACCTTATTCTTGTTAGCGTGTAGTTGTGTGTAGCAATTCGTTTCTGTTCGCCTGACTGGCACTAGTGTATAAGAATATGTGCGCGAGATGAAGAAGGCCTGTATGTGAATCATTGAAGATTTACTTTCGTCTCGCCTATCTAAGCCAAAGACATTGGGGGTGGGGGTATAGAGCATACATGTTTGGGTTATTCCGGCCAGCTTAGTAATTCTTGAAAAGTCTGATTTTTTTTATCGGATCATTATTTTTATAGTTTTGTTTAATTTGACACAGGATCGTTATTTTTAGGTTTAAGGGGATTTTTATTGGTTGAAAATATTTTGTTAACACATTCATTTGAAAACTAACTTGCTTTTTGAAGTGAAGAGGAGAATGAATTGTAACGAAGAAGTGAAAGAACGATAGTAGCTATTCGAGTCATTTGATTTCATGCGTTCGTTCAAATCGGGTTCCACTCTCACCGCAATTCTTTTTATACATTTATTTAATCTGCGCGTTTAGCGATGTGGGCTTTTTTTTTTTTAAGCTCAGCGTAACAGACCGAAAAAAGGATATTTTAAATCATATGTGTCAGGTAGCATTAAAAAAACAGAATATTTGATATTCTATTTGTGTTTTTTTTTTGTAATGATCACGTGTTTATAGTCTTATGAATCAGGTGGTCGCTATTTTCTATGTTATGATAACGCATGGTGACCGGAAGGAAGATAACCAGAGTGTAGTGATGATACAGAAAACGTCATGTGTTATTTGATAACGTTTACCTGAATGAAAACATGCTGATTAAATACACACAAACACATATATTTATATTAATTTTTTTCTTAAATATAAGGTTTTAATAGGACAAAGGTTTTTGTAATAACAATACTAAAGTACACTCATTATAATCGATATATCTACAAAAGTGAAAATGTGTGTGTGTGAGAGGACACTTCTCAACCTATATACTCAACGATTTTTTGATCTACAGACTTCAAATTCGGTAAATAGAATATTCAGACATGTGGAAAACTTAAATCCGATTTCATCCAGAAAGAGGGCTGCTAAGGGGTTAACATTGAAAAATTGGTACGTGGGAGTAAATCGAATTTTTATCTGTTTGCGAACTGTTTCACGAATGCGCATGCGTGAATAGTTCACATTACAAATTAGTTTACTTGATGTTAAGAATAAGTAGTTTGAAAAAACTTCATAAGATCGCGTCACACTGGTCTAATGGTTATCGTACTTGACTCACTGTCTTTAGGTTTGGGTTTCGATCTCAATTCGAGTAGTTTTTTTTTTACTCACATGAATTGAACGACTTAGAAAAAAAGACATAATACTAGCTTGCACATGTCTCAGTTTCTGTATTAATAAAAATATAATATTTTTATGCGCATTTTACGACCGAGTAACGTCGGGCGATCTGATAGTATTATATAATATCAGCAAATGCGGGGAACAATATTAAATAAAATCCCCCAAAAGACAGTTTTATTTGCATACAGTTGTTTCGGTCTACTGCAAGCATACACATCTTCATGATATTCAAATTATACGAAATATCATTTTCTTGAGGAGGCGTTCTCTCCCACTAGTGATCTGATGCTATGGTGAAGTGTGTACCGGAACTCGCAATACTTACATGGTGTTGTTGCTACAAATTAAAAATTAATTTATTATAAACAGTCAATGATATATAATATATATATATATATATATATATATATATATATATATATATATATATATATATATATATATATGATGGACTCTCCCGTCGATTTCGACGTATGAGGTTCAGACAACCCCTATTTCTAAAACTCATTTATGCTTTTGCCTCTGATGACTTTTTAGTCCAGCAAGGGACTTGCAGACAAGGCCACAAATAGAACATGAATGTGGATTTAATGCTGCAGATATTGGTTCGGCTGGTAGTCGTTTTGCTCTTACTCTGTTTTCTTTCAGTTGCCTTAAGCTTTCAGATTGAAACCTCTGGAGACCTTCAAAACACCTTAATCTCCATCCTTTTCGGTCATTCACCTCATCTTCAAGACTCCTGTATGGTATGTTCACTGCAGACAAGTTACTCTTCAACTTGTCCTTGTACCTAAGCCAAGGACGTTCGACAATTCTTTTACCACCCTCAAATTGACTGTACATCGCAATTTTTGGAATTCTGTCATCGGGCATCCTCAATACATGACCAGCCCACCGCAATTGCGATTGAATAAGGAATAATTCGATGCCAGATATTTTGCATTTTGTGAATAATTCGACATTTGATACCTTGTCGCGGAGGCTAAGACCACATATGGAGCGTAGACAGCTTTTGTGGAAAACGTCCAGCTGATTAATGTGATGTCTGTATGGAGTCCATGACTCAGATCCATAAAGAAGAATGGAAAGAACAACAGCACGGTAGACAAGGATTTTTGTGTCTAGTCGAATACCCCTTTCGTTCCACAAGCGATGGCGGAGATTTCCAAAGGCAAAAGTGGCCTTAGCAATCCTGTTGACAATTTCATCATCAAGAGAACCGCCCTGGTTAACCTTGCTACCAAGGTAAGGAAAGGACTTGACATAATTGACATCATGACCGCCGACTTTCAGCTTGCGCTCAGGAAATCTATACTCTGATGGATTTTGCTTTACGCCTTCAACTTGTTTTGGGGTAGGGTGTGGTTGATGCACTACCTCAGTCTTCCTTATGCTAATTGTCAGGCCAAAGGCCTTGCACGCGGCTGAAAATCGATCAAGAAGAACATGGGCTTCCTCAAAGGATGTGGCTACCAGTGCGGCATCGTCAGCGAAGAGCAAGTGGCGAATAATTTTGGTGCGAAGAAGAGTCTTGGCCTTAAACCGTTGCTGGTTAAATAAGCCACCGGATGACCGAAATTGAAACTTGACACCAGTGTCCAAATCATCAAATGCATGTTTCAGCATTAGTGAAAAGAAGAGCGCAAAGAGGACTGGCGCCATTACACATCCCTGTTTGGTCCCATTCGTAACATCAAATGGATCAGACATCATACCATCTGAGACAACACTGGCCTTCATCCCCTCGTGAAAGGAAATGATCACGTTCAGCATGTTTTCTGGAATACCAAGCCTTCTTAAAACTTGCCAAAGAGCATCGCGATTCACAGTGTCGAAGGCCTTCGTCAGGTCAACACTTAACTTGGCAGCCCGCTGCAGCTGTCTGGTTATCCAGTTACGCAGTCAGAACAATAGAATATATATATATATATATATATATATATATATATATATATATATATATATATATATATATATATATATATATATATATATATATATATATAGTAAGTTATAAAATATATATGGCGATTAAGCTACACTGAATATTCCGCGTTTCATCCACTCTAGGACTCTTCAGGCTTATGCGCATAAGCCTGAAGAGTCCTATTAAACGCGGAATATTCAGAGTGGATTAAACGCCGCATATTCAGAAGCCTGAAGAGTCCTAGAGTGGATTAAACGCGGAATATTCAGAGTGGCTTAATCGCCATATATATTTTATAACTTACTAACTAGCTCTACCTACGTATTGAGCACTTTTGAAGTTAATACTTAAAGTTTACGCATAAATTTATACTTTCGTATATTAATTTTTTGTGAGTAAATGAAGTAGTTATATATGTATATATATATATATATATGTTTATGGAAAGGCGCTTATTTAATCATATGTATTAGGTTGGGTTATAACTATGGAAAGGGGTACATGCAATAAGGGGGTTTATGTTATGTTAGTGTATTTTAAAAGGGTTATCTGAAAATATATATTAGGAATAATCGTTAGATAATAAATATGAGGGATTAAATTGTAAGGATACAAAAACTAATAACGTCTTTCTATATTGTATTTTCTTCCTTTATTGATTTCTATACAAGCTCCAAATCAATTTGTTGAGCTTTGCATTAACTCGATAAGTTTCCTGTTAAAGTATTGATCACACTCTCTCTTTAAATCCTCATCTCTGTCTCTCTCTGTCTTTCTCTCTCTCTCTCCACACTCACACAGACACACATATATATGTATATATACACATATATACACACACTCACACACACGTATATATGTGTGTGCATATATATATACATATATATAATTATTTCCACAGCACAAACAACGTATGAACCCACAAACGCCATGACAGCCTACGAACCGGAACTGCAAGAAAGAAAAAGTATATATATATATATATATATATATATATATATATATATATATATATATATATATATATATATATATATAGCCAGTAGAGTTTAGTTTCCTAGAAGTACATCCAATGAAACAACATGTGTCTACCAAAGAGTGCTCAATGAGTGAACAGAGCGGGTATATTAAATTTATTTATACAAACATTGTTTCTGTAATCACCCGCGTTGGGGGATTACGGGAGACGTAATTTCCCAATGCGGGTGATTACAGAAACATGTATGCACATATGTAGCCATCAATGTTTGTATAAATAAATTATATATATATGTTTATGGAAAAATATGCTTATTTCATTATATTTCACCATTTATTCATACCAATCCTTTCATTTATTAAGCTCAATGAATGTTAAATTTAACTACAGAGCATATACGAATAAGTGACAAAAAGTCTATATTCCAAATTCCATAATGCTTTTCATTATACCGTTTATTTCTTTCAGCATGTTTGAATGTTCAATTCTTGACGTTCCAGATCTCAACCCAATTGAAAATTTGTGGAAAATATTGAAGATCAATGTTCACAAGAGGAATCCACAAAAAATTCAACAACTAGAACAGTTCTGCAAAAAAGAATGGGGCAAAATACCTGGATATCTTTGCAAAAAAAACATATGTGCAACTATAGAAAGTGATTGGAAGTTGTTGAACGCAATAAAGGCTATGCAACCAAATATTAAATCAATGTATCCAATACTTTTGCGTTAGTTGATTTCTATTTTTTCTTTAATATAAACTTTCTAAACTTTAATTGTGTAATTACTACCCCAAATATTAGTTGGAATATATTATTTCTTTCAGCATGTTTAAATGTTCAATTCTTGACAGTACCTATTTCGTAGCGCAAAAACAATCATGTAATTATTACGTCAATTTTTGAATCTTTTCCGCCCTGACTCACCAGAAGAATAAGAACTCATTAACTTTAAAAAGAAAAGAATTTAGGCATGATTACATAAATCCGAAAAAGAGCAATTGTATATATATATATATATATATATATATATATATATATATATATATATATATACAGTATAACCCGGATATAAGAGAGCCGATATAAGGAAAACAGATATAAGAATGATTTTCTCTGGTCTCAAATTAGAACCTGTGTTAATGTACAATGTAACCTGAATATAGGAACCCCGGATATTAGTAGGGGCTGGAGAGGAAGTCTCCTAAATCCGGGTTACACACTCTCTCTCCTTCTCTTTCTCTCTCTCTCTCTCTATATATATATATATAGAATCGAACTTAAATAATAAATTCTTCATTTTAATTTGCATCAACACAATCCCATGTCTGAAGGAGACTAGTGGGCGCCGAAAACACATCCAAATATAGTGAGTCCCTGCACACTGGAATATAGAATTATATCGCTGATCCATTACTGCGAGTGAAAGGGTATGAAAGGAATAGACAGCATCTTGAACTTATATTATTCGATCGAACTTGCACACACACGCACATACACACATACACACACACACACACACACACATGCGCGCACGCGCGCAAATATATATATGACAGTATAAATGAAGAATCTATTCTTGACCGTGATTGTAAATAGAACGAAACTTATGGATGGACACACTATGACATCCGTCCCTTCCATGGCCGTCAATTCTTCTTCACGTCATCTTCTCAACCTGATTGTATCTATTGTATCCGTTCGTTAGGCTGATTGAATAACAGCCAAAAGGGCAGCTGGCACGCACCTTGGAGTAAACACCCTCCTCTGTTGCCCATCGCCATCTTGCACTCAACGCGCACACACAACTAAATACATACACACCCATATATATGTTTGTATAAATAAAAAAGTTTTTTATAAACAAAGCTTATATATAAACGGCTATATGTCTGTCTGTCGGCGTGTCTGACTGTCTGTTGGCATGTCTGTCTCCATATGTTCAAACTTTATCTCCTACGAAACTAAAAGTCTCAGAGCGACGCTAGGGGCCTAAAATGATTGGATTTTTTACGTGCCGTTCTTTTATGGGTCTTTAGCCGGTTAAAATTGTTTCGTGGGCTCAAAAATGGGTCAGAATTGAAAAAATCGTAAAACATTTTTTACATTCATCTTAGTTTATTTTTTAAAAACGGGTTAGGGTATCTTTCCTAAGTCATATATATATATATATATAGGCAGCAATTTTCTTTATGGCATATTTCATTAAATAAAATAGACGTTTTTTTTTATCTATTAATTCTATTTTCGATTTTTTCCAATTTCCGAATAACAGTCTTTACTTCTGGCGGGAACTGGCTGATGTAATGACCATGTTTATCATAAGTCCGAGTACTTTCCAATCCTTCATGATTCATCGTCATGGATAAATTAATCTAACTGGTTTTGAACAATTTATAAAGTTTTTGGAAAGTATTCGGACTTATGATAAACATGGTGATTACATCAGCCAGTTCCCGCCAGAAGCGAAGACTGTTTATTGGAAGTTGAAAAAAGATCGAAAATAGAATTAATAGACAAAAAAAAAAAAAGAAAAAGAAAAAAGACGTCGATTATATATATATATATATATATATATATATATATATATATATATATATATATATATATATATATATATATATATATATATATATATATATATATATATATATATATATATATTCTGACTTAGGATTGATACCGTGACCAGTTTATTATTCTAATAGCCGTAACCGAGTTTGCGAAGGCTACAAACCTAGTTGATTTGTTTTTACTGAATAAGATTTTTCAGTGACTTAGAATTTGGAGGATTCACTTCATACGGACGACCCTCTTTTTGTCATTTGTACCCCAGAATTTATTTTTCTACATAGTCAACATCATTCTTAATGCACTTTTGCCAAGAATGATGATGACCCTCTTTAAGTCATTAAATCAATCAATAGAATATACGAGAAAAAGTGAAAGACAGTCATAAAAGGTAGCACAATTCTTAGATTTAACTCCTAAGCTATTGACTAGCACGTCTGAATCATTACAAAAAGAATCGTTGCAAAGTAAAGCCTCCTATTTTTTTAACTTAAAAATCTAAAGAGCCACGAAGACAAAAATTGTACAATTAAAACGAGCCACATTTTGTTACTCCAGAATGTATTTTTCTACATAGTCACCACTATTCTCAGTGCACTTTTGCCAAGAATTCAATGACGCATCTCTGCTTCTGACGCACGTAAAGGACAGTAGTTGCTTTCTTAGAATCTCACACCGCTAATATCTGCAACAGAGCGATGAGACTTTCAGGTCATGAATGCATACGTTCAGTTATTATAATAACACAACTTACAATCCTCTATGATCTATTTGGGCTGAAAAAAAAATAGGAGATATTACTTTTCGAACGTCCCTCGTATGTATGTATGTATGTATATATATATATATATATATATATATATATATATATATATATATAGTGAACAAATGACAAAAGTCTATATTCCACAGTTCATGATGTTGACCATCTTATAATCTATTCCTTTAATCCAGTTGACATAATTATTATATCAATTAGTGACAGATACTGTAAAGAATTATAAATATCAACTGAATTAAAGGAATAAATTATAAGATGGTCAACATCATGAACTTTGAAATATAGACTTTTGTCATTTATTCACTATATTGCTCTGTAATTACATTGAGCTTCTTAAATAAGGATTGGTATATACTATAAGGAAATAAAGTAGATTTCTTAGAGTACTGTATAGGGAGTTGGGCAGCAAGTTGTCGGTTCACGTTGCACTTGAACTTCTGCATGTCATTACAGTTGGGGAAGCAGGGACTCGGAAGGGAATTCCAAAGTCTAGCTGTTCTGGAGAAGAAACTACTGGAGTTGAAGGCTCTCTTGCATCTAGGGATCTTTACTGTGAAGGAGTGGGATTTAACTGCTTGTCGGGGGTATTTACGTCGAGGGGGCACAAGTTCTTGCAGTTCGTCAGAGCATTCACCGTTAAAGTACTTGTAGAACAGGCAGAGAGATGCAACATTCCGTCGATGGGACAGAGGCTGAAGCTTAGATGACAGTTCAGGACCTATCAGATTGGCGACTTTCTTTTCAACCTTGTCTAGGAGCGAGAGACTAGTGGCAGATGCACCAGCCCAAATATGACAATAATACTCTATAGATGGGCGAATTGTGGCCTTATAGAGGTATAAGATGCTTTCGGGCGTTAGGATCTGTCTAGCACAGTAGAAAAAACCTACCTTCTTCGCAGCGGTCCTGGCGATCACTCAAATAATTGTTCCAACACATGTTTCCTGTGAACGTTAGGCCGAGGATGTACTTTCCGATAAAGAATCATTGGCCATTGCTATTGGTGGTAGAGAAGGTTTCTTGTAATTATTGAAGTTTAGTCTTGGCAGCATTGAATGTAACCATCCATTTATGTCCCCATTCCACTACAGATCGAAGGTCATCCTCTAGTGTTTGTGTCATTTCCTTAGATATGTGTTTAGTTGTTTTTCTCTCGTGTCTGTCATAGAGCGTGGTGTCGTCAGCATATATACCCATATCACAGGCAATTTTGTCAGGGAGGTCATTTATGAATATTAGGAATAACAGCGGTCCAAGGATAAACCCTTGAGGCACTCCCGCATTTATATCATATTGTTTAGATATACGACCGTCGAGATCTATCTATCTATCTATCTATCTATCTATCTATCTATCTATCTATCCTGTGAACCAAGGCAAAGTTTGTTTATTTGTTGATTTTCAAATTTTTTTTTTTCAAAATTTTATAGATGAATTAAACACGAGCGAATGCCCATCATTCCGTGAAAACTCCCACATCATATTTCCTCTTTCAGCCATTTTATAATATTTCTTTAATCTAACGTGAATATCCATATTAAAATTACTTAATAGAATGGAAGATTCTTCAATCAGTGCGCAAAGGCAACGTCGAATGGTTCAGCGACCAAAAGACTTGCAAGCGTATTAGGATTTTAATGAGTGATTTGCTTAATGGATGATCTTGAATGAACCAGATATTCAGTTATTTCGAGTTGAAATACTAAAATCTATATCATATGTATCTTAGTCAAACTGTTTGATTATTTGTATGCCTGTCCGTTCCACTTTCGGAAACTATTGTGCCGATCTGTCCGAATTTTTGTGTGGACCCTTTATATGATGAGGTGCAGCGAACTAAGTATTATGGTATCTGTCACAATTAAGGCTTAATAGGGATTAGAATTACATGGAAAAATTGAAAACAAATCTAACCATATTCAACTACCAATATATTTTTTTTACTCACGTTCACCCCTAACAAGGACGTGATGGGCTACTATTTGGGACCATGCCTCCTTTTCCAGTTCGGCTGCAGCCGCGATTGAACTCACTACACGAGTTTGTAGTGTAATTACAAATCTTGTCGGTAGCTTAATAATTGATGCTTCACCAGGGCTATCAAGGGTATTTTTTTTATTGTGACGCCATCACTAGATGAGGTGCCTACCACGGCTTAAGAGAATCCTATCTATCCTCGAGTGAAGGATAGACCGCGCCAGTTTCTCAACCTGATATTTTATCTCGCGGTACATACAGCGTCTCGCCTTCCCAAATGGTCACCCATCTAGTATTGGCAAGTCTCAACGTTGCTTAACTTCGGTGATCTGGCGAGAACCGGTGTGTCAACGTGATTGGACCATGCCTAAGAAAGATTAACAAGATGTTAATTCATGTTGCATTTAAACTTCTGCATATCAGTACAGCCAGGAAAGCAGGTAGCAGGAAAGGAATTCCACAGTTTAACTGTTATAGCGAAGAAACTAATAAAGTGAACCGCTTTCTGGCATTTAGGAACCTTAACAGTGAAGGGATGCGATTTTGTTCTTAAGCGAATTTGTCGGGGATATGTACGTCGAGGGGCACAAATGCAACGAGTTCATCAGAGCACAATCCATTAAATTATTTGTAAAACAGACACAGAGATGCAACATTGAGGCGATGGGACAGGGGTTTGAACTTAGTTGACAAAGTGGGACCTATTAGATTGAAGACTCTTTTTTTACCCAATCCAAGAGAGAGAGAGAGAGAGAGAGAGAGAGAGAGAGAGAGAGAGAGAGAGAGAGAGAGAGAGAGAGAGAGAGAGAGAGAGATTAGTGGTAGATGCATCAGTCCAGATATGGCAACAAGTAGGGTGTTATTTGTGATGGATACGATGGTTTGTAATTGTTAAAATAAAACAGCTATTTCTAGCATTACATGTTACCACACATTCCACCACAATCTGGAGGTCATTTTTAACGACCCTGCCATTGTCTTAGATTTGTGTATACCCGTTCTTCTATCGTGCATATTATAGAGCGAGTATCATCAGCAAATATACCCATCTCGGACACAATATTATCAGGAAGGTCGTTAATCAGGAATAATAGTGGTCCAAGGATCGACCCTTCAGGCACTCCCGCTCTAATGTATGCTGTTTAGATGTACGCCCATGAATGACAGCCTGGATGTCATATTGTCTAAGAATGGTTCTAATTATATTTGGTATACGTCCAGTTCTTATTCAACATCAGCGGACTATAACTTTTACTTTATTTTACGGTTTCAAAAGCCTAGTCTGTATAATAATTAGCAGGTCGCCTGGCGTTACCCGGTCATAAAATACGCACAAATGTTATATTTTAGAATTTTTATTTATTATAAACAGGAATACCGTAACTATTAAACGTAACGTTAAATTCCTTTTAAAAAATTGAAGTAAAAAAAACAAAACAAAAAAAAAAATGGAAAGATATGTGTATGCGAGTATTATGTTTTTTCTAAACAGTTCATTTCTTGTAAATAAAACAGAAAAATACTCGAATGTAATTTCCAAATTTCTTCAGGTGTCGAACTAAGGAATCTTTCTGTCAAACTCGGAAATCCGCACAGAATTTCGAACGAAATCACGGGGTATCATGTTCTCGTTCCGTCATCCATTTTATGATATTATGATAAGCCGGCGTTCAAAACCATGTCGCCTATCGAGTCAGCCATTAAATTACACGTACCTAATTAAGAATAAGAAGGTTCGACAACACTTCGTAGCGATCGTTTCAAGCTGGTCTAATGGTTATCGTACTTGAATCACTATCTTTAGGTCTTGGTTTCGATCTCAGTTCGTGTATTTTTTGTTTTACTTACAAGAAGTGAATTGTTTTAAAAAAAAAAAAACAACTCGCATGCATTTGTTTCAGTTTCTTTCGTTTTTTTTTTTTTTTTACTTCAATTTTTTAAAAGGAATTTAACATTACGTTTAATACCTACGGTGTTCCTGTTTATATTAAACTAGCGGGGGTACCCGGCGTTGCCCGAGTGTTTGTTTCCGGGACGGGGGGGGGGTAGTTTTAAAAAATGTTATTGTAGGTAAGTAGGAAGGATCAAACCCGGAGTCATGAGTAAAAGTAGGAAAATAAAGTGTGAAAAAGAAAAAAAAAACAAAAAAAAACATCTGCAACGTTAACAGTTCGGCCACCAAGAAAAGTCCATTCCAGTTGTTTAGGAAAAAAAAAAAAAAAACCCCACTATGGTAGGTCGGCGCGAACGTGAAAATATAATGTGAATTGTCCAGCACCCAAACCACTACGCCACAGAGCACTGCAGCTTAGTTTAGTGATTTTAAATAACTTCACATGATAGAACTACGAAGCCAAACCGGTGTTCTCTTCTCAACTGTTCCTTGTGAACGATCTCCAAACGGTGTTAAGTGGTGGCAGGGGGAGGAGGAATTTTTAAGAGAGAAAATATTTTACCACTTCCATTGATCTTAACCGATTTTGGCCGTGACTTCTCAGCAGAAAAAGTATAGAAATCTAAGATTATCGAGGAATTTGAGAACTAATAAGCCTATAACAAACCTCAGATATTGTTCTGCCGTTTGTGCCTAATGTATCTGCATGAAATATCTTGATTTTTAATCCTATTAAGGTCAAAATCCCACGGGAAAAAATGAGTTCATTTTATTTATATAGAAGAATAGAAGATAGATAGAAGAAGATAGAATAGATAGAAAGAAGATAGATAGAAGATAGAATAGATAGAAGAAGATAGAAGAAGAAGAGAAGAGAAGAGAAGAAGAGAAGAGAAGAGAAGAGAAGATAACAATTCTGCATTAATTAAAATATAATATTTGTGCGTATTTTACCACCGAGCAACGCTGGGCAACGCCGGACGGCCTGCTAGTTATCATATAGACTAGGCTTATCATCCGTTTTATTATATAGATTAGGCTTAAGTAATTCACAATTGTATTCTTAGTGTCGCTGTCACTGAGGATTATGCCTCCAACCTCTAGAAAGAGTCTAATTTTACAACTTCGCCAAGTACTTATCTATTACGCTACAGGTCCATGCGGACAATTCTAGCCCTACAATTCACATTAGAATTGCCCACAATGACCCCTGGTGAAGTGGATAGGGTATTTAAATAAAGGGTTCCGGTCGAAATTCAGTACCAATTCTTGACTTCAGCAGAAAGAATCCCGACTTCAATAGAAAGATTCCCGAGTTCGACAAGATACACCTGAAGAAGGTCGGAGGTTACATTGACCGAATGAGAATAGTAGTCCGAAGATTCAAAATTATACGATGATTAGAATTATTTGGACTACTGTTCTTATTTTAGTTGTGATTCTCACAACGTTTCGGCCGATATAACCTCCGACCTTCTACAAACGTATCTTGATAATGACTTATTGTACGAAGTCGATAAGTAATTATTAAATATTTGTTTTTTTTTTTTAATTTTTTTATGTCTTTTCCTCAGATGGTCATATCTATATAATTACTTAGGTAGATCACTATTGTTGAATATTGGATGAGTATATTTTGTTAGATTAGGATGTTAATATATGACTTGGCCGCTGAAGTAAATTAGATAATAGAACTCAAAGGTTTAAAAGGTTAAAAGGCCGAGAAATGGCAAAAAAGTTTGATTGTATATAAAATAAAAATCAGATAGGATTTAGCCCTCTCTCTCACCGCAAGAACTGTGACACTAGGATCGGAATTTAGAATTGAAAAAGTCAGCGATCCAGAGGAGAAGCACTCTAATTTTATATATAAAAAAATGCCTATGCAACTCTGTCGGCATTTCTGGCAAGCAGCCTCAGGCGATTAGTAATAAGCTAATCCCTTCTCAAAGAGAGAAGCCAAAGCGTGAGAGGGTGGACCTCGCTATTTCGGGTCTGATTATCACGGATTCGCTACTTCACGAGTTTTTCAACATATTAATATCGCGGATTTCCACCATAAATCCACAAAACCCGTAATAATCGAATATTTTTTTCTGTACAGTACTGAACTGTAATAGTGCACTGTACATCCTTACAAGTGTTACAATCTTTCTATTATTGTTAATAATATAGGAAATGGTGGATAATAAACGTTATAGGGTATTAAACAGCCTGAAAACAATTAAATAAGGTAAAAATAATGGTTTTGTCCCATTTCGCTGATTTTCGAATATCAAGGGTGGTCTCGGTCCCTATCTACCGTGGTATTCGAGGCAATAATGTGTCCCTCTTCTGGCTATGTATATATGTATAAAAATGGCGGTGAATTGTGTTTTTGTTTTTTTTTTGTGGGGGGGGGGATTAAAAAATTAAAATTCTATTAAAAATAGTAGAAAAGGTTTTATATTATTCTGCTTTTTATATGATAAAATTCAGGCTTTTATCTTTCTGAAAATAGTTGCTCAAAAATAATAGATTTTAATAAATTTTAATTCGTTTAAAAAAATAATGACTTGGTTTTTCTTCCATTTTTTTTGCCGTGCCTAGTTTTTATACCAGAGAAAATATCTGCACATTTAACGTTTTCTTTTTACGATAATCGGGAATAAATATAATAATTATATTTCTAAATATTTGGAGATTTACAAAAAAAAAAAAAAAAAAAAAAAAAAAAATCCGAATCAGTAATTGTATCGGAATCGGGGATTTTGTACAGAATCGGTAATTAGATCGGAATTGGGAAAAATATTGGAATCGTCCCGTAATTAGTAGTATGTGTTCTGTGCTTATACCTATACGTTTAGATTTTGGGAAAAGTATTGCAGTATACACTCTGTGGTTATAGGATCATCCTCTCAGGCATGAAACCCTCTTTTTGGAGAGAAGTGTAGTATAAGTTCGTTTATCATATATCCTAATAAAAATCTGCTGCCGGAAAGAGCATATAGTTTCTAGTATGTAATAATAATATTATAGACCAGTAAAATATTATGGTGGATTACTTCATATAATTCGGTCAGGTCTAGCAGAACTAAAACAAGCGGGTGCCGTTGATTAAACAGTGTTCCGTTCAAAACTCTGTACAGATTCCCGAGTTTGACATAAATATTACCGAGTTTGACAAGATGCACGTGAAGAAGGTCTGTGTTTTGATCAGTCGAAACGTTGTGATAATAAAACCCAAGATGAGGGCAGTAATAAGAATAAAATAAAGTATAAATACATTCCACAAATCTAGGCTGTTTGCATTTAATCGCCCAAGAACAGCAGAATCGAATTTCTATAGGAGTGTTCGTAGTTGGCTAGAGTTGTGATATGAGACAAATTTGAAGTTCTACGTTCAGTTACAGTTTACCCACTACGCCATGAGGTTTTGCTGATTAAACAAAGTGTTTCGTTTGAAATTCCATGCAAGAGTTCAACAAATTCCCATGTTTGACAAGATACAACCGAAGAAGGTCGAAGGTTACATCTGCCGAAACGTTGTGAAAATAACATTCAAGATGACAACAATAATCTAAATGACGTTTCTGAATTTTTGAGATGAGGATTGGTTATTTATATTATTCATTGGACTACTGTTCTGATCTTGAGTGTGATTTTCACAACGTTTCGGTC
Organism: Euprymna scolopes; assembly: GCF_053919585.1. Classification (NCBI taxonomy): domain Eukaryota; kingdom Metazoa; phylum Mollusca; class Cephalopoda; order Sepiida; family Sepiolidae; genus Euprymna; species Euprymna scolopes. The sequence continues at coordinate 26,538,735 of NC_136514.1, read as the reverse complement.
GATATAACCTCCGACCTTCTTCAGGTATATCTTGTCGAACACGGGAATGTTTCTGTCGAACTCGGTGAATTTGGACGGAATTTCGAGCGGAACCCTTTATTTAATAAATAAATAAATAAAGAGTTCCGCTCGAAATTAGTAATTTGATCCGATCTGGATCGTATTCTGTAGAAGCACCTAAAAAACATCGGGAGAAAACTGACGAAAATGGTTATGTTCGTTTACTTGGCCTGATTGCGTGTCCGGGTTTATCACGAAGCAGGTGAACACAGCGAGTCCACATGCCCATTAAACGCTGGAGAACTAGACAAGCCGATAAAAGACAAGCGACATAAAAATGATATTTTCTATGCCTTGAATCGATTTCGTAAAAGCGAATGTAGGAATGCGATAGGAAAGGAGACACAAAAAACGAAAGTGATGCCGCGAGATATAAATCGATAAACGCCAAAATTACTGAATATTCAGTGAAAAGATTCTCACCGTTAAACGATCGCCTGTTATCGGCATGGGCGCGCTTGCGTGTACTTTTTTAAAAAGAGCGTTATTATTAGAAAGGGAAATGGCGCGAAAATGTCACCCGGCAGTCATGCGTGCCACGACATTCTGCGCCCGGCGCCATTTTGATTTTCAGAGAATGAAGTTTTATCACGTTTAACCGATTAAGTAACTGTTTGTCGTCAACGCGATAAAACGACCGATGGGCAATGGATAGACTGTTGTATAGAAGAGAGCGTTCAATCGAGGTTATGCAAATAATCTTATTGGCTTGCAGGGTTATTCGACGTTGTCCGTCTAGGGAAAACCAATTGACAGGCTACATGAATTAGAGCAAATACATTGAAGAATTACCAAGATGGGTTCCCTTTACCATGCTAGAATAAAGTATAAAGCTCATCTAAGAATGGAATTTTTTCCATAACGGGGAGCATTTTTGTATTCTGTTGTAGGAGTATTGATGGTGAAATAAGTTATACCCTCTTCAAATAAATAAAACAACTTAACAATAAACTAGTTATTATTAAAAAGTAAATCAGCAATTTGGGGGCTGAAAATTAATTTAATTGATTTTGTCATCTGACATCTTAAATTGGTAGAATCCATGCTGATTTACTTATTCACTTACTTTACTCCTTGTTCTAAATGTCTTTACCTATAAATGCAGGAGTAGACATATTCTCATCGGAGTGAAACACATTTGTAGCTATTGGGTGGTTTTGCTGTCAGAATAATAATTAGAGGATATATACCATTTTATTTAGATACCCAAGAATACAACACACGAATTATAAGACATGAGCAGTATAAGTGATTAATAACAGATGTGGGTTAAACTCATGGGTAAAAACCAATTTTTTAAGATTAAAAACATAATTTATATCCTTAATTTGTTAAATAAGCCATCGTAGCACGTTCTGGATCTGTCTGATTAAATTAATTATTAAATCATAGACGCTTTCTAGTAATCAATAGACCGAAAACATCAAACGGCCTGAATTATCTCCCTTTAGATGTTATAGGAAATAAAATCGACCCAGTTTCCAACAGAATTAACTAGTAGCAATTAACAACATGGCTGGATTATCTCTCTTCATAATTGTCTTTAGTAACGATATGAAAACATAATCAATCAGAATGACAATGAATTTTAAAACATTGAATAATAATAAATAGTTACTCGAAATGTTGTACAAGGATTTATATATATAATACAGCCTTTTTATTTATTCTCATATTTAATTAAACTTTAAACCTAAAATAGCCTTAAATATAAGTACTAAAATAACGATAATCTGTAAGCATTACTTGCCACTAATACGAAATTAAAATTAACCGTAACGTTATTGCAAGGTTGTTACGGTCATACTATAAATATAGAAATAAAAATTAAAAAATTATTTTTTATAAAAAAATTAATTATTGGGAAATAAAGAAACAGCGAGATCTAATTTAGGAACTCAATGAATGGGCTATATAATTTTTTTTTAAATGACTTAGAGTTTTCTATGAAAACTTCTAATGACTTTGTTCTTTCAACACTTTTTGTTGCCATCAACGCCCTTTTTGAAGTCTTGATTTTGCTTTCACAGTATATTAATGCTCAATTATGAAATATGATAATTTTGTAGCTCACTCCTTAAGTCAACTCTTTTTGGCTTAAAAATCATTGGTATATGAAAATTTACTTTTAATTACACGAACTCAGTATATTACATACAAGTCTCTCTCTCTCTCTCTCTCACACACACACACACACACACACACACACACACACACACACACACACACACACACATATATATATATATATATATATATATATATATATATATATATATACAGGAGTCGTTCCAAAAGTAAAGCCCCCTAATCTTCTAACTCAAAAAGTTGCAGAGCTACGAAGACAGGACTGGTACCATTAATACAAACGCCGTTTTTGTCCCAGAATGTATTTTCTACATAGTCATAACCATTGTTAATGCATTTTCCCAGGAATTCAATTACGTATCTCTTCTTGTTAAGCACGTCCATGACGGAGGTTGCTTTTTATAGAGTCTCGCACCGTCAAAGTCTGCAAAAGGGAGATGAAAGTTTCAGGTCATGGATGCATATGTTCAGTCATTATAGCAATGCAATTTATAATCTTCTTTGATCTATTCGAACGGAATAAAAAATAGGAGACATTACTTTTGGAACGCACCTCGTATATATATATATATATATATATATATATATTAAGAGGATTAGAACAACAGTCTAGAGAGCAGAGTTTATTGTAATGTATAAAAAAACTTAGTCGCAAGCATGCTGAAGAGAATTTTTGAAGTAATTCGTAATAATGGAGGCTATACTAAATACTGAGACCCTTTTTAGTAATTTATAATTGCCTTTTGTTAGATAAATTGTCAGTTATCTTATCATTTTGACCAGGTGAAAATGTTTGTTTTAAAAAAAAAATAATTATTAGGTCAGGGTTAAGGTTTCGAATGAAGCAGATTTCATTTCTTTCCATCATATTTTCCCTTTTGGCAATGGTTTCAACCATTTGCTTGATTAAAAATTCGATAATGTGCGTAAACGCTGACTTTCTTAAGTGGTCTTATGATTTTGACCAGAACTATACATATATATATATATATATATATATATATATATATATATATATATATATATATGTATATATATATATATATATATCACGCTCTCTATATCGTCTTTATAATTCTTCTCTCAACACTCGAATATAGGATATAAGAAAGAAAGTATAGACATATTGCGATAGTCACTTTTTTATTCAAACAATTTTACTCGAGCTGAATGAGTGACCCAACGGGTCACATCTTTTCTAGTATGTCTGGTTTATTTTTTTGTAATGTTACATACTGTAAACATACTGTATAAGTTTTTTTTTGTAATGTTACATACTGTATACATACTGTATAAGCTCGATGGGATGTGTCTTTGGCAACGACTTAGAGATTAGATTAGAGATTCTGACCAGTGGTCTGACGTCGATCAGTCGACGCAAACAGCTGATCGAACGTGTGTTGTCAGCTACGTTCTCCTCTACGACTAGCCAAGTTTCACCTCCGCAAAGAAGTGCGTATCGGTGCATGATACATTCAGGACATTGTGTTTAGCGGAACTTTACTATTCGACCACCATTTTTGTCACAGTGGATAATACATTTGAATACTTTTTAAAAGGTTTTTGAACTACTACATTTTTTGTCTAAATAAGATTAAGGGTGATTTGCTGTAAGAATATGCAAAAATATTATGGCATAAGTACCTAGTTTCAATTAATTCTTTTATCTAACTGTATTAATTTCACGTGGCGAAATTAAAAAATCCAAAATTTTATGATGGTTTGGAAAAAACTACAGTAGTCTTTAAAGGATTAAATGAACTTCATTTAGTCCTGTAAACTATGGCAGCCTTTAAAGGAATGAAGTTCATTTAGTCCTGTAAATTTCCATGTATTTTTACAGTTTGTTTGGACGATTAAGTTAAGAATCAACTTCATAAGGGTTTGATATATATATATATATATATATATATATATATATATATATATATATATATATATATATATATATATATATATTTGTGAAGCAACTGTGAGGTTGGCCAGTACCAGATGGGTGACCATTTTTGCTAGGCGACGTATGTGTTGTATCACGTTTGGTGTTCATGACTCTGTCTTGCCGTCAGGATCAAGTGTTTTGAGACGAGAAAGTGTGGTTGACGCAAGCCCCTCCCACACACTTTAAATTAAGTCAAGTGGAAGTCACAGCAAAAAGGAAAAAGGGGATCTAACAACTATTAGTAAATACGAACAACTGTGTGTTGGCCTTATGGGATTCATACAAAAACTTGGAGCTTGTGTTGCGCATGATCTTACTTTTGCTGTTAAAATTCTTTGATTTTCTTAAAAACAATAGGCGGGAACTTATGCAACAACCTAATATGTATGTATGTATGTATGTATCTGGATTGATAGAGAAATAGATTGATAGATAGACAAACATATATCTATCAAATACTGTCTGGTAGATAGAAATCTAAAGAGGGGGAGAGAGAGGTCAACACATAGATAGATAGATAGATAGATAGATTTCAATAGAGGTCAACACATAGATAGATAGATAGATAGATAGATATAAATCTATCTATCTATCTATCTATCTATCTATCTATCTATCTATCTATCTATCTATGTGTTGACCTCTCTCTCCCCCTCTGTAGATTTCTATCTACCAGACAGATAAATTGATAGATATATGTTTGTCTATCTATCAATCTATTTCTCTATCAATCCAGATACATACATACATACATACATACATACATACATACATACATACATACATACATATTAGGTTGTTGCATAAGTTCCCGCCTATTTTTTTAAGAAAATCAAAGAATTTTAACAGCAAAAGTAAGATCATGCGGAACACAAGCTCCAAGTTTTTGTATGAATCCCATAAGGCCAACACACAATTGTTCGTATTTACTAAGAAGTGCGTATCGGTGCATGATACATTCTATCTATCTATCTATCTATCTATCTATCTATCTATCTATCTATCTATCTATGTGTTGACCTCTCTCTCCCCTTCTTTCACTCTCTATCTCTCTCTCTCTCTTTATCTATCTATCTGTTTGTCTGTCTATCTATTCATTTAATTGTGTTTTTTTTTTTATTCGGGGTCAAACACTTTTCAAAGTAATATCGGCATGAATGAAAAGGAGATTTTTAAAAATCTATCTATCTATCTATCTATCTATCTATCTATCTATCTAGTATTTTTTAAAAATGTAATTCGGGTTCTAAAAACACTTAAACTTATTTATCCAAATAATATCGACATGAATAAAAAGGAGTTTTTTTTTCGAAAATGCATAAACGTAAAATAATAACGTTAAAACGAATTTCATTTTCCTTTGATGAAACCAATAAAGCATTTGATCAGCAGTTCTATTTGAAAGCGTTGATGGCAGCCATTACGGCTTAATCTAAAAGGCTGATTTAAAGATGTTCACAATAACACGTATTACATTTATTCGTCTGTCTTTCTATCGATCGATATCAGTCTATTGTGACCTAATCTAAAAAATAAATAAATAATAATATAAATTCCTATTGTATAAAGACTTTAAACAATCGGAAATATCGCAGATCGAAGATGATTTGTTGTTTCTAGACTTGTAAAATATAGAAAAGACACACAAAAAAGAATTCGTCTCCTCCCACATGTTAAGGGTTATGACGGTGGCTAAGTGGTTAACGACACGAACTGACAACCTAGTTGTTCCCATTTCAAAGTTCGCTTTTGAGAAACACTTGGCGACCTTCATATGGTCACTCCCATAAGTAATGGTAAGAAAGAATTCTAACTAGAAAGATATCGAGGAAACGAATGCCAACAATAGCACTGCTCTACAGTAAAACACACAGGGCATATTGTTAAGGAATAGAGAGAGAGAGAGAGAGAGAGAGAGAGAGAGAGAGAGAGAGAGAGAGAGAGAGAGAGAGAGAGAGGAATTAAAGTGTAGACACGTTGACCGGAAGTAAAAGATCAGCTGATTGGATTGCGTGTGAGTCATGTGATCAGGTTAGCTGAATCGTTGAGATTTAATTTGGACTCAGAAGAGAACGGACGGCTTCCCGTTGTCTCCTCTTCTTCACTGGGGGGGGGACGAACGCTGAAGTGTGTAGAAGAAGAACCCACAAAGGCCGATTTCACTTTCCACCTTCTGCAAGACATCTGGGAAAGTGAAATAAACTATAGAACGAATTCCTTGTCTTGGAGTGATTGAATCTTCATCCAAAAACAGGTATCAAGTCTCCCTCCAGGACGAGAATTTCCAGATGGTCCAACATGGAAAGAAGCAGAGGTAGGTTCTAAAAATACATGTCACTCACACATGATTCACTTTATGATACAACATAAATATATAATATAACACGTCATCTCTTCTAATCCATTATTAGAGATGACGCAACAAACACTCAACCCTTTATTATAGAGACAATATAACAAATACTCATTTGGCGCCGTTGACCAGTTCGCATCGACCATCGACGATGTGATGCCGAACCTGGGGTGAAAATAACAAACGCTTATTTGGTGTTGTGAGTGTGAAAAAAAGGAAAAATCTCGAACCTGGTGGTTACCAAAAAAAAAAAAATATATATATTATATAGACACGACGAAAAGAAAGAAGAAAAAAATATTGTACACTACACATAAAAAAGGAAAAGAAAATTAAAGAAAAAAAAACAACAACGTAGGGTCCTTTCACTGAACAGCGGTGAAACAAATATATATAGACACAACGGAAAAAAGACACATTAAAATTATGTATAGTTATATTATATGCTAAATTAAGAGAAATAATAAAAAACCCAGATAGCTCGATCGACATACAGATAACGAATTATTGATTTTACATATGAGAACACAGAAAAAATGCTATGTTACGGTGTAGAAAGATAAACAGTGGGAATTTAAAAAAGAAAGATATATCAATCGACATACTGATAACAAATTGGTGTAAAACAAAAGGAAAATAGAAAAGAAGAAATAGAACACATAAACTTTAGTTACAGAGGTGAATGAGATGACTTGTCACGATTACCAGAGAAACACGTCAATCAAATATTTGTTATGAATTTATAGGTTAAACAATTATAAAGTTAAAATGTTGCAAAATTGTAAAAAGCTATGCGTACTTTTAGGAAAAGACAATGTGTATTTTTTTTGTTTGTTAAGAAACAATGGATACTTTCTGCTAATGTGGAATTGTTTTTTTCTCTAATTGTACGGTTTTTTTTTCGTGAGAATTATTTTTCTGGTGTGGAAAAATGTTATTGTATGTAAACTGTTTTATGAAATGTTAAAATGTATGTTTTTTTTAGATTAAGAAAAAAAAAAAGAAAAAAAACACAAGTGTTGTCTTAGGGTGATGGGATTCTGTGATTTCGAGTAGGATCAACATGGAAAAATCCATGGATGGAATCCCTATATTTTTCGCTGAGCTATATGCCTTGAAAGGCAGTCACGGTTACCGACCTGTAAAAAAAAAAAAGAAGTTTTTCCAATATAGCAAAGCTAAATATATTTCTGTCCAACATAAGGGAGCAAATGGAGTTCCCCTGACGTGGCGTAAGTGGCAGTAGAGAAAATGGCAGAAAAGCCCATAATAAAAATCACTCGGATAAGTAAAAGGTGATATTTTTTTTCAGAAAACCCCAAGTGTTGGGTGACGTGGACAAATTTAGTTATTGTTATTTTTTGTTGAATTTTTGTTTTTGAAGGATTGTCTGAAAATTTTAAGTGAGTCGTTTTTGTTTGTTTTTGGAAACGACTATGTATTTTAATTGTAAATGTCTATGTATTTTTTGTAAACGACTGTGATTTAAAAAAAATTATTTTTATTTTTGAGATTCTGTGAGGTGGTCAAAGGTTATGTAACCTGACCTCAAAATGTGCTGACGTGGGCAATTTTGGGTTTCCACGAATCTATGTTTTGTTATTTGTAACTTTTTATTGGTGAGATGAGACTTTGTGAATGATTATAAGAATTTTTTTAAAAATTTATATTTTCATGCGATTGATGTTTTCTCACATCAGAATTGTGCAGGTTTTTTTCTTGTTCTTGGACATGAATTTTTTTTTTCGCTGAATGGAGGAGGAGTGATTCTTGCCTTGTGGGGTTTATTGAGATAATGATTAATTTATAAGTAAGAACATGTTGTTAATTAATTAATAATGATAGTAATAATAACGATAAAATGTTAAAAAAGAGAAAGAAATAAGATTTAAGCAGTGTAGGAGAAAAAAGATACACTACTGGGTTGAATAAGGGGTCAACTAGTTCTTAAGTTTGGAAGAGTCAAAGGTTCAGTCGATATTTATTCTAATTTTCGAAATGGTTGTAGAATTATTATTTTGTTTTTTGTCGTTTTTTCGTGGGATTTTTCTCCGGATGCGTAATTCGGCGGGAGACATAGGAAAATGCTCTCGTAATGTTATAAGAAAAATCTGTTATCTCGTATGAGTCATGTGCTTGTGGAAACGCGTTATAGCGTGACAAGAGATATCGTGATCTCTGCATGATCCTAAGATGCGAGATGGAGGCCATGGGGTCACAGAGAGTTGTTGACCTTCGAGGGCGCAAGGATTCGCGCCACATGGTATTATTTGTAATTGTAATTTTATTTATTTGAATTATGATTTATTGAATAATGGTATGACAGTTCATTTGCCAGTGGGGTGAGCTTAGGATTCCCTTAGAAAAAGTGAGTAGTAAAAAAAAATGTATGTCTCCGTCATACATTTTTATAAATAATGGTGGAAGGAATGTTAAGGAATAGAGAGAGGGAGAGAGAGAGGGAGAGAGGGAGAGAGAGAGAGAGAGAGAGAGAGAGAGTGAGAGAGTGGAATTATAGTGTGGACACGTTGACCGGAAGTAAAAGATCAGCTGAGTGTTTGAATCTTCATCCAAAAGAATTTTAGAAAATCGATTTCTGACCTTCTTTTTGTCGAATTAGACTTTTCCCTTGTTTTCTGCAATATTGTCACTTTCAAGAATTTTGCTGAGGATCTTCGTGATGTGAGAAATGAATGTGGCGAGAGATTCCATCAGGATATTTCAGTGATGGGGAAACGTTTTAAAAGAAAAATTGAACCCTGTGATGGGGAAACATTTTAAAGAGAAAAATGAAGCACTGGCATGCTGGCAGACTATTGCTGGAAGATAAAAAAGGGAGGATGACATAAACGGGTGAGGGTTATGAGGACAAATGTTGTTTAAACTGTCAATTATGTGTTTTTCATTCTTAACGGGTAATAATAAAATATGATTTATAGTGCATGAAAACGATGATTAAGCTAGAGAAATAAAAGGTCAGGGTTAGGAGCAGGATAGTTTTCTTCCACTCAAACAAATCTTATGTAACATGTACTTTTTTTAAACCTAAAATTTGTTGCATAATGTAATTATTTCGAAATGAATGCATGACTGATGATGATGATGATGATGATGATGCTGCTGCTGATAATGATGGTGGTGATGCTGATGAGGATGTTAATGGTGGTGATAATGATGATGGCGATGTTGATCCTGATGATGACGATGATGATGATGATAGTGGTGGTGGTCATGAGGATGCTGATGGTGCTGAAGAGGATAATGGTGGTGATCATGATGTTTGTAGTGGTAGTGATGATGATGGTGATGATGATGATGATGATGATGATGATGATGATGATGAGCAAGAAAAGCAACACTTTTTAACTTTTTCACGCACTCAAACCTGCAACGATTGTCATAATAATCTACGAGAGTGCACGCCATCTGCTTCTCTTTCCATTCAAACAAAACGTTTGTCCACATAAAATGGTAAACACATTAATGGAACAAATTTTGCCCCCTCCCCAAAAATAAAATAACACAAAAAGAAAAGGCCGAGCGAATAAAAAAAAAATTCTCTAAAAACGAAAACAAAACAGACGAAACACAAGATCGAGATTGATTTTCAAAAGGCAACATGTAAATATTGTTCACAGCGGAGATTACCAACTCATCTGCCATCTTTACGACCAGTTTATTCACTGCCTTCGATTACCTTGCTGTTATCTATGCATATCTACAAGAAAGTGTACGAATGAATGGCAACTTATTGAAAAGTCATGAATTCGTCAGGTTTGTACCAATAATGAAATAAAGATATAACTTGGATTATTATCATATTAACAGAAAACTACTCATCGAATACAATCGACTAATATCGTTGTTCACATCAACAGACAAATTGTTAGTTCTGACCATTGCTTTGCCGACCTTTTTTCTATCGGCAACAAAATAGCCTGAACTATCGTCGAGACGACTCGTTCCCTGACTGTTGACTGTTTCTGCGCAAGTGCAGTTCTAGGAGATTCACCCTCCCATATTTGAGATCTCCCTTTTAGTAAAGATGAGTTTATTGCCTACCAGGAAATGCATAGGAAGTTGGCAAGCCATTTTCCATAGGCCAAAGTGCCCGTTCCCTAGGCTTTTGGAATTCAACATTCTGGCCTTTGTGTCACATCACTCCGCCATGCGAGAGGGATAAATAAAATTACTACGGCGATCTTCTACACACACACACACACACACACACACACACGCACACACACACACACACACACACACACACACATATATATATATATACATGATGGAGAAGAGCAACTTGCTTTTTTGCTGTTTTTATCGATACACAATAAACAAGATGCTCTGCCACACCGGTAATATATATACATATATAAATATATGTATATATATATATATATATATATATATATATATATATATATATGCATATATATACATATGTACATATATATATATATATATACACTATTGAGCAAAAAAAATAAATAAAATGGGCCAAACAAATTTCATGCATTATATAAAGAACAATTGAACAAGGAAACTTAAACGAGACTAATAACACAGAACAAGACATTTACTTTAATAAATGCTTCGCATAGAATCCCCTTTAATTTCTTTTAAAGATCAATTCTTTTAGACATGTTCTCAACCAAAGTGGCAAACTATGAAGAGGAGATGCTATTCCATTTGCTTTGCACAGCTTCCCACAAATATTCTCGATTGGATTTAAATCGGAGCTTTTACCTGACCAAAAATCACATCAATTGAATTCTCAGAAAACCATTTTTGTGACGTGTGTTCAGGTGCATTATCATGTTGAAAAATAATGTTCTGGGATATTTCCAGCTTCTGGATACTTGGTAACAGTCCTGTTTCTAATATTCGAATGTATTCCTTTGCATTGATTGACTTCTCACATCTAACAAGTTCCCCAAACCCTGCTGCAGTAAAAGTTCCCCATACAATTATCCCTACATTCCCGTGTTTAACTGTCATTTTTATGCAACTTGGTGAAAATCATTCTCCAGTTCTTCGAATGTACCGTTCACGAGCATCATTAACAAGAAAAAATGATACATTTAACCAGAAAACATTCAGGAACCAGTCTGTATCTTTCTTGCATAACACGATAAAAATTTCTTTCTAGAATTCATGTTCTTGGAGAAAAAGTGCTTCTTTGCACACCTTTTAAAGAAAATCTCATTTTTTTTTCATTCGTTTAGATTATGTATATCTAGAAAGAGAATCTCCAACCCCTATTTTGTAATTCTTTGCTATGGTCAACATAAATTTTCTTTCGATCCTTCAAAACAGTTAATTTAAACCTGTTATCGTCCTTCAAAGTGAATGCTCCAGATCCAGATTTCCTTCTTACCGAGCATTCGACTTCAAACCTTTGACCAATTTGCTTTACTGCAGAAAAAGATGTTTTCACATTTTCTTTTCTTAAAATATCAAAAATCTGCTTGTAAGTCATTTTGGACTGCCTTAATCCTGCTATTCAGTTTTTTTATATCCTCACCAAGAGGCGGTCTTACCATATTTAGGATTAATTTTTCCACTTATTATTATATGCTATAATAATAATAATGATCTGCAAAATATAAATTTTCAGTTAAAATTAACAAAAATTCATGGAAAAATATTGAATAATCGATTTCTTCCTTCTTTCACTCCTGACCAATTTTGGTTTTGTCCATGAGTGTATATATAGTAGTAATGAGACGATTCTAATATTTTCCGTGATTCCGATACAATTACCGATTATGTTCTAAATTCCTTATTCCGATGCAATTACTGATTCCGATTCTGATTCATTTAAATTATTATTGTTTTTTTTGTTGCTGGTTGGGGGGGGGGAATCAAGTTACTGCAGAATCCATGAAATATGAGTATATATTTTCCCAAATGAACCAATAAAGTTGAGGTGATGATCTAGGATTTTAGTTTTACTTGTAGCTTAAAATCAATAAATATTTATCATTCAATCAGTAATACGTACGGTTCAATCACGTTGACACACCGGTTCTCGCCAGATCACCGAAGGTAAGCAACGTTGAGCTTACCCAGTACCAGATGGGTGACCATTTGGGAAGGCTAGGCGCTGTATGTACATTCTGGGAAGGTTGGGTGTGAGGTCAGCACCCTCATCCTGTAAAAAGAACTCGCTACAAAAACATTTACAAAAGTTGTAGATGGCCTATGCCCCTCCAGGGGCTCAAGGGCTATGGATGGATGGATCAGTAATATGTGTCATGTAAAAATAAGTGTGTGTGTGTGGGTGGGTGTGTGTGTATTTATGTATATATTAGTGTTGGGAAGATTAATCGGAATTGGGAATTGCAAAAATCGGACCATTTGAGTGTATCCGAATCGGAAAAATGTGTGCATATTTTCCGATGCCGAACTAATCTTTTAAGTGTTCTTTTTATTTGAACGTGTTTGAAGCAAAATCATTATTTGCTGGTGAAAATGATAAAATAATAAATATTTATTGATTTTTACTACTAGTAAAACTAAAATCGATACATGATCACACGCAGGTGTATTTTTTTTTCGTTTAAAAAATATCTCCACATTTAACATGCGTTTTTATGGCAATTGGGGAAAAATAGAAACTCTGTAATAAAATATTTAGAGATTTATAAAGAATCGGAATCGGTAACTTCGTACGGAATCGGTAACTTCGTATGGAATCGGTAACTTCGTACGGAATCGGTAACTTCGTACGGAATTGGTAACTTCGTATGGAATCGGTAACTTCGTACGGAATCAGGAATTGTATCGGAATCGGGAAAAATATTAAAATAATCCCATCACTCGTATATATATATATATATATATATATATATATATATATATATATATATATATATATATATATATATAGATAGATATAGATATATATATATATATGTATCAAAAGAATAAAAGAAATAATATTCGTTCATTCTCTCTCTTTTTCTCTCTCCCTCCGTCTCTCTCTCTCTCTCTCTCTCTCTCTCTCTCTCTCTCTCTCTATATATATATATATATATATATATATATATATATATAACGTTCGCCCATCCCTTGCGAATATAACCATGATCATGTAATTGTCTGTAAAAAACATGAGTTGCGCGTGACTTGCAATATTGTCTACACTCTCTCGTTTGGAAAACAATGTGGATCCAATGGCAAAACATAGTCAGGACAATTGGAGATGGTTCCTAGTACAGGAGTTGCTAGAAACTTGCCAAAATTTGGTCAAAGTAACTACCTATGGGGGTCCACTCCGAATTTTCGTTCAGGGTTGTTTACGGTTAGACTAGACTGCCTTTTAACATCTGACAGAGTTACCTAATGATTATAATATCATGCGAGTTAAAGTGACCGACTATATTTTGACTGTAAAGTGCTCAACGATAATAACCGAGTTCTTAAAGGGGCTGACATAATTATTTACTATAATAATTATTAAATACCTACAGACACTAATGTTTCATCCTTTCGGGAATCATCAGTGCAAGGTGACATGACTATTGCCGGTCGGGAGATTCGAACCCGGTATATATATATATATATATATATATATATATATATATATATATATATATATATATATATATATATAAATAAGAGATGGCGGAAGTGAGTAAGCATGGCTTTGGAAGTCTTTTTACCCGAATACGATGTTCAGCATGTTAAAAATATACTTTTTGTTGTAAAAATATAATGGGAAATCTTCTGAGGATATTTTTATGGACACATAAATTGTAAAATTGCCTTCCCACTAATGAAACAGCTGCAATGGAAAAAAATCCAGAAAATAAACGAAGGTTATATAAAAAGAGAAAATGTGAGTCTTTGAATTATCAACAAAATTCTGCACTATATATATTAATATATATATATATATATATATATATATATATATATATATATGAGCAAACAGTTAATGAAATATGTTAAAAAACACTTTGAAATGAGTTAAAAACATATTTAATCTGAAAAGGAAACACTAGATAAATGGATAGTCCTTAATCCGCGGAGTTTCGAAGAAATACTCTCCTTCTCATCAGAGGGTAGGAATTAGCAAAATGTGGGATCGGATTTTGCATGCAGAAGTATTTGATGAAACAACAAATAAGGCAAAGATCTTACTTGAAAACAAAAAAAAGTGAAGCAGAGGGAATATGGTGAAGAAAAAGGTGATTACACATTAATGGATAGTCTGGTGGAAGATAAAAATCCAGTGACGGTAAAATCCAAATGTAAAACTTCAAGAAAGTTAAAAGTATTTCCATTTGTACAAGTAAAATCCAAGGAAATCCCGTAATTGGAAGAAGATGGTCCATAATAATCCAAAGGCAGAAATCCATGGAATAATTTACAAAAAAGTGTGTACAAGGAAAAATAATATTAATAAAAGAAAAATAAGATGTGCTTTTCACTCTACTTCCGAGACATAACTATAAATAAAAAAGATCTGGGAAGAGAAATTAGGAAAAAAAATTACAAAGTTAAATATAAAATATAAAATAAAGGGAAACAAAAGTCAAACTGACCCAGACAGGAAATGTTAAAGGCGCGAAAATATATATAGGACAAAATAATATAGGTCAACTGAAATGTACAGGTCATCACTTAAAAAAATGTCAGCAAGAATTGTTAAACGGCATTAAAAGGAAACTAAAAATAAATAAATAAATAAATATATAATAAATAAATAGAAAATAGAAAATAAATAAATAAATAAAATGAAATATAATAAAAAGTAAAATATAAAATATAATATATAATATAAAATAAAGTAAAATAAGAATAAAAATAAAAAAAATAAATAAAAATTACACGAGGGGCGTGCAATAATTAATACCCCTGACCAACTTCTAGTTGTCTTATTTACCTGAAATTTGGCATGTGCAATAATTTATATCTCTACGGGTTATGTGGCAAATTACAGCTCTGAACTAATTGTGGTTTCTGTTTTACAGGTGTTTGAACTGAGTCAGGTGTGAAATGGAGCCTGTTGTATGTCGAGCAGTGATCCGGTTTTTTGTATTTGAAAGGTCGCACACCACAGGAAACTTTTGATCAAATGAAAGAAACTTATGTTGATAATGCCCTATCATATGACCTTGTAAAACGCTGGCATCGTGAATTCGAACATGGCCGGAGTCTTTGGAAACAGCTCCCAGACTTGGTCGGCCCCCTTCTGCCATTGATGAGGGATCTGTCCGTCAAGTTGAGGCTGCCATTTTGGAAGATCGGCGCATTACTATTCGCCAAATAGCCCAAGATCTCAAGATTAATACAGGGTCTGTGGAAACTATCATTCATGACCATTTACATATGCATAAGGTGTCTGCCAGATGGATTGCCATGTTGCTCACGCCATTCTAGAAGCGAGAACGCGTCAAGAGCTCGAGGATGAATTTGGAGATGTGCCAAGAAGATGAGTCAAAGTTTTTCAAAATACTAATTACACAGGATAAACCTGGGTCCATCACTATGATCCAGAGACCAAAGCCCAGTCAATGCAGCGGAAGCAGTTGGACTCCTCACCTCCAAAGAAGGCAAGGCTGCACCCCTCCGCTTGCAAGGTCATGTTCACAGTCTTCTGAGACCAGGAGTGATAACAAATTTCCTGGCAAAGGGTACCACAATTACAGGAGCCTATTATGCTTCACTTTTGAGGAAATTAAGAGAAGCTATCAAAATCAAGAGGCGGGTCAAGATCAGCAAAGGTACCCTCCTTCTGCAGGACAACGCTCCGGTCCACAACTCGCATGTCGCCAGATCAGAAGCACGGGTGTGTGGTTATGAAATCCTCCCCATCCTCACTACTCTTCTGACCTTGCACCCTCTGATGTTCACCTCTTCCTAGCCATTAAGTTGTTTTTGAAAGGAGAGCATTTCCCAGATGAAGCAGCCATGATTTCTGAAGTCACCGAGGACCGATCTGGGGTATTCTACCAAAACGGTTTCCAGAGCTGCTTCACACGATGGATGAAATGCATAACTCTGGGTAGTTCCTATGTAGAGAAAGATAAATAACTGTGCCAAGTTTTGTTGCTCTACTGCTATGGGAAGTGGATCAGGGGCATTACTCATTGCACGCCCCTCGTATATATATATATATATATATATATATATATATATATATATATATATATATATATATAATATGTGTGTGTGTATGTGTGTGTATGTGTGTGTGTATTTATGTAATTATATATATATTTATATATATGTATAATGAGAATAAAAGAAATAACATTCCCTTATTCTCTTACTCTTTATATATATATATATATATATATATATATATATATATATATATATATATATATATATATATATTATAATTTGTAGATCACAAAATTTATGTTATAAGTAATTAAAAAATTCAAATTTTTTTATGAACCACTGAAAATTTGCACTTAATTTTTTCTCCATATTTACACATGTTTCATATACATCATTTTATTATCACGATGAAGTGAGAGTAAAATATGGAAAACTTCTATGAAGTTTCATCACTAGCATATACACGTTGTCAATTTCGATAAAGATCACTTCCAGCAGATCAAATCAAAACAAAACAATATCCACTTTTGCGTATCATAAACCAGGATTATACCATGTGAAATTAAGAGCTCTAGCCGTATAATTATTTAGGAACTATGTGAATCTTTTGTGTGAACTTTTAGAAATTTGTTATATATTCAGTTGTTTATAAATATTTTTCAATACATCCGTTTGTCTATCTATATTTTTATCCCTCTCGTTGTCTTAATGTTATTTGAGTTCTGAAGTAGACATGTCCATATGAGTAAAAAAATGCAAATTCTTAAGCGAATAAAGAAAATATCTTCTGGATTTTTATCATGATGAAGAAAAATTAGAATATTTTGAATTTTATAACATCTGAAAAGTAAAATTAGACGTTAAAGATAATTTTATTTTATTGTTTTTTTCTTCTTTATTTCATCTCAAATGAGGCACAGTGACAATTGGATACAAAGGGTTACTATTTATGACCAAAAATACAAGGATACTATGTAGGGAGTTGAGCAGCGGGATTTCTGTTTATATTATCCTTGAACTTTTGCAGTAAAGTCAAGGAAGTAGGGTCCAGAGAGGGGACTCTAAAGTCTGGCAATTCGAGGGAAGAAACTATTAGATTATAAGGTTTTCCGGCATTTAGGGATCTCTACGGTGAAGGGGTGGTATTTTGCTGCTTGTTGGGTTAGTCGAAGGTATTTACATCGAGGGGGATACAAGTGTCTCAAGTTCGTCGAAGCACATTCCATAAATACTTGTAAAACAAACACAGGGATGCAACATTGCGGTGATTGAACAGGTAGTGCTATAACCGATAAAACAACTTTTAATGAAATATTCTATTTTAAGCGGTTGATGGCGGCCATTTCTACTTAATATAAATTCGGTTTTAAGTACATTCGCTATGGCCTACATTGCCTTTATTCTCTTGTGCATATCGCGGCGCTACGTTAGCCGGGAAAGAAACATAAATGGATAAATTATTTATATATCAAGATACCTCAGCCTATCTATATCTATTGATCTATAATTAAAAAAAAAATAACCCAAAAAACAACAAAAGACATGAATCGAAAAATGAGACTTATACAGAATTCAAAAATGTATCTATGAAAGAGGCGGTCTTGTGAGGGCATTTAATCACGTAATCGATCAGATAGAGAAAGCTGAGTTTGTACTATTCTTCAAAGGTTTGCGATTTATCTCTCTCTCTCTTTCTATATCTGTCTCTGTTTGTCGGTCTGTCTGTCTGTTTCTCTCCCTTTCTCTCTCTATATATAGATATAAATCTCTTTCTATGTATATGTACCGATATCCATGTATGTATGTATCTATTTATCTCTCTCCCTCTCTTTCTCCCTCTCTCTCTCTCTCTCTCTCTCTCTCTATATATATATATATATATATATATATATATATATATATAGTAAGTAATAAAATATATATGGCGATTAAGCTACACTGAATATTCCGCGTTTCATCGACTCTAAGACTCTTCAGGCTTATGCGCGAATTTTGTGGTTGTCTGTCGTTTTTATATACGCATCTTCTATTGAGATTTTAGCCAATCAGCTTTCTAGTATCCACCGCGCCCTTCGTATCAGGCAATGGACATGCACTTACCGGACAAAGGCTGATTGGCTAACTAAAATCTCAATATAAAAACTGCAGACAACCACAAAATTCGCGCATAAGCCTGAAGAGTCCTAGAGTGGATGAAACGCGGAATATTCAGCGTAGCTTAATCGCCATATATATTTTATAACGTACTAACTAGCTCTACCTACTTATTGAGCACTTTTGAAGTAAATACTTAAAGGTTACGCATAAATTTATACTTTCGTATATTAATTTTATGTGAGTAAATGAAGTAGTTATATATATATATATATATATATATATATATATATATATATATATATATATATAGCTTAGTGAGTTAGAAGAAAAGAGCGAGCTCAATTCTATAAGCGGAGACTTATTGAGACAATATAAAGCTCAAGAAGTATCACTTATATAGGAGCTTATATAGGAGAACAAGAGATCAAAACCCTGGTACAGGACGCCCCATGTAATCCCTTTTGTTCATCCCTGCTTAGAATACACCCATTCGCTCTTTTGCCTTAAATCATAACCATAATACCCCTCCAAAATTATACACCACTCCATATTGTTGTTGTGGTCTCGGTTGCATCTGTCAACAAAATGCCCCTGTATAGATAATAGGCACCTTACACACCGATAAAATAAATTACCATCCATCCACACTATACCCTAAGCCTTAAAACATATGCTACATACATTTAAGACTATGATAAAGAGCCTATACACCTTTCTACATTACAGTTTATAAAATACGCCCCTCCTTTATTTAGAATTCGATACAACTCCCCCCAACATCATCTATAATTTTAATTGATCTATTTCGTTCCTAATGAATCCCACGCTATGTTACCTAGCATCTTCTCTACACTATTGATGAGAAGCCTTAAGCTTCGAAATGTCTTGGCAGAAGGAGTTCTTTCTATCCCCCAACTAATTGTTGGTATTCCCTTATTGAATAAATGAACCAATCTATATTTACCAATATATAGTTTTTGTGTCTTCATTTCCCATTCCTAGTGTTTTCCTATATATATATATATATATATATATATATATATATATATATATATATGTTAGTAATACATACAATACATAGGAATAATAACAATAATAATAACAATAATTGTAATAATAAAACTCAATTAATGAATATAAAATAAAGACAAAACGCGAAAGAAAGAAAAAAGGGATGAAAATATAAATAAAGAGAAAATGAATAAAATAAATAATAACATATAAACAACACCCTGATAAAAAGATTCATATTTGGCCTATTTTAGCGATATTAACAACTTCAAAACGATGTTATTTTTAATTTTTTCGCTACTTTAGTGTTTTTTAAAGAGCTATAAGACTGTTTGTATATATATATATATATATATATATATATATATATATATATATATATATATATATAAACAGTCTTATAGCTCATATATATATATATATATATATATATATATATATATATATACATATATGCATATATACTGTTACAAGAAAGGTCCCCTTTTCTTGTAAATAGGAAAAACATTAAATAAGTAAAAATGAGATAGGTTAGATCGAGAATTGAACGTGGTAAGCTAGGTTCGGAATTAGGTTCAGGAAAGACATTCAGAAGGAATTCCATTGTTTAGAGATGTTATTGTAAAAAGGAATTTTGATTGTTGAATTCTTTTTATGAACACTGAATTAAAATAAGGTCATCTAGAAGCGAACAATAGAAAATGAAAAACATATTGAAAAATAAGGTAAGCCGAAAATAGGTTAGAGAATTCTCGTCTGCAGATATGTGTGAACAGTACATATTTTAGCCACGTGAGTTTAGGCCACGGGATCGATCAAGCACCGATGCGATGGCGTCATGGCTGAGAAATGAATTTTCAATATAGTTGCTAGTTTGAGATAGAAACAGACGGAACCGAGACAGGGTCGGACAGAGAGAGAGAGAGAGAGAGAAAGAGAGAGAGAGAGAGAGAGAGAGAGGGTTGGACAGACGGGAGACAGGAGAGTCGAGTCCGGATCGAATCCCCCTTTGGAAGCGAAGGGTTAGAAGTTGTAATCATGTAGTGACTTTTGAATTCCTGGATGTGAAATCATTGCAACCGGCCGAAGTAATAAAAAAAAATCATATTCTGTTGTCTTCGTTGTCGTCTTTCTACCAAATTGAAGGTAAAGTGAAATCGTATTTATATGAACTTGTGTCAACTCATCGTAATAATGAATTTTGCGTATAAATCCATCCTTAAGTAATGTGTCTCTCTATCTTAAGAAATGGACCCATCTCCATTATAAGCAATGATTTTCTCCTCCTGTGATAAAAGAACTGATAATTCATCCCTCTCCTAATATAAGTGTTAAGAAGAAAGATGTTATAAGAACTACACAACGTAAACTTTATAAATGCCTATTCTCTTCTATTTATCTCTCCTCATCCAATTGTATTACATGTCCCCGTCTCTCTTTAAAGGTACCTGATATATGTCTCTCCAGTATGAACACTCAACTATGTAATATTCGTCATCTTAAAAAGACCCCACCCTTATGCAACAATACTAGCAGTTCAGCCCGGCTTTGCCCGGGCTCTATGTGCGCTTAATAACTTTGCATGCATATGTATATATATATATATAAGTTACACAGCATTCATCCAAGGCATGAAGATTGTTAAACAAAATGTTTTTGCTATAGGCTTTAAAAATAAAGGTACAAGATTCAATTTAAAATTTCTTTATCTTCAAAGTGCACTTTTATAAATTTTACAAAGTAAGGTATGAAAATTTAATTTAAATTGAATCAAAAAATTACCTTGGATTTATTTTATGTAATGTACATTCTGTTGCACTTAAAAATCATTGAACATTTTATATCTATATCATTAATTGCTAGATGAAAGATAATGTTTTTAAATTCACTATTAATCTCAAACCCAAAATTATTTGCTATTAATTTACTATTGTTCTCAACTCGAAACTTATCTGCAAATAATTCACTATTTATCTGAAACCTAAAATTATTTGATACAATTTTACTATTAACTCACTACTGATCTCAAACATAAAATTATTTGCTATTAATTTACTATCGTTCTCAAGTCCATACTTATTTACTATTAATTCACTATTAATCTCAAATCCAAAATTATTTGCTCTTAAATTGCTATTACTCTCAACTCAAAACCTATTTACTATTAATTAACTATTAATCTCAAACCCAAAAATTATTGGCTACTTATTTACTATTGTCCTTAATTCCAAACTTATTTACTCTTAATTCACTGTTAATATCAAACCCAAAATTGAACTTTGACCTCTCGACAGCCGAATTTCAGACCGAAAACGGATTAAAAACATTTTCCCAAATCTCAATACCCCTTATTTCAAATCTCGAGTCTGTAGACCGAACATTGACCGAGTTATTTCGTAGGGAAATGTACACAGACACAGACAGATATTTTCACTTTTATAGATAGATAGATAGATAGATAGATAGATAGGTAGATAGATAGATAAATAGATAGATTAATTCACTATTAATCTCAAACCCAAAATTATTTGCGATTAATTTACTATTCTTCTCAAATCAAAACTTGTTCACTAATAATAATTCACTAAAACCCAATATTATTTGCTATTTATTTACTATTTTCTCAACTCCAACTTATTTACTATAATTCACTATTAATTTCAAACCAAAATTATTTGCAATATGAATTTAGTATTTTTTCACCTCAAAACCTATTTACTAATAATTCACTATTAATCTCAAACCCAAAATTATTTGATATTATTTTACTATTGTTCTCAAATCCAAACTTATTTACTATAAATTCACAATTAATCTCAAACTCATAATTATTTGCTATTTATTTACTATTTTCCCAAGTCCAAACGTATTTACTGTAAATTCTCTATTACTCTCAAACCCAAAATTATTTGCTATTAATTTATTTTTTCTTAACTCCAAACGTATTTATTATAATTCACTATTAATCTTAAACCCAAAATTATTTGCTACTTATTTACTATTTCTCTAAACTTAATTACTCTTTATTCACTATTAATCTCAAACCCAAAATTATTTGCTATTAATTTACTATTACGCCTCTAACCAAACTTATTTACTACTTACATTTTTGCCCGACTTTGCTCGAGCCCTTTGTATTGTTCATAACTTGCCCTATGTGTGAATATACTTTTATGTAAAATTTCAAATGTTTAGACCAAAAATTGTCTGAGTAATTTCGTAGAGACAGCAGAGGTAATTTTTTAAAAACTTTCACCTCAATTTTGACCCCTTAACATTTATTGTTTTGGTTTCAAATCAAAATAAAATATTTGACACATTTCCAAGTTACCCACATTTAAAATTTCAAGTGTTTAGACCCAAAATTGGCAGAGGGGTTTGGTAGAATCTGCAGAGGTCAACTCTTTAAACTTTAACCTTTTGGCAGCCAAACCCTTGCCCTAAAACATATTAAAATGCTTGTCGAATGTCTGAATACCCGTTACATACAATTTTAAATGCTTTGACCCAACATTTGCTGAGTAGTTTGCTAGACACCGCAAAGGTAAAATCTTTGGAACTTTGAACGCTTGGTAGCTCAAATTTTCGACTCAAACTGATTGAAAAGCTTGCCCTATCTCTGAATACCCTTTATGTAAAATTTCAAAATTTAGACCAGAAATTTGCTGAGTAATTTGGTAGACACCGCAAAAGTCAAACTTTATTTTTTAACTTCGACTCCAATTTGAAACCTTTTACATTTATTTTTTTGGACTCAAATCAAATTATAAAGTTAGGTCCATCTAAAATTTCTGTAGACCGAAAATTGACAGGGAAATGTATACAGACAGACAGATACACAGACATTTTCACGTATATATATATATATATATATATATATATATATATATTATATGGAAAAATGTAGCTAATGAGGTGTTCTATCCAACTATATAACCTGTTTGAAATTTGGTTGCGAACGGAATTAGTGGTGGGGTATGATATATATATATATATATATCATTCAACCACGGTAGTGGTTGAATATATGCTTAAGTCCAAAATTGAATGAATGGAGACACATTTAAACCCTCACCACTAATTCCGTTCGCAACCAAATTTCAAACAGGTTATATACTTGGATAGAACACCTCATTAGCTACATTTTGAAAATTTTTTTCGAAAATTGGTTCAGTAGAAAAACGTTACAACAAAATATGTGGGTTCACAAACAGGAGAGTAAGTACATAAGTGATTAACGCTTTTTTTTATTTTGCATAACTTTTTTTGTATATAAATATTTTTTACTGCGGTTTTGCCAATATGACATGGTAGCGTAACGGTTAGAGTACCGGGGGTTGGTGGAAAGATTTTAGGTTCAATCCCGTGTATCATTTTTTTTTTATAATTAAAAAACCGAACTTTTTTTTAATAACTAATTTTTTTTAACTCTCCTTATGATTTTATAGCAAAAAATGGTGAATTTATCGATTAAAAATATTAGTGAATTCTATGACATACATATTCTTTGAATGAACTCAAATTTTTCGTTATCACATTTGATGAAAAATATAGTCTCATTTTGGCAATGCGTCTGACCAATGATGCTTTTGAACCCGCGACCAGCACAGCGATGTCATCAGCAGCAGCCTGGGCATAAATATTCCTATTTTTAAACTCCTCTAAAAGAGGATTCAGCATACAGTTCCATAGTAAAGGTGATAAAATCCCACTTTGGGGGTTTAATTTAACTACTTCCCTTTTAACAGTTGCCTTCAGTAGTTCTACTTGAACTGTTCTGTGCCTCACCATATACTCAATCCATCGGATGAGTACTGGTGGCACATTGAGTTCTCGTAGCGACTTGAACATACTACTGAAGGGTATGTTGTCAAAAGCTCCAACGATATCTAAAAAGACACCGAGTGCCATCTTCTTTTTTGTTAGTTTACGCTCTATACAGATCACGAATTCATGAACCGCAGTCTCGGTAGAGACCCTGGCTCGGAACTACTGTGATTGAATGATAAATATTGCATAAATGTGTGTTTGAGAGCTAATTTTTTGACAATCATTAATAAATATTATAAATTTATATATTAATACAATAGCATGCCTGGAAAAATCATGTATTATATGGAAAAATGCGCGCATGAAAAGTAATATTCTTAAGATTTTATTAAACCTGGAAAAGTAAAGGACAAGAAATTCAACCTAGAAAAGTAAAGAACAAGATATTCTAGTAAAGTAAAAAATAAGAATTTTTTAGACTTAAAATATTGCAGCTAAAAATAAAATATGAATATTGATAAATATTTTATTTATTATTTGAATATGTTGTTGTTTATTGTTGAGTTAGAAAGAATTAAATGATCCTAATTATGATATAATCAAATTATTAATTTTTATGTAAATTATAAAATTATTAATTCCATCTACTAACTAACTAACTAACTAACTAACTAACTAATGAATTAATTTTATTCAAACAATTTTCAGTACATAAATATTTGCAAATAATAGGGGGGAAATAAGTTCAATCCAGCGACTGACACCCTTTCTAACTCAACTTTTCCAGGTTTAATAAAATCTTAAGAATATTACTTTTTATGCCCGCATTTTTCCATATAATATATATATGTCGAGCAATTTTTTTATGGGACGATTTTATTTATTAATTTTTATGAAATATTATTTCTAATGCATAAAGTATACCTATAGACATGCAAAATTCTGGCCCGTAACTGTCGTCAGCAAAGGTTCGGATCGAACTCGTGACACCAGTATCCGCAGTCGATCACCACTTAAATGGACGTTTTTTATCGCTTATAAATTTAAGATTTGTATTTGGCGTTTTTTATTTATTTTGTAGTGATATAACAACTTCAAAACGCTGTTATTTTTATTTTTCAGTTACCTTAGCGCAGTTTTAAGAGCTATAAGCCCTTTTTTACGGGACGTATTTATATATATTAATCATCCAATATGAAAACATGTGCGATACCCTGCTCTTATCAGCTGCAAACCAGGGTGATGACAGTTTTGGTAGCATAAGGCAATACTGCTGCTCCTGATGCTATCACACAGCTTTTCTCACCGGGTAGTATATTAAAAAATAAATGAAACAGATCAACAAAGAGAAATGATAACGTCTGTTCATGCAGAAGTCATTTCCCTCTTAACCTAATCTAGCTTGATGCATATGGAGCTGTGTTCTTAAAACGATCAGAGGCAATATTCAGATTACAGCCCGTAATTTCTAATTTTGTAAGAAACGAGATGACTGAGTGTCCTATAAATCCATGACAACCAACTTCATCTTATTTGGCTGAAATTTTGTATGATAAGGTGCAGCGAACTATGTATCATTATATCCGTCTTTTTTTAGGGGGGGGACTATAAACGCAAGAAGTAAGTGCTTTTTTAATTTATGGTTTTGCAGACTCTACATAACACCATTTCCTGTTATATTTTTTCTTCTTCAAATCCCTCTTCATTCCACGTAAAAAAAACTTTTCCAACAGTGATAAGGCACATGCGTGTGCCTCTGAGGAGTTGTTTAGTGATTTCTTGCTATTCAAATAAAAATGTGTACTACGTACCACATAGAAATAATTAAATAAAACCTTATGGGGTTGAATTAAAAAACTGTTGATTCTAGAATTGTAACTAACGATTTATATATATATATATATATATATATATATATATATATATATATTAAGTTATAAAAATATATATGGCAAGTTATAAAATATATATTGCAACTAAGCTACACAGAATATTCTGCGTTTCATCCACGCTAGGATTCGTCAGGCTTCGTAAGCCTGACGAATCCTAACCTGGATGAAACACGGAATATTCTGTGCAGCTTAGTTGCTATATATATTTTATAACTTGCGACCTAGCTCTACGTATGTATTGAGCACTGTTGAAATAAATACTTAAAGTTTACGCATAAAATTATACTTTCATATATTAATTTATGCGATTAAATGAAGTAGTCATATCCACACACACACACACACACACACACACACACACACACACACACACACACACACACACACACACACACATATATATATATGTATGTGTGTGTGTGTGTGTGTGGCTGTCTTCATAAAAGGTACACTTCTATTGAGTAAGTAAACAGAGCAATCGATCATTAACGATCAGTACATATCGATTTGTATCGTTATTCGCCAGATGACCTTGTTTGAGATTCAAGAGGACTAAGACGCTGCAACATTTACGAAGATAAGCCAGAACAACAACAAAAACAAGATGGCGTAAAAGAAAAAAAAGCACAAAAGAAACGGCAACGATAAATTAAAGTAAAACGTGAATCTCGCGAGGGAAGCGAACCACATTAAGCGAATCTTTTTAATTTCCGGAACCCCCGGGAATGCTAAGCGCCGCCGCTCTGTGGACAGAGTGGAATGGACGTGTGAGAAATTTGTAATGCAGAAGATGGTAAATACGACGCCATATTGGTGCCTGTGCCAACACGTTCGAAAGAAAAATGACGCCGGGAACCAAAAAAAAAAAAAAAAAAAAAAAGAAAGGAAAGAAATGAGTTTAATGAAAATTGAATTTCTGCTTTGATTTAAAGGAAAGAGTGCATCAGTTTATTCAAGTCGACATCCATAAATCGATTTTGCGCTAATGCTTACCTATCTATCTATCTATCTATCTATCTATCTATCTATCTATCTATCTATCTATCTAGCTAGCTAGCTAGCTAGTTAGCTAGCTAGCTAGATAGATAGATTGCTAGGTATATCATCCATCTATTGATCTATTTATCTATCTATAAAAAAATTATATATTAAGTTAAATTATTAAGCCCCGTAAACTCGAGGATTTTGAAAGAGATTAAGTTGACAACTTAGATTTTGCAACGTCACGTGTTCTCTCCCTTTAGGAAGATAGGTAACACTGTTTTAATCTCATTACCTGTATTTATAAACAGAAAATATAAATCTTATCTCTCGCGCATTGGAAAGTGTGATCATCACGTCAACATTTCTGTAAGAAGCTAAGGTTCAATATACTCAGATTAAATCGTCCAAACAACGCGACGGTTACGTTATTCATATTGACGAGTATTTGGTAACACACACACACACACACACACACACACACACACACACACACACACACACACACACACACACACACACACACACAATTGTATGAATAGAGATGACGGGCTGGTTCAAAAAATGTGTCAATTTTATTGGGTAACAGAGCACGGACGCGCGTATGTAAATGTCGAGCCTTGTGCAAGGTGACATCACAGCAAGGAAAAAGAAAAAAGATGACAAAAAACGAACGTATGCATAGACCGAAGATCACGATCACGTTAGACATCACGATCACGTTAAAGAAGTGGAAATAAATGTTTGTCGATTAAACCTGAAACAGCGAGTTGAATTTCTTCCGTGCTGCTGGTTTTTGTTTTATTTTCGACAAAGTCTACAACGTGCTGGGCCCCGAGTGTCTAAGTTGGCACGTGTGTAAACATGGGTGCAGCGTTACAATTATAGATTATTATATATTTATTATATCAACATTACGTGGCTCCAATGCCTCATAGAATTACCTTCATCGCTGATTACCTAAAAAACCGTTCTCAGCTCTCCTCGTACATTATTCTTTACATTCAACCTTGGATTAATTTCTTGCGATGAAAACTTTACTAGAAATCCCCAAATCTTTACTGCATCCAATAATAACATTTGAACAGAGATGATGAGCATGCTATGATAGATTGGGCCATTACACACTTAAATGTGTGAATAGCTACAGAGATTCGACGTCAATCAGTTTAGATCTAGTACGTTGTAAATAGCTGAGCTGTGTTTGCAAAATGGTAGTATGCGCCGAAACATCTTATGTCATTGAGAACATATATGACAGGTCTATGAAAAAAAATGTAAAGTTTTCTTTTCAACAATAAATGCTTGTTTATCTCAAATTGTTATATCGTGTGGAATCGCACACACACGCACACGAACACACACTGCTTGCCCCTCTCTCCCCTCTCTTCCCTCTCTCTCCCCTTCTCTCTCTCTCTCTCTCTCTCTCTTTCTCTCTCTCTGTATATATATATATATATATATATATATATATATATATATATATATATATATATATATATATATATATAGTTTTTCGGTGGGAAGATATCCAAAAATTGAACATAATTGAATTTCAACAAGGGTCGTTGATAGCGCTCAATCATAAGAGAGAAAGTTATATTTAAAAAAATTTTTAATGTAAATACATTCATATCTTGCTACAATGTTTCAATAAGAAAAATTAAGGCACAAAACTGAAAAGGTTAAACACCGTAAGATTTAAAGACAGGGATAAGTTACTCAACACAAGATTAGAAACCTCCATAAACTGAAGACATTACAAAGAACATCTTCTTAGTAATCCTAATATTTCCCCTTAACTTTACCCCATCCACCTTAAAAAAAGAAGATAATTTGTTTTCTTTAAGTATTCATGTATATGCATATTTGTGGGTTATGTTGATTTCTGTATATGTATGCATTTGTGTACCTTTATATCGGAACCTGTCTTTATACCTGTATACGCGTCGTATAGATGTTTGTACACTTAATATGTTTGTTCAAATATTTGTATATCCATTTGTATCTATATCTACTTACTGACGTCTGACTGTTCTGTGGGAACTTTGTCGGTCTTAATATATGTATACTACTCCCCCTGGAGTTGTTTCAAACACATACCCAGTGCACTCATCTAGCTTAACACCTGAATTAACTAAACTTACCGCCAACAACTAAACACTACCAATTACATAACACCCTCTATAAACTCATCTAGCTTAACACCTGAATTAACTAAACTTACCACCAACAACTAAACACTACCAATTACATAACACCCTCAATAAACTCATCTAGCTTAACACCTGAATTAACTAAACTTACCACCAACGACTAAACACTACCAATTAATAACACCCTCTATAAACTCATCTAGCTTAACACCTGAATTAACTTACCGCCAACAACTAAACACTACCAATTACATAACACCCTCTATAAACTCATCTAGCTTAACACCTGAATTAACTTACCGCCAACAACTAAACACTACCAATTACATAACACCCTCTATAAACTCATCTAGCTTAACACCTGAATTAACTTACCGCCAACAACTAAACACTACCAATTACATAACACCCTCTATAAACTCATCTAGCTTAACACCTGAATTAACTTACCACCAACAACTAAACACTACCAATTACATAACACCCTCTATAAACTCATCTAGCTTAACACCTGAATTGACTAAACTTACCACCAACAACTAAACACTACCAATTACATAACACCCTCTATAAACTCATCTAGCTTAACACCTGAATTAACTTACCGCCAACAACTAAACACTACCAATTACATAACACCCTCTATAAACTCATCTAGCTTAACACCTGAATTTACTAAACTTACCACCAACAACTAAACACTACCAATTACATAACACCCTCTATAAACTCATCTAGCTTAACACCTGAATTAAGTAAACTTACTACCAACAACTAAACACTACCAATTACATAACACCCTCTATAAACTCATCTAGCTTAACACCTGAATTAACTAAACTTACCACCAACTAAACACTACCAATTACATAACACCCTCTATAAACTCATCTAGCTTAACACCTGAATTAACTTACCACCAACAACTAAACACTACCAATTACATAACACCCTCTATAAACTTATCTTGCTTAACACCTTAATTAACTAAACTTACCACCAACAACTAAACACTACCAATTACATAACACCCTCTATAAACTCATCTAGCTTAACACCTGAATTAACTTACCGCCAACAACTAAACACTACCAATTACATAACACCCTCTATAAACTCATCTAGCTTAACACCTGAATTAACTAAACTTTCCACCAACAACTAAACACTACCAATTACATAACACCCTCTATAAACTCATCTAGCTTAACACCTGAATTAACTTACCGCCAACAACTAAACACTACCAATTACATAACACCCTCTATAAACTCATCTAGCTTAACACCTAAATTAACTTACCACCAACAACTAAACACTACCAATTACATAACACCCTCTATAAACTCATCTAGTTTAACACCTGAATTAACTAAACTTACCACCAGCAACTAAACACTACCAGTTACATAACACCCTCTATAAACTCATCTAGCTGAACACCTGAATTAACTAAACTTACCACCAACAACTAAACACTACCAATTACATAACACCCTCTATAAACTCATCTAGCTTAACACCTGAATTGACTAAACTTACCGCCAACAACTAAACACTACCAATTACATAACACCCTCAATAAACTCATCTAGCTTAACACCTGAATTAACTAAACCTACCACCAACAACTAAACACTACCAATTACATAACACCCTCTATAAACTCATCTAGCTTAACACCTGAATTAACTTACCACCAACAACTAAACACTACCAATTACATAACACCCTCTATAAACTCATCTAGCTTAACACCTGAATTAACTAAGCTTACCACCAACAACTAAACACTACCAATTACATAACACCCTCTATAAACTAACTACCCAAACTCAAGAATTTTCCCCTAAACACTGCTCAACGTACCTTATTTAGCACTAAATATACGAATCTAGAATTTCTCTTACAGGTTTATCTACCCCTACCCCAACATATATGAAAAATAAAAACAAATTGAAATAACATAATTTAAGTTCTTAAAATAAAACGACTTTCAAATAAAAGAGATTACAAATGTTTTCAACCGCACATTAAGCTTCTCGAAAAAACCTTTAAAAATAATTTCGATACGAGACTATGATAAAAATATCAATATACAATAATACACATGAATAAAGATTATAAACAATAAAAAAATTATAAAATAATAACGTATACACAAATGTAAAGGTAGATTAATGATAACACATGATATATGTAATTTCTTATGTACATATATGTGTATGTATATATATTTTTTCTGGGTCAACGGCCAACTAGCACCGTGTATATTTGTGTGTGTGTATATATGTATTGGGGTAGAGAGGGCTCCCATAAGGCGTGGTGAAGGCAACCTTTCTAGGAGAAGCAAATCTCTGATTTAAAAACCATAAAGCGGAAGACCAGTACCCTCATTAAGCGGGTCTGCAGTTTAATTTGTTGCTGGCTATCTTGCTCTTGCTTGTTGCTGGATCTCAACATTTTGAACCGAGAGAGAGACTTAGCTGTCGTACAAAGCTAAGACTCTGTAACATCATATTTGTATAGATACTCCCTCAGACATTTGGGCTCATGGATTTTAAATGTCTGAGGGAGTGCCACTCGTCTGACAAGACGTTGCAGTCATCATATATATATACATATATATATATATATATATATATATATATATATATATATTACTATAGAAATCTAAGCATACCGAAAGCTAAAACTACCATCATTAAATAAGCTTTAATATTTTAACTTATTAAAATACCGACCAAAATAAAGTTGAAACACGAATTAATAATTGATTTAATTAAACCAGTAAATGTAAATGGTTGATCCATAACCCTACTTAGACGAAAAAGTGTCCTGAAAACGATATTTGTGTTTCTTCCATATACAATCACGTATGTGTATGTGTCTATCTGCGAATATATGGACTTATAGTATCTATTACTCGTTTTTGTGTATTTGTTCATGTATGTATACGCGCATAAGGAAGCAATAAAAAATATTACCACTATTCAATAAGTTTTAACATCAAAGCATAAATATATAGATTAAACATCCAACTTGTTAAAATTAGAAAGTTAAATTTCAAAACAATAAACATCAACAAGAAGAATAAAATAAATAAATAAATGAATACACAAATAAATAAATAAAATAAAAAGATAAAAAAACTGCATTAAAAGACATCAAATCTTTATCAACTAACCAGTTGACCCAATTTAGTTACATTTGCCAATAGCTGAACCCCCCCCCCCCCAAATGACCTGAAATTGGATCTTCACTATCGCACTCCATCGGTAGTCATAACAATCGTGCTACCTCAGTCCCCATTCTCCCCTCTCTCCCCCACTGTCTTCACACCCCACCTCTGTATTATTATATTACCCCCACCCCGTCCTTACTAATTCTTTAACCTTAAACTACCCTTTTAACCCTCTTCTTAATCCCCTCTTCTCTTAACAGAAACTGAATCTTCAGAATAAACATAAACTAATAAGAACTTTAATTTCGCCCATCGCCACTCATGGCGAACTTTCTCTCCTCAAAATGTGAAAAGGTGTTGAACCTTTTCAGTTTTCGTACCTTAATTTTTTTTGCCTGATGGTATCTAATATGATTGAAACGGTCTGCATATGGTAGCAATATATGACTGTCTTTACATAAAAATTAATATATATATATATATATATATATATATATATATATATATATATATATATATATACATACACATATATATATATATATATATATATATATATATACTTGCAAAAAAACAAAACAACAAGAGAAAAAGATTACATCTTACTTGTATTTTTTCGAATGTTACAAATTGTTTCGACATCAACTAAACAATTTTAAAATTTATATTGTTAAAAAATCTTCAAAGTTGGCATCTCATCAGACTTATTGAAAAAAAACACCGGGAAAGGATTTATCCAAACATGTTGAGACAGGTAACACTGCTTGATACCGTTAATAACAGAATGAAAACATGTTCAGATATGTATCAACCTTGTATTTCTTTCAATAAGTCTGATGAGATGCCAACCTTGAAGATTTTTTTTTAACAATGTAAAGTTTAAAATGGTCCGGTTGATGTCGAAACAATTTGTAACATTGGAAAAAATACAAAAATTATTTAATCTTTCTCCTTGTTTTGGTTTTTACAAGAATATATGAATGCTCGATTATAGAAATGTTAATCATGTTGCTTAATATTTGAGTCCATTTACTTAGCTTAATTTTTATTGATATATGTATATTGCCACTGGCTAATATATTTTAATATATTAAACCTTTGGGAAAATGTTTCTATATATATATATATATATATATATATATATATATATATATATATATATATATATATATATATATATATATATATATATCCAGTATAGCCCCGTTATGAAAATATGTGGGAATTAAGCCACATAGGATATTCTACGTTTCATGTTCGTAAGAAATCCTCAGTCGAAAATAACATAATATTAGCCTGACGAGTCCTTACAACAATGAAATGTGGAATATTCTGTGTAGCTTAATCGCCATATATATTTTTATAACTTGCTATCTAGCTCTACTAACATATTGGACACTATTGAGGTAAATACTGAAAATCAGTATATGAAATATATTTCCTTATACATATATTGTAGTCACGTGAAATAATAATAATAATAATAATAATAATAATAATAATAATAATAATTATAATAATAATAATAATAATATGTAGTTATACATAGGAATTATCGATATTTGAAAAAGCTATATTAATGAATATATTCAAAGTAAAACTTAATAACGAAAGATTAAAGGGATATTATCATATTTTAGAAAAAAATATTTCGGGATAATACTCCTTTATCAAGTTTATTTACACAGGATCTTTTTTATCACTTTTTCCTTCGGATCTATTGTTACTGCATATTCGTTCTGTTTCCATTACTACCTTTGACAATAACAGCAAAAGTAGATTAGCCTGTAATAAAATGTCTCCTAGCTGCATTGTTGAAACAAGAATTGCCTATAAATTCATATATTGCAAATGAAATCCGCTAACCATATATGAGGAGGGTTTTCTCCAATATTTTGGGGCAATACTCCTTTATTAATTTAATTAAGACACGAACATTTTTATCACTTTTTTCTTATGTATATATATATATATATATATATATATATGTATGTATGTATGTATGTATGTATGTATGTATGCGTCGTCTTCTAACATGTATATTATTCAGAATTCAAACATACCTCTGACAGTCCATAACATTATATATATATATATATATATATATATATATATATATATATATATATATATATATATATATATATATTACTAGTTCTTTAATTTTTACACATTTGCACCGATTTTCCTCGGCTAAAACTCAAATATAAAATTTCGCATGATTTCTAATACCCTATACATTAAGTTTACTGTCTGTAGATCAAAACCTGATAGAAGAGTTTGTCAAGCAAAATTTTTAGAACAAATATATATATATATATATATATATATATATATATATATATATATATATATATATATACCCATATATAAATATATATGGTAAAAGGTTTGTGTTTGCTATAACATATTACGCAAGTATAAGTCATGTAGAATATCTGCATGAATATAATTACATGTAATAGTTAACTAAAGATGATCATCCTATAAGAGAACTGTAAAAATAATAGGGAATTAATTAAAATGAATGTTTTACAGAATATGCAAATTAACCAGATCTTTTGCAGATGAATGCAATTTCACGACCCATATATAACAAAGTTGTATTTTCGTTTTAAATAAACAGAAAAAGGGGCTTTAATATGAATATTAATACGCACACACAAACACAACGTATAGGAGTATAATATATTAGCCGATGCGTACTCTATATTAATAATCCGTACTCTATAATAATAATAATAATAATAATAATAAACACTTTCAGGCTTGATCTCCCTCTGAACCCCAGTTTTTTTTTTTTTGCTTTTAATTTTTGTTTTTAACTTTTACTTTGTGTAAATATATGTTATAAAATTAACAAGACAGCTTTGGAGGTCATGGGTGGCCGATCAAAAAGCGGATATCCTATATTTGAACGAAAAATTTGAAATCATTAGATTTAATGATTAGAAAAGACTATTTAATGAAAGATCTGAAATCCCAACTGAAAACATATAATAATTATGTCGGTATTATTAATTGTTTGTTGTAATAAGTTTGTTTCAATTGTTCTATTTAGAAATATTGTTTAAATTTAATTTATTTGATTTATTTTTAATTTTATTTATATTTAATTTAATATATTTTAAATTATAAATAACTGACAAAAGTTGCGTTGAAAACAGAAAGTTAGCTTATTTATGTAAACTATTATTTTTTAAGTTATTTCCCCTTCAATCTATGAGAGTCAGCTCGCGTTTGATTGCATAGACCAAGATGTTTTGTAAGTTTCTCTAAATTCAACATCTGGTCTCATTTCGTAACAAGTTAGGATATTCGTTATATCTTATGTTTTCTTAATTTCATTCATCCTGAGAAAATCTCGAAATAAAGACGAAACGTTGATGAACGCATAACTTGGTCTGTTCCTTTTTTAATTCTCTCTCTCTCACTCACTCACTCACTCATTCTCTCTCTATACTATATATCTATATATCTATCTGTATATATTATAATATATATATTATAATATATATATATCTATATATATTATAATATATATAATAAATCTCTCTAAAATATCTATCTATATATATATATATATCATATATATATATGTGTGTGAGCGTGCGTGTGTGTGTGTGTGTGTGTGTGTGTGATCGTCTTGTGGTTAGGATTGTATTCGAGTGTATATACGTGTCAGTTTGTATTAGTGTACTGTTCTCTTTCTGTATGTATAATCGGCTGCGTGAGGGCGTTTAGACATAAAATTACACGGATAGAAACATGGTTAAAAACGCCTCTCAGTAAAGCGTAATCGTAGATAATACTGAGTTTGATTTACTTTTAAATAAGCAATGGCAGCATTTGATTTTTAGTGTTAACAACAAATTTCTTTGAGAGTAATATAAGTAGATTTAGAGGTGAAATACCGTGAGTGTAGCCACAGATGGCAGATTTGATAGCAAATGTATCCATAACACATTAGACATGAGTTAAGACGGATTCCCTGAATTTCTACTTAAGACCTTCATGGATCAAATCTTAAATTTTAGACATTTTCTAGAATCTAAAAAAAAGTATTTTATTCCAAAATGGAATTATAATTCTACACATAAGTTTTAGCATCATTGTACCTTGAGTTTAATCTTTATAAGGGCTGGTCATTTAATTTTACCAATCTTGCTACAGGTATATTCTGGTATATATATATATATATATATATATATATATATATATATATATATATATATATATATATATATATATGAGCAAGGATGAGCTTGGCCAGTACCAGATGGGTGATTATTTGGGAAAGTTAGGCGCTGTATGTACCGCGTTGAATCGTAAAAATTTTCAGGTTGGCATCTGAGGGCGTGTTAAATTCACTGAGTGTGCTACACCGCGGAATAAACTCGCCTTGCAGGTAGGAGATGAGTCGGTACTCTGCGTAATGGTGTATCGGCAATCTGCTGCAAAATGTTTTCCCGAACCTGCATGTAAAGCACATGTTTGCCGCCGCAGCGAATGGTGGCAATTAAAATGTGTGCGACACGAAGTTGCGCCCTGGGAATCACCTAAAGCACTTCGTAGCTGGGACTAGGTTCCATCTTTATGAGCAAAATATATACTCGTATCCGACAACAACAGCATATATATATATATATATATATATATATATATATATATATATATATATATATTGTGTTGAAATGCTTCAACCAGAACTTGCCCCCATAGTTACAAAACTGTTTAAGCGCTGCCTTAAGGAGAAGTGATTCCCAACACCTGGTAAACCTCATCAGTATGCCCTGTATTTAAGAATTCAGGTGATAAGTCATCTCCCTCTCAGTACAGACCAATAAGTCTCCTGTGTGTCATGAGTAAGCTGCTGGTATCCATATTAAATAGAGAAGTAGTCAACCATCTCAGCAGAAACAGCCTTCTTAGTCACATGCAATATGGTTTCCGTTCTGCTAGATCTACAGCAGATATGCTAACGGTTATATCTCATAGGATTAGTGAATCTCTCGACAAAGACTTCCTTTCTAGGGCAATTGTTCTTGATATATCTAAGACCTTCGATAAGGTATGACTTAAAGGCCTACTTCACAAGCTACAGTAGAACTGGGAATGTTTTCTCAATTATTAAATCAATTCTCTCTGATAGGCTCATAAGAATAGTGGTTGATGGGCAGAAATCAGAGGCTCAAAGTACTAATGTTGGAGTCCCAACTCTCTTCCTGATCTACATCATTGATCTCCCAAAACACATACGTAAATCTTTCGTTGATATCTATGCTGATGACACGACCATCTATGACAACACATCAAAGGCCGTAAATGACAAAGTTCTCACCTGATTCTCTCGCCTCTGATTTTGAGCACGTGGTACAGTGGGGGAATAGGTGGCTGGTTACTTTTAATGCATCTAAAACCAAGCTTCTATCTTTACATCATCAACGCCCTGATCCCCATCTGGCATCAATTGAAATGGATGGCTCTCGTCTTGGGGAGGCTCCATGTTTTGACAAGCTTCTGGTGTTGACATTTACTCGTGATCTGAAATGGAACGCGTACATCAGGTCTGTTGCCAAGGTCGTTGGGAAAATGGTGGGATTCTTCTATCGCTACAGAATATATCTCACTGCTAGTGCAATTCTCTATCTATATAAAAGCCAAGTACGTTCAAAGATGGAGTACTGCGGCCACATCTGGGTAGGAGTTGCTAAAAACAGCTATCCTGTCTTGACAGAGTACAAAATAGACTTCATGACTTAGTGGGGGATTCCCTTTTCTCTTCCCTGCAACCTCTCTCCCACAGGAGAGACTTTGCGAGCCTGTCTTTGTTTTACCACTATTTCCATGGCAAGTGCTCGTCTGAGCTCCAATCTCTGCCCCCCCTTCGCCAATCTTTCACGGAAAACACCCGCTTAGCTGAAACCACTGTCAATAATTTTCCCCACTCTTTATCAGTGCCTAAATCCAAACGTAGATTCCATGAACAAAGCTTCTTTCTTAGACGTGCACGCCTGTGGAACTCTCTTCCTTTTTTTTTTATCAAATCTCCAATACTAACGATTACTACGATACTATTCCATTGATTACTGTATACGCAATAACCCTTATCTGCGAGTGGCCTCCGGGCCTTGATAAGTGGTGACCACTATGTAATATATATATATATAGTAATTGAAATTTTAAAATACTGTTAGATTACAGATTGTATAGTACTGTAAAATAATAATCCATATGAATATTAGTATCAATATTTTAAAGGCAATCCAATCCGAAAGAAGAAGCTCAATATACGAGATAGAGCAATATTATAAATGAAAAATTTGGAATTAAATTCAGTAAATCAAAAAATAAAAATTACGACAAATCTGTTATTCGACAAGGAATGCAACATTTTAAAGTTTTTACTAAATCCATGAATTTTTAATAAATGGCTCATCTCATCAGAGGGATTTTTTTTAGGGAAATAATGTTCAGCTTGCAGGAAAAGCCTAAAAGAATCCAAGATTAAAAAAAGGATATTCTATGGTGTGATTAGTTTTAATGAAGAATAATAAATGTCGTAATGTTTCTTCATTTACAGAATTTAATTCCAAATTTTTAATTCATACATGGTATACACACAGACACATATATACATATAATTCTGTATATATAAATAAATTATAAACTTAACAAACTGCTATATATATATATATATATATATATATATATATATATATATATATAT
The DNA here is from genome assembly GCF_053919585.1 of Euprymna scolopes. NCBI lineage: Eukaryota > Metazoa > Mollusca > Cephalopoda > Sepiida > Sepiolidae > Euprymna > Euprymna scolopes. Next base: position 26,499,394 of record NC_136514.1, on the reverse strand, counting down.
ATATATATGTATATACACATATATTGTTTTAACAGAAAGCAAGATTTTAAAGAACGGGTTGATAGCAACAAATGCTGGATTTCATCGTTAGATACAATTGTTTCAAGACTATTAGGACAAATCCAAACATTATGTTGTTTGAAAATTTTCAAAAGAACAGCCTTTCTTCAGACTTATAAAGAAAGGGTGTTCTTGGGAAAATTTTCAAACGACATAATGTTTGGATTTGTCCGAATAGTCTTGAAAGAATTGTTACTAACGAGGAAATACAGTATTTGTTGCTATCAACCCATTCTTTGAATTCTTCGTTTTTGTTAGAACAATATATGCTAGTTTATGCTATCTCTTTTTGGCTAAAATTTATGTATATAAGAACGATTGCTGAATTATATAAAGCCAGTAAAAATTCAGAATACTACAAATAAGACTATATATATATATATATATATATATATATATATATATATTTTACTTATGCAAATGGAAACTCAATTAACTTTCTTGGAGTTATATTTTTGGATTTTACCGCCATTGGATTATTTACCTTTCACAAGACTGTCCATTCACGTGTAATCACCCTTTTCCTCACCATATTCCCTCTGCTTCACTTTTTGTTATCAAGTAAGATCTTTGACTTACTTGTAGTTTCATCAAATACTTTTGCATGCAAACTCCGATTCCACATTTTGCTAATTCTTACCCTTGGATTAAGGACTATCCACTTATCAAGTGTTTCCTTTTAAGATTAAATATGTTTTTAACTCTTTTTCAAAGTGTTTTTTAACATGTTTTATTAACTGTTTTCTCTTATATGTATATATATATATATATATATATATATAGCCGTTTCTTGAGTTTATAATTTAATTGCATTTACCATGAACTGATAAAAAAGACAAAAACCTGCCTGTGTTCTTACGTATTTGGAACATCAAATAGTTATTTCCTTTTTCTTTTTAGTTTATTCGAAAAGTCCATAATTCCAGAAAGTCTCTTTCAGGTTCAAAGCATTTGCTAGATCAAAAAATTCTTTTCCCACACACGGAACATGATATGAATAACACCATTTTAACCTTTAACATTTTCCTTTAACGGTTTTTTCGGTTAATAATATATTTTCCGGGCATATAATTTGTCACCGTGGGAATCATAAGAAAACAGTATAATACGTAATAATAATAATAATAATAATAATAATAATAATAATAATAATATATATATATATATATATATATATATATATATATATATATATATATATATATACTAACCGGCCGCCTGGTATTGCCTGGTCGTAAAATACGCATAAATATGATATTTGATTAATGCAGATTTCATATTTACTATTAAATTTTATTGGACCAAATATATAGTAATGATTTAAAACGTTAAAAAAAATGGCTTGTGCGCCACCACCGAGAATCGAAACCAAAACGTTCAGCTTACGATTTTTTTTTTAAATCAATGCCTGAGCTATGAGGACATGTTTACTGTAAAGCTAAAAATTAAAACCTTAACCAATAGCTATTACGTTACGCATACATATTGGTAATGCTGTCGTTCGACCATTACCTGGCAAATTTCTATTTTTTTAAAATTTTCACACTTTTGCATTGATTTTACCTTGCTAAAACCCAAATATAAAGTTATGCATGGATTCGAATACCTTATATATGAAGTTTCATGTCTGTAGACCAAAAACTGACAGAAGAGTTTGGCAGGACAAATTGTTAGGCAAATATATATACAAGCATACATAAATATATATATATATATATATAGAAAAATGTTTGCATTTAATATAAATTTATAAGCAAATATTACGCAAGTATAAATTATGTAGAATATCTACATTAATATAATTGCACGTAACTGATGATCATCCATAAGAAAAAAAAACAAAAGAAAAAACCAAACTAATAGGGAATTTATACAAATGAATGTTAAAAGATATGCAAATTAGATAGATCTTTTGCAGATGAATGCAAATCCACGACTCATATATAACAAGTTGTATGTTCGTTTTAAATAGCTAGAAAAATTGATTTTTAATATGAATATCAATACACACACACACACACACACACACACACACACACACACACACAAATCAAATTTATAGGAGTATAGATAATTTTCTTTATCTATCTATCTATCTATATATATATATATATATATGTATATGCACATATATGTGTATATATTAAAATAAGAATTTAAGGTTTAGATTTGTTTTCATACGTATTGGATGAGGAACTTTTAATTCATAGTGTGTAATAATTCTCGTTCATGCGCATGTTATTATTACATATTTGTTACTACTACTACTACTACTACTACTACTACTAATAATAATAAAATACTAATAATAATACACACACACATTTGTTCTTGTTTTTAGGGTGATGGTGCTTGATCAACACTGACGAAGAGCTATGTGATTTTATAATTTTTAGTCATTTTTTTTTTATGGTATATTCGTTTAATGATCCTTTCAATAACATTAAGAATGGCTTAAATTCTTGGAAGCTAAATAATTTAGTGAATGTAATAGATAAACTCATGTACAAGCAAATAGGTTTTCAAACGAAGAATTTTGGACAAAAAGTTTTATTCTTTTTTATATAGCTTTAAAGGTTGAAAAACTTCCAAAGACTATATCTATCTATCTATCTATCTATCTATCTATCTATCTCTCTTTCTCTCTCTCTCGCTCTCTCTCTCTCTCTATATATATGTATATGTATATATATATATATATCTTATGAGAATTACTTGAGGTGAGGGATGAAGCCACTTGATGTAAGAAGCTAAATAGAACAAAACATAAATATCGCGAAGACAGGAAATACCTATTAACCTTAGACTTGAAAAAATCCAAGTCTGTAGGTAGGAGGAAAACAGTGAGCAGGAAGAGATTTCCAAAACAGTACAATCATTGGAAAAAACAATCGAATAAGAAGGATATTAAAATGACGTATCAAAACAGCGAATTGATGGACACCATAATACGAACGAATCAAACTAGCTGGGAAAAGGGAAGCAGGGAATAAATAAGAGAATTCTATAGAATACATATTATAATCTAATATATAAATCTCACTATGTGTGTGTGTGTCTGTCTGTCTCCGTTTTTCAATTTATATCTCCTCCTAGACGGATGATCGTTAGACGATGTGCTATAGCTAAAAAAATAGCATTTTTGGTGGAGAATTTTATTAGAGGCATTTAATAGAGTACAATAATTGCTAAGGGCTTCAAAAAAGGGTTCAAACTTGAAAGCAATAACACCTCGATGAGCGTAGAACAATGGCGTCATTATGCGCATGTATTACATCGAGTAAAAGAGAAATGTATTTATTAAGATATTTCACAATGTCTTGAAAGCGATTGTCTCTTTGGAGCAACAGCTAACGTGACCGATTACTAGCACAAGTGTTTCGGTTTCGATCCATATCTTTTCTTTTCTTTTTTTTACATTCCGATATCCTTGATTTTTAAATGTTATATAATGAATACACAATAACAGTTTTATTTAAAAAAATGAAAGAGAGGAATGTTTTTGCTTTACGTAACGAAAATGTCATATTCAAATATATATATATGATATATCGGCTTCTTTGTTACATTCCAAAAATCACGTAAATAGATCAAGTAATGGCATTTGTATTGGATTTACTCCTAAACTAATTAACTGATCATTATGAATTTTAAATATGTTTATATGATTATACATTTGTATGTATTGGATGCACTCCTAAACTAATTAACCGATCATTATGAATTTTAATTATGTGAATATGTTTATATATTTGTATGTATTCGATTCACTCCTAAACTAATTAATCGATCATTGTACATTATAATTATGTTCATGTTTATATATTTCAATGGATTCACTCCTAAACTAATTAACCGATCATTATGAATGATTAGTATACATATATACTTATATATTTGTATGTATTGGATTCACCCCTATACTAATTAACCGATCATTATAAATTTAATGTATTATATATGTTTGTATATTTGTATAGTCATATTCCAAAAATCACATACAATGATCACTTTTTAATGTATTTATGTGTACAAGAAATTCTACCAAACTAATAAGGTACTTGTGCAGTATAGTACTCATGAAAAAAACAAAATGTGACATACATGAAAGTTATTAAAACCGAAAATCCCGTTTAATATTCGAGTAGTATGACTTGCATATGAGAAATAAGGTGCTTCTTCACTATAGAACCCAGATAACAAAATAAACAAATTCTTACCTACGGCGTACAGAAAATATAACAGAAAATTACATGAACGTATTGAGTTCTTTCATTTTTACATTAGAAAAAGGTATATATATTATTCCTTAATTGGAATTCATTTTTGAGATGAGCATTATATATATTAATTTATTTTTATTTCGGACTATTATTCTCATCTTTGTTAGTTGTTGTTTGTCATCTTTTTATTGGTTTGTTTATTCACAACGTTTCGACCAACTATTCCTCTGGCCTTCGTCAGGTGGTAACCGCGACAGGTAGGAACTTCGAATCTCCTAACTGCATTCTCAGCCATCACTGCCATCCGTAGTTGTTGTCGTCTCACCACATTTTTGGCCAAGTAAACGTCTAGCACGCTTTGGGTAGGATTGAAACCGCTATCTTCAGACAATGCTCATCTGTAACTGTAGAGATTCAACGTCTCTATCAACTGCGCCACGGGCCCCGAAGGGCGATCAAGGTTGGATTCTTTGATCTTATAAATCCACATTTATTTATTACCTGATCTTCCATAGTCGGGCCCGTACCGATTTGTATATATATATTATTCCTTTATTGGAATTCATTTTTGAGATGAGCATTATATATATTAATTCATTTTTGAGATGAGCATTACATATATTTAATTATTTCCAATTAAGGAATAATATTAAAACTAAGATAGGAACAGTGAAAGAAATAGAAAATAACAATTTAACACAACGCGAAAAGAAAACTCAATAATTAGCACCGCAAAAGTTTACAAGGCATATCAAATTCATTAGATTTCTCAATAATTTTATGATGGTTTATCATAGTAAAATACTTAGAAGCTTCTAGAATGCTCAGGAATATGCAATAGTGTTGTGAGTCCGGATCTCACCCTATAATGGACTCGTGCAGATCCTATATAATCAGCTCCTAAGGCTGGTACGGTGGAGCGAGATCTTACTGATGCTTGCAACTACTACTATTTTTTTTATCTTTCTCCATATCCTTGTACCTTTCCTTAATACACTTGTAAACCACCTACTTCCCGAGTCGTTCTTGTGGGCCCAGCTGAGCCCCACAACAAATAGACATCGAAGTAAGCAATCAGTAAAAATATTGCGTCATTCTTTATATAATAACCGTATTGTAAACAACCACATCATGGGAAAGAATAAACAGATTGATCAAGAGTTCAGAAAACGAATTGTAAGTCTTCATCAAAGTGGATTGGGATATAGAACATTATTCAAACAGTTGATGGTTCCATTGACTTCTGCAAGTCTCACAAATCAATCATTCCTTTGGCCAGATCAGGTCGTCCTCGAAAAATAACCAAACGTGCTGAAAGGTTATTTACAAGGAAGGTTATTAATTCGTCTAGAATTACTCTTGGAGAGCTGCAGAAGGACTTAGAAAACATTGAAATTAAAGTTAGCAAGGACACAATCAGTAGAACCCTTCACTTTAAAGACATCTCTAGATCAGCAAGGAAAACTCCCCTTCTTAAGCCAAAGCATGTTCGTGCTAGGTTTGATTTTGCAAATGAGTATGCAAGCAAGCCTCTAGAGTTTTGGCATAACGTGCTTTGGTTAGATGAGACGAAAATTGACTTGTTTGGCACTCCAAAAACACTGAAAGTTTGGAGAAAAAAAAGGTACCGAATACCTGTCAAAAATACCATTCCAACGGAGGAAGATCCATTATGATCTGAGGTTGTTTTAGTGTAGGAAGTGTAGGAAAAGTGGAGATAATAAAAGGACAAATAAATGGAGCACTTTATAGGAGTATCTTGGAGAACAACTTTAAAGAAAGTGTGAAGTTGCTCAAATTGAAATCGGACTGGATCGTTCAACATGATAACGATCCAAAACACACTGCGAAACTCACACTAAATTGGTTTAATTCAAGTAAAGTGAATGTTTTAAAGTGGCCTAGTCAATCTCCCGACCCCAACCCTATAGAGAATTTATGGGGAGAATTGAAATTACGGGTCCATAGAAGAGAACCTTCACACCTGCAAGAATTGGAATGAATTTGTGTGGGAGAATGGAATCAAATAAGACAAGACACATCTAAGAAGTTCGTAGGAGATTACTCAAAACGTCTGCATGCTGTAATCAACAATAATGGTTATGCTACAAAATACTAGATATTATTTTGTAAATGTGCTGTAAACTTTTGCGTTGCTAATTATTGAGTTTTCTTTTCGCGTTGTATTAAATTATTATTTTTTTTATTTTTCCCCCTGTTCCCATCTTAGTTTCAATACATTTTCTATGTTTATAAAAAGTTTCATTATCATTTGGAAGCTAGAAATACAAAAACTGACAGTTTCAAATGTGTATCTTAAACTTTTGCGGGGCACTATATATATATATATATATATATATATATATATATATATATTGTTTATTTTAAAGCCGATCCTTAAGTGGAAGACAAACTTTATTAAGTCGCCTTACGAGGACTATGTAAATCTTTTTATATCAATAAAAATATATCTTGCTCTTCTTTTATTGAGCACTCTTTATAACCTCGTTAAATTCGTGAGTTTACTCTCTTGAATACCTATAACTTGGTGTTTATATATATAGTACTGTTTCGCTGTATCACAGCTCATATATATATATATATATATATATATATATATATATATGTCTGCAATTTACTAAGTAAAAACACTTCTATTCTTCCCATTCGAACTGTTGTCCTCTTAGACACTATTCCCTTATTTCTTTTTTTTTTTTATTATGTTTGTAGTTTTCTGGTATGTTGTCTATTCCCACCCCCTCAATGGAAATTCATCCTTTTTCTGGAGGTAGCGAAGTATCCGCTGTGTTATCATTATGCCATTATACCAGGGATTACCTCCGGTGCGGGGAAGTTTAATATATGCTCGTTCGTCATATATATGAACAAATTATTATTCTTTGTGTTAATTTATACATGTAAATCACCAGGGGCGAATAACTCTTGTCGTCTTGGTTGAAATTTCCATCTCGCTTCCGTTTCAGCTGGGATTTCTGCCCGCGGTCAAGAATGGCTAAGTCACCGTCCATCGTCACCGAAAACTCAGTAATTATCAAGTTAATTCGTTTTAGTTTCAAATGGATTAGCAATTTGGCAACCATGGCTGCCGGCTAATCGGCATAAGCTGGTAATCTGATTTGTTGGTGGCTTCGAACAAACCGAATTGGAAATTTCGAGGCAATAATCTCCGCTGTTCATCTCGACGATGACAAACGTGATAAATAATAGCGAGATTGTGGTTCGCTAATTCTCCTGCCGCTGAGGAATTGTACCGTTTTTCATCAAAACATTTTTCGTGGACTTGTGACATGGTTCTTGACCTTTGTAGAAGCAATGTTGGAATGTCATTGTGTACAGTCAAAAACCAAACCGAAATCTAATATGAATTTTTATATTGTAACGAAGGAATAAATTGAAGGATATATATATATATATATATATATATATATATATATATATATATATATATATACATACAGGGTGTCCACAAAGTCTGGCTACATTATGCAGCCAGATTTGTGGGCACCACGTAGATTATGTAGCCAGACTTTGTGGGCACCGTGTAGATTATGTAGCCAGACTTTGTGGGCACCATGTAGATTATGTAGCCAGACTTTGTGGGCACCGTGTAGATTATGTAGCCAGACTTTGTGGGCACCGTGTAGATTATGTAGCCAGACTTTGTGGGCACCGTGTAGATTATGTAGCCAGACTTTGTGGGCACCGTGTAGATTATGTAGCCAGACTTTGTGGGCACCGTGTAGATTATGTAGCCAGACTTTGTGGGCACCGTGTAGGTTATGTAGCCAGACTTTGTGGGCACCGTGTAGATTATGCAGCTAAACTTTGTGGACAACCTGTATATATATATATATATATATATATATATATATATATATATATAATTTATTTATTTGCGTATTGATATTCATATTAAAGACCCTATTTTCTATTTATTTGGAAAGAAAATACAACTTTGATATATACTGGTCGTGAAATTGCGATTATCTGCAAAAGATCTAGCTAATTTGCATATTCTTTTAAACATTCATTTTAATAAATTCCCTATTAATTTTTTTTCGCTTTTCTTATGGGATAATCATATTTAGTTAACTATTATGTGTAATTATATTCATGCAGATATTCTTCATGATTTATACTTGCGTAACATTTGCGTAAAAAGATTATAATAAACACAAACCTCTTTCTGTATATATTTATGATTGCGTATATATATATTTGCTTAAAAGATTTGTCCTACCCCCCCCCGTCAGTTTTGGGTCTACGTACATGAAACACTATATAGGTACTCAAACCCATGCGAAACTTCATATTTGGGTTTTGGCCAGAGAAAATTCGTGCAAAAAGGTGAAAATTAAAGAAATGGAATTTGTCAGAAAGGTCGAACAACGTCATTATATATCGTACTCCGGACCTTTACGACCGAGACATCAAAAGAATGCTTAAAAATTGCATTGAGAATGACACTATTTAGAAAAATAAATTCTGAAACAAAAAAGGCTGTTCGTTTTAATGGTACCATTTCCGTCTTGATGGCTCTTCAACGTTTTAGATTTTTGTTAAAAAAATATAGGCACCTTAGACTCTCGTTTCAATATATATATATATATATATATATATATATATATATATATATATATATATATATATATATATATATATATATAACTACTTCATGTACTCACATAAATTAATATACGAAAGTATAAATTTATGCGTAAGTATTTACTTCAACAGTGCTCAATACGTAGGTAGAGCTAGTTAGTAATTTATAAAATGTATATGGCGATTAAGCTACACTGAATATTCTGTATTTCATCCACTCTAGGATTCTTCACGCTTTTGCATATATATATATATATATATATATATATATATATATATATATATATATATATATGTGTGTGTGTGTGTGTGTGTGTGTGTGTACGTATGTATATATATATGTGTGTGTGTGTGTATGTTGTGCGGATGTGTGCGGCGTATATATATATATATATATATATATATATATATATATATACATAAATTTATAGATGAAATTGTATTTAGTTCAACAAAAAAAAAAAAATCGCACTGTTTTGGTCGGCTGAGTAAATATCTAATTTTTATATTGACACCAGTTGTGTCTGATTGGGGGAAATCGAATTACTTATTTGATTTAGTTGCGAATAATCGATATTCAATCTTGAACGAGAATATTGTGTTTTATTATATTTATGACTGTCATTTACTCAGAAATTTTCTAGAGTTGGAAAATTGGCACATTCCACGGCTTACACAAAAGATAATGGCTTCATTTTTTTTTTTTTTTACCAAATTGAAATTAGATATTGTTTTGACAATTGTTTATTTTTACTGCATTCAGAGAAATAACAATAGTTATAATAGTTTAAAACTTGATCGAATATCGCCATCTTTCGAGAAAGAAATCAAACATTTCTTTTAAACACGAGAAAAAGAGAATTATCTCACTTGAATATCATGATTCTGACGGCAATAATCCGTTAACATTTATATTATAATAAATAAAACTACTGGATGAATTTAATTAATGTTTTTTTGTGAACTGTCTTTATTTTCCTTCAAAAGTAATACTTGATAAAGGTTTCTTACTTTTTCGTTTGGCATCCATATTCTATAATAGTATAATCATAGGGAAGCGACCTCTTAAGTTCAGTGAAAGCTTATACTCAGTGATTTAAGGAACCGGGCACACACATCTATTCGTCTACCCTCTGGTTGTCGCTGTAACCGCCGTAAATCACCCAATACTTGCTACCCCACATTAAGTGCACAAAAACATATGTTTACTTATAATTTGGTGATTATAATATTTATTTTATAACTTTCAGAGACCTTATTTTAATTTCATTCCCATGTATTTTTATTGTCTAAATAAAATCAAACTAAATATAACCCACATTATGTCTCATTACGCTTAATATGCGCGTTTGAAAATTCATAATGGTTGGTTAATTTGTTTAACAGTGAATTCTGTACATACGGATATACAAACATACAAATTTAATTAACTTTATATATAGATAGAGGCATATACAAGTAAATGTGCATTGCTCTTAATGCAACATTGTCCGGGAACCAACACATTGTATGTCCAGTCGCAAAGGAGAAAAAGAATAGGAAAGAACTTTAGCTCGCTTTTTCTTTGTAACAACATTTATTTCCTCATTGTTATGTCTCCCACGTGATCGTCTTCTCGAGCGTAATTCAGGCCTCTAGCGTGATCTTGAACTTTCTCTACGTCTCTTAGGTGATCGTTCTCTTTCTCTTTGTTAGAGTCTTTTTTCTTTACCGATGATGGCATTTCGCTTGCATTTGCATACGCGCGTCAGTGCTATTAAGTGAACGATCGGCCTGCGATCTGAAACCTCCAAAGAGATTACGCGAAGGCAAATTAAAAGATTTAAGATTAAATTTGCTTTGTTATCTTTCTTGTAAAAAGGTTCAAGATGCCTGTTCTAGATTGGTGCAGCGACTACACTTTGTTAAAACACGACCCCGAAAGGCGAATAACATTTGTAGACCTCGTTGTCGTCATCATACGGTTTCGTCGTGATAAAAAAAATAAAACCAATACAATGTTCAAGATTTGTTGATCAGATTTGTTTCGGACAAACCAAGAGGGAAATCGAGTTAGAGCAAATGAGATTATCATTCTCGTTAAATCCGAAACAATTACATTAGCTTTGAAATATTTTATTATCTATATTGATGGATGAGGTAAGCTAAGTACGTCGTGCAAAGCTACGTTTATTTCGCGACGAACATTGCAAGAAAATACTTGACTCCCGATGCAAAGATAGCAGAAAAGGAAGATTGCTTTTTTTTGTTTTTAGATTTTTTTTTTTATTCATGTTTTTTTTTTATTCATGTTTTACTCAACTTCGCCCCGAACAAAGCATATCGCCACTTAGACGTAAGGGACTACTAATTAGGACCCTACCCAAGAAAGATCAACAAGATGTGGGTTTACGTTACATTTAAACTTCTGCATATCAGTACAGTAAGGGAAGCAGGTAGCAAAAAGGAAATTCCAAAGTCTAGCTGTTCGAGGGAAGAAGCTATAAGAGCAGAAACTTTTCTGTCATTTAGGGACCCCCAACAATGAAGGGGTGTGATTTTGTTGCAAGCAGATTTATCGAAGATATGTACGTCGAGGGGGCACAAGTGCAATGAATTCATCAGAGCACATTCAATTAAAATACTTATAAAACAGCCACAGGAATGCAACAGTGTGGCGATGGGACAGGTGTAGGAGCCCAGTTGACAAAGTGGGACGTTTTTGGACCCGATCCAAGAGAAAGAAACTATTGGCAGATGCACCAGTCCAGATGTGGCAAAAAATACCACATGCATGGACGAATGGTGGCCTTGTAGAGGTACAGGAAACTCTCAGGTGTGAGTAGTTTTCTAGCACGATAGAGGGAAACCACCTTTCTGGAATGTCCTCAATGTATTTGTTCCAGTTTCTATGAATATTAAGCCGAGGAATTTAGAGGAAGAATTCTCAGGTAGGATGTTATTTGTCATAGATATTGGTGGTTGAAGAGGCTTCTTGTAATTGTTAAAGGAGAGCAGCCTAGTCTTACTGGTATCAAATGTTACCATCCATTTACGGGCCCATTCCACTACGGTCTGAAGGCCATTTTCTAAGGATTCAGCCATTGTTTTAGATTTGTGTTTATTCGTTATTCCCTCGTGTATGTTATAGAGCGTTGTATTATCAGCAAAAAGACCCATCTCAGACGCAATATTATCAGGAAGGTCATTAATGAATATCGGGAATAATAATGGTCTGAGGATCGATCTCTGAGACACTCCCGCATTAATGTTATCTTGTTTAGATGAACGTCCATCAATTTCTTTCACTAGCCTCGTAACTCTTGCTTCCTTTATGTAATCCTTTACTTCTCACATTCCATGAGTGATGACACAGGGGAAAAATTGCTGTTTCCTGGGTTGGAACCTATTCACATCGCACTCATCGTTGCCTAGTTTTTGACTTTGACGTGGTATCTTTTATCTCCTTACATCAAGTGGTTTCATGCATTGTCTGTAGCAAGTTCCTTTAAAATCTACCTATGGAAGAGTCAGATACGTCTAAGATTGGGGAACTGATGCCACATCTAGGGAGGCGTCGTTCACAGCACTCTTCATTGCTTTGACAGAGGTCAAATTAGACTACGATATCTAGTGAGAATTGATTATATCTGTTTCTAACCGTTTCGCAGAAAAAGTCGATGTTTGTTTCTCTCTGCTTTATCAGTATTTTCATGAAATGTGCTTGACTGGACTCCAATCTCTGGTTTCATCCCCGTAAGACATTTACAGCAAGAACTCGCCTTCTTACAACAACGAGAAAAAAATTCTGTTCCTTCATCCTCCATGCGGCAAGCAGAATGATGAATTTAATAGTGGCTTGTTAATTTTAACAAATCTAAAACCGAGCGTCCGTTCTTTCACCACCAATGCTCGGATCTTTGTTTTGAATCAGTCGAAATAAATATTTCTTCGCATTGAAGAAGTTCCTTGTTTTGATAAGTTCTTAGAGCTTTTACTCCAAATCTGAAATGGAAAATGTTGTTAAGGTTGCTCCCAAAATGTTTGGATAAATAATAAAATAATAATAATAAAAACGATTTAAGAGTAAATTTATATATTTAAAAATTAGCGATATAAAAAAGAACCTAATATAAACCTCGATATATATATATATATATATATATATATATATATATATATATATATATATAAAGTTGAATGTGTGTGTGTGTGTGTGTCTGGTCACGAATATGCTCCTATATGGTTGACTATTATAAAAAACTGATCACATATAATGATAGAAGATGTATCGAGACACAGGGGTATGTTTGATCTGGCAGAACGGTGGTTCATTAAAATTGTGGGGTCTGCGTTCGCGCCTGGTCTACAAAATATAGAAATAAAAAATTAAATAATTAAAAAAAAACGTTTGCAAGTGTTTTTGATATAGATGTACATAAGAATACTTTGATAAGTATGTTTTAACTTAAATAGGGATGATATAATAAAATTGTGGGGTCCGCGTTCGCGCCTGGCCTCCATAGAATGGAAATAGGCACAAACTTTAATAAAGACTTTTCATATCTATCTGCGTAAGTATACTTTGATAATTATGTTTCAGTTTGAAGAAATATGGTATAATAAAATTATGGGGTGTTCGTTCGCATCTGACCTCCATAGAATGAAAATATGTTACAAACTTTAACAAGGGTTTTTAATATAGATCCACAGAATATTGTGATAAGTGTTTCAGTGTGAACAGGTATGGTATAATAAATTATGGAGTTTATCTATTTTATTTTTACTTTCATCATATTCTGTTTTGGTTTTAATACCCCCAAATTCGAAGCTATCTCTTTACGACCCTTCCTTTTCATAAACTATCATACTATCATAAATCAGAGTCCATTTTCTGTATACTGTTTTTGAATCCAGTCAACGACGGGTACTTTTGCTAGTATATATATATATATATATATATATATATATATATATATATATATATATATATATATATAGAGAGAGAGAGAGAGAGAGAGAGAGAAGAAATAAAAGGGAACAAACCAAGTTATGTGTTCATCAACGTTTCGTATTTACTGTGATATTTGGTATATATATATTATTAATTATTTCTATTTAACAATTTTAGTTAAGGTTTTCTTATGCAGGTGCTAAGTCTGCTATAGGTTATATTTTGTGAGAATTTAAATTGAATTCTTTATTTTTTTACATTTATATATATATACTTATATATATATATATATATATATATATATATATATATATATATATATATATATTGGACGTAAACAAATATTTTTTATTCATTATTTTATTTTACTCATAAAACATTAATCTACGGAACAAAAATATATTGAATGTGAGTTACAGTAATCTACGCGCGCGCACACACACACACACACACACACACACACACACACACACACACACACACACACACACACACACACACACATATATATATATATTGTGGATAGTTACATTCAAATAACCAGTATATCAGAATCACCTCACTAACATGACTATAGATTATTTTAAAAATTAATCCAAATAAATTTTCATTATCAAATTATTTTACTTACAAGCGAGTGCTTTGATATCTTTTTAGGTACCTGACGCGTGTTTTGTATATATAGAGATTTGGATATGGTCGATTATAACATCAAACAACTCATCAGAGATAAATAAATATTTGCAATTTCACAAACGTTAATGCAGTTATATTCCGAGTCATTTATTTAGTGAAAGGTTATTTAAACAGATTTCTTTCGTATGGGCACTTTTATTGATAGTACACACATGAAATTTTAGTCCCCTTCGAATTAATCTTCTCCGGCTGCAATGCACTTGTTGTACCGTTACAACAACTTCTGGAAAACCCCATGAAAATCCTTTAGTTTGAGCATGTCATTGACCCTCGTCAAAGCCTTTTTAATCAATTGTCTCATAAAGACAATCTTTAAGGTTTATCTTGAGCTGAGGAGACAACTAAATGTCACAGAGATCAAGGTCTGGACTGCAGAATCTGATTTGATCAGTTCGACCATCTCCCTGCTGTGAGGACAAAGTCTTTCTTTTTGATATTCTCTGAGCACCCTTTGGACAAATTCCACACAAATCTTCCGGACGTTCAGCTCCTCACGAATAATTGTTCATACAGTTCCCACACTGACGTACAAACTGCGCATTAATTATCTCTATAGACGCACGACAATCCTTATCCATAAGATTCTTCATTTGGCCAATTAGCTCTTATGTTCTGACTTCCCTCCTCCTCCCTCACCCTTTCTTACCCTTCCCAGACTCACTTCCCTCTTTGAATCTCTTATGCCACTCAAAAAATCATGCTCAATTAATGCAATACTGACGGAACCTGTGGAAATTCCACAGGGGACTCATTCATATGTAATATATTGATGTTGCCATTCTGTAGATGTTTAGCGTAAATAAAGACGCTCTGATGTTATTGTAGCTTTTTTGTTAAAACTGCAAAAGTATTTATCTAAGCTAGCACGAACTCCCGGCAAAGCCCGATCGTAAAGTACTCTTAAATATGATATTTTAATTCTTGCAGATTTCGTACATATTATTATAGAATTATTGTTCTATCGATTTTTATATATTATAAAGTTGCGATTTAAAAAAAATATCCATATGACTTGGGTGAAATAGCTTGAATCGAATCCGAGATAAAAACGTATAAAAAAATAGATGTAAATATATAACTTGAGTTCCTTCAGCCATAATCGAAACCGAAACCAAAACTTATGGTGAATTTTTGATAAAATTATTTATAAAAATAGATTACTGGACTGTCATCAGTTATAATCGAAACCGAAACCAAAAACTTACAAACAATTCTTGGTAAAATTATTTATAAAAAATAGATGACTTAAGAGCCATCAGCTATAATCGAAATCGAAGTCAAAACTTATAAAGAGTTCTTGGTAAAATTATTTATGACAAGAAATAGAAGTACAAAACAATTTAACGATCCGGATGTAAGCATGAAACAGAAAATCAAACACACGCTAACGTATTAATATATTGATTATGCAATATGGACCAAACGCAGTCTGGAGCACTTCATATGTTTCTGTGGAATTTTTTTCGTGTTCAAAACATAATTTCGTGTATTTCTTTCCAAAGTATACTCACATTTAGATTGCATTTTTGAAATTCACCTGCTGTGACAATCATGCTTTAGTAGGGTATATTCCAATTTCTGCTGTAGCTGTTTATTTGAACCTGAAATCATAAAAATTGGTCAGCTATCTCAAAACATGTATAGCAATAACATACTGACTTTTCAAGGGTCTACGACATTTTTAAATGCGTGTATGAAAAATAAACGCACCTCGTATAATTGCATGTATGTTGTTATTTAAGAGTATGTAGTTAAAGACTTTAGGGAAACAAACTCATATGTTATAATAGACAGACAACACATTTCTTAATATAGAAAAGATAAAAACAAAGAAACAAAACGAAATCAAATATCAACATTAGACAATTCACATGAAAAGTATTGACACATTTCCCAAAAAAGAACAATTGAAATCCGGGTTGTATCAAGTCGTTAACTTGATCCGAGTTTCAAGTTGCTAACTTGATCCGAGTTCCAGGTTGTTAACTTGATCCGAGTTTCAAATTGTTAACTTGATCCGAGTTTCAAGTTGTTAGCTTAGTCCGAGTTTCATGTTGTTAACTTGATCCGTTATTGAAATCATTTGAGTTCATGTTAGAAAGAAAAGGAAATCAGATCGTGTTATTTTGAATCGAGACAACGATAGGAGGAGGCGCCTCTGTTTCTACTCTATTCTTAACATTTATCAACGACACTTTGCTTATTGGCAAAAATCTGACAAACATACAATGACAGGTCGAATGTGGCGTGAGCGGGAAAGTGAGGTCGAAGAGACATTACATCAACTGAACGTCTTCTGATCGACTTGAATAGATGGAGAATAGTTTGTTAATACAAGTACACAGTATAGACAATGCTTGATTAAAAAGAAAAGAAGTAAAGGAATAGTAGTTGTAGAGCAGTTATGCTAAATAAGACCAATATAATGTCCCATTAAGGGTAAACTAGATTCCCCTAACAGAAGAGTTTTGCACCACTGGTATGTCTCTTTTCGAAAATTAAAGTAAACATAATAACTATTATATCTTATGTTCAAAATCCTTATTCAAGTTTTGATCGAACTCCATTACTTTATTTCGATTCTAGAAAATTGCTAAAATTTAAGGCTTACGCTTAGGTGATCTTAAGAAGAAATGGAAAATCAGGGCATCATACATAATTGGTGACAAATAACGGTCGATTAAATATTATGCAAACTTGAAATATTTGAATTTTAAAATGCAGATTGATGTTTATATTGTTCCCCTTAAAATACTAAAATGAAAATGAAATCTGGGGAATATTTATAAATTGTTATCTAATTCATAAGTTTACAGGTCCTGGATATGACCTTAAATCATATCCAGTGGTGAGGCCCCAGCTTGTGGGCTTTGGGGAGTGTGGAGCCACCCTTTAATTGCCATTGCTCCACAGTCCACTTTGACTCGGAGCGGTAGTACCTCTTAGGGTCCCAACTATGGGTTAAATAGAAACCGACTTGAAAACAACAAATATATTCTATTAAAAAATTTTTCTTCAAAATCTTTGGATTCGGCATTAAATAACTTGAAAAGGGTTGATATTCCGTAAAACAAAACCAGCCAAACCAACCAACCAACCAACCAACCATAAGTTTACAAAAATCGTGAATTTCCGCAAAATGTAAATTTTTACAATTTGTAAATTTGCACAAGATGTAAATTTGCACAAGATGTTCATTTGTAAAAGATGTTAATTTCCATAATTTTTAAATTTGCACAAGATGTGAATTTTTACAATTTGTAAATTTCCACAAGCTGTGAACTTTCACAAGATGTGAATGTGCATAAGATGTGAATTTCTAAAAGATGCAAATTTCCACAACTTGTAAATATGCACAAGATGTGAATTTTCACAAAATGTAAATTTGCACAAGATTTAAGTTTCCACCATTCGTAAATTTGCAGAAGATGTGAATTTTCCCAAAATTGCAAATTTGTACAAGATATGAATTTCTAAAAAATGTGAATTTCTAAAAAAATGTAAATTTGTACAAGATGTGAATTTCTAAAAGATGTTAATTTCCACAATTTATATGTTTGTACACGACGTGAATTTCCACAATTTGTAAATTTGCACAAGATGTGAATTTCCACCATTTGTAAATTTGCAGATGTGAATTTTTACCATTTTACAATTTACAAGTTGTGAATTTTTACAATATTGAGATTTGCACATGATGTAATTTTGCAAAAAAATGTAAATTTCCACAATATTTTGATTGCATACATAAACATTTCTGTTATGGGATTAAATGGTAATAAACGAAAGGAACACAGGAATTTTACGAAACGAATATGTATTCACATATATTACAGGTAAAGCGAGTTGAGCAATACCATTCCTCAACGGTGGGGCCTGTGCACCCGACCTCCTTGGTCACGTGCCAATCTCTGACTGCCGGGCACCGGTACTCGATACCGGAAGTGACATCACTAGAGAAAGTGACGCCATTAGATAGTCCATTAATCCCATGGAGGGGCGTCTCCAACACCCCTCCCAATCTTTTTGTTCCTAAAAGATGTCAGTACCTCTTCCTTTTAGGGTTTACCATCAATGGCTCGGTAACCTTTCTCTTACGGAACGACCATCGTAGTTCAGGTATTGGTTGAGGAGGTTCAAGATCAAAAGTTTCGAAGACAGTGTATATCGGATCATCTTCCAATCGTGGACTGTCAATTGATCGACATCTTAGTTGGTTCTGGTGACGTTTATGGGTATATGTTGGTCATTTGATGATATATACCATGTCATCGACTCTCTTAGTAATTGTACCCACCTCCCAGAATGATGTGTTGTTTTTATAACTTTTGAAAACACTCTTTTTTTCTGGTATGAAACGTTTACTGGGTACATAAGTGGTCACTAGTGGCCTTGACTGTTTGTGTAAGAGCTTGTCAAAAATGAATCTCACTTTCCGCGCAAACATCATTTCTGAAGTTCAGGCCACTTGGTGAAACTATCGACTACAATTAAGTAATAATTGTCCTCGAGTGGACCCGTAAAATTGATGTGCACCCTAGACCATGGCTGTTCAGTCTTCGGCCAAGGTTTAAACGTAATCGGTGATTATTTAGCCGCAAGGGCACAGCCTGTGCACGAATCTATCCTCTAATTGATGTCCTTGTCCATATTAGACTAGTAGGTATAGCTCTTCATCAAATTCTTCATACGATTTTCCCCAGGATGTCCTGTGTGAAAATCCCGTAGAATTCGTTTTTGGAGACATTTGGGGATCACCACTCTTTTGCCATATAGTAAAACCTCATCGCAAAGCGAAAATACTTCCGGAACATCGCCCTTTGTGGCGATCTTATTTTTTATGTAACAGATGAAGTCATCCTTGTCTGCTTCCCTTTTAATCTCCGGTAGAGATACCGGGAGTTCTCTGATTGTGTTGCCCAACATCGTTTTTATTTCTCTGTCCGCCCGAAGAGTGGCAATGATGAAATCTTGAAACGGATCCCTTTTCAATGGTATCAGCCTAGATAGGCTATTCGCATGGCTAATTTGTTTCAAAGACACGTACTCCAGGGTGAAATCATAATTAATAATGTACCCAATCTTAACAGTCTATTCGCCGTATATGTTGGTAAGCCTTTTTTGGAACCAAAAATCGTGAGTAACAGCTTATGATCCGTCTGCAATGCAAATTTTTTGCCGTGTAAATACCTATGAAACTTTGTCACAGCGAATATAATACTCAAGGCTTCTTTTTCAATTTGAGAGTACTGTCTTTCGGCCTTTAGTAGCGTTCTAAATGATAGTGCGATCGGTTTCCTGGTACCGTCAGGCATTATATGAAGTATGCAAGCCCCCACACCAAATGGGCTTGCGTCACACGCAACTATTATTCTCAACCTTAGATCATAGTGTGTCAAAAAGAGATCTGAAGTTAACGTCTCTTTGATCTTCTCAAACGCCTTCTGGCATTTTGGCGTCGAATCCTAGGCTTCTTGATAAAAACCTTAGATAACCCAATATGAGGGTGGACAAATTTTTGTTTTACTTGCTAACCAGAAAACAAACAAAAATACTGCGGTACAATACAGTTGCAAAAGAATAAAAATAATTGTTGAATTGTCTGGCTGTTAACCAAAATGGCTGTTTTTTATGTGCGTGTGTGTGGGGGGGTTGTGGTGGTGGAAGTTATCCCCACGCGGAAGAAAAAATATTTATTTAGAACCGATAGTTAAAAATAGATATTTCAGAAAATTCCACTCAATGAAAAAAAAATCATTCTTTTACTCCAAGTAAAAGGAAAAGGGGGAAAATGTCTCTCCCGTTAAAATATTGCCTAAAGTTAGCAGCAAAAAAACCCAAAGGCAAATAAAGTTGCGCTTCATTTGAAAAATGTTCAAAGTTGCATACGAATAACCAGTTGACAATTTGCAATAGAATTGTTCTCGCGGTGAAATTGGGCCAACATTTATCTCTTTTTTTCTTTCTCCTTTCAGTAAGCAACCAAATTAACTTTTACGACCGTAACAAAATGCGTTTAGCACAGTTCTTTTCAATTTAAACATAGAGACAAAATATTACTTACAATTGCGTTGATAACTTTGCCTTGTGTTCGTTTTCTTTTTGTTGTTGTTGTTAGAATTTGGTTTTAGAACGTAATCGCCAGCCGACTTCTTAGCTTGTAAATCCGAAGATCTTTTGACGGCTATTAGAATTTTGTTGTTTTTGTGGAGTTAACCCGCGTGAAAGTCGAATCCGTCGTCGCCAGTTGTTATGGGGTTAAATGGTAATAAAAGGAAAGGAACACAGGATTTTTAGGAAACGAACATGTATTCACATATATTACAAGCAAAATGAGTTGAGAAATACCATTCTTCAACGGTGGGTTGTGTGCACCCGATCTCCTTGGTCTCTGAATGCCGGGCACCGGTACTCGATACCGGAAGTGACGTCACTAGAGGAAGTGATGTCATGAGTCCATTAATCCCATGGAGGGGCGTATCCAATAATTTCGATTAAACGACGTTGGGTCATAACAACAACCATTATTTGCTTCCTTTGGATTAAATTACAGAATTTATAAATCGAAGCTGATTCGTGAAGAAGCTCTTGTATTATCAACAATATAATGCACTATTATATTTTTATATTATACCTTCGGATAATATGGAACTAAGGAGACTTATTATCTATTTCACATACTGTTTTATGGTGAGTGCAAACACGCTACGTAAATTAGATGGGAAAAGAAAGACAGTGTTTCTTTAAAAAGGATCAACGTGACATCAAAAACGAAAGTAGCTGAATGAGTACATGCTGAAAAAGAGCGAAACAAACAGATTGAAAAATTGGAATTTAACAGATGTAAATAGACTCAGTCTACGCATGCGCAAATATACATTTATACGCTAAACTGTATAAATGTAAAGTTTTGATATCAATGTCTTATACGGTTATATGGTAGCAAAATGTTTCAGTGTCGATTCTAGCTGATGCCATCCAAGTCATATTTCTTTAACTTTTGAAATCATTACTGTATATTGGGTGCAATATAATAATACATATGGAATTTCCTTTATAATAATAAATCCAAAATTTGTAGGCGGCATTTTAGTATATATATATATACATATATATATATATATATATATATATATATATATATATATATATATATATATATATGTATGAAACGTCTGGTTTGTTCAAAGTCGGTAAACTAGAAATATACAAGTCCTTTTCTAAACATATTTTAAATTAATGACTGTATCTAATCTAACTGTGTTTTTAAATATTAAAAATTTTTTGACACCGTCACTTTCCGTCACTTTTCGTTTTTGGCCGCGGACATTGAGTGTAAGTACTTCCGGTTTCTTCCACGCCGTTCCGGTTTCTTCCACGCCGTTCATTACCGCTAAGTAACCCTGTCATATTTTTATATAAACAATTACATTAATTCGTTTTTTTTGTTATTTCTTTTTTCGGCCTGCTTTTTTTTTTAGATATTATCTTTAACCATTAGCGGTGTATATTTGACTTAATTTTAAATTCTATTTACACACACACGTGCTTTGTATTTGCCTCCAAGTATTTGCGCATTCTTTAACTCTGTTTCAGAAAATTCAGTTTTTCATCATATTCGGAAACAATGATTTTATCTAACCTAACTGTGTTTTTAAATATTAAAAATTAAAAAAAAATACCATATTACATAAAACTTTTCCTACAACGTCACTTTCCATTTACGGTCGATAAATTTCGACATTTGTTTTTCTTTTTTTTTCTTTTTTTTCATTTCTCTTTTTTATATAACGTTTTTTTTTAATTTCTAACATATAACCACCGTAACTTATTTTTTTTCCTAAATGCTTCCTTATTTTTTACATAAAAAGTAAATTCGCGTGCATTACTGTTACGTCAATTTACATTTATATAAAACCCATTGTATTAATTCATTCTTTTTTTTTTAAATACAGCCTGCCTTTCCCATATATATATATATATATATATATATATATATATATATATATATATATATATATATTTGTAGTCATCAACATACGTAAGGTCTGACGAGGCTGTTAGATCGTAAACATGGTCCAACTATAGATGAGGTGGAAATTGTTATAGTTGGAGATCAATTTCAACCAAGGGATATTGTCCTTCATAGGAGAAATGATCAATTGACAAACATTGCAGAAACTCATCGATGCTATGATGCTCTGCAATATCCAATCATTTTCTGGGATGGTTCTGATGGATATCATTTCAATGTTAACATGATAAATCAAGTTACTGGTGAAGAACCCCCCCCCAAAAAAAACAAAAAAACATGCAGCACAATGAACTATTATTCATACCAAAATAATGATTCGGGAAAATGAAACCAATCACATTCTGAAATGCTGCAAATTGTTCCACCAATACATCGTAGACATGTATGCAAAAATTGAATTTGAACGTTTGCTATTCATACGTTTGAATCAGCCCAAACTTCGCTCTGAAGAATATGTTCACTTGTGGGATGCAGTTCAAATTGATGGTAATACTACAAACGTTGGAAGACTAGCAATTTTGCCGTCTTCATATATAGGTAGTCCACGTAATATGCAAGAGTACACTCAGGATGCGTTTTCATATGTTCGTCAGTATGGCCGTCCTGAACTGTTCATTACATTCACATGCAAACTTGCCTGGAATGATATACAGCAACTATTACTTCCTGGACAATCATCAGTGGATATGCATGATATTACAGCACGTGTTTTCAGACAAAAGTTGAAATCGCTATTAGATTTCATTGTTAAGCATAAAGTCTTTGGGTCTGTGTGCTGCTGGATGTATTCAGTAGAGTGGCAAAAGAAAGGATTACCACACTCACACATACTAACCTGGCTCTATAACAAAATCAGTCCAGATCAAATCGACAATGTAATATGTGCTGAAATACCTGATGCTAACATTGATAAAGACTTGCATGAAGTTGTGACAAAACATATGATACATGGACCTTGTGGTATATTAAATAAAATTCAATATAGATGAAAGATGGAAAATGCTCTAAGCGATATCCTCGGGCATTACTATCAGACACAGTTACAGGAAATTATGGATATCCTTTATACAGGAGAAGATCTACAGATAATGGCGGTAAATTGCGCAATGGTGATAATGAAGTCGATAACCGGTGGGTTGTTCCATATTCACCTTTGCTTTCAAAAGCCTACAAATCGCACATTAATGTGTAATACTGTAACTCAGTTAAGTCCATCAAATACATTTGCAAGTATGTGAATAAAGGTCGCGATATGTCAGTTTTTGGTTTGAAGACTCAAGTTAATGATAGGAATGCAAACATACATATCGATGAAATTGCACAGTTTCAAGCTGGAAGATATATAAGCATTAATATAGCTGTATGGCGAATTCTTTCATTTCCCATACATGAACGAAGTCCAGCTATTGTTCACTTATGAGTACATTTAAAAAATGGACAACGTGTTTACTTTACAGCTTCAAATGTGCAACAAATAGCTCTTAATCCACCGGCGACAACATTAACGGCTTTTTTCACGTTTTGTCAAAATGATGCCTTTGCATCAACACTGCTCTATTCGGAAGTGCCCATGTATTACACATGGAATAGGAGTAGGAAACTATTTGAACGACGCAAACGAGGAGATAGAGTAGACGGATACCCTGGAATTTACAAAGAAAACACAATAGGCCGACTTTATACTATTCATCTCAAACAAGATGAATGTTTTTTCCTTCGCATGCTGTTGGTAAATGTCCCTGGTCCAACATCTTTCCAGCACTTAAAAATTGTCAATGATGTTACACATGCAACTTTTCGCAGTGCATGTCAAGCACTGAATTTATTGGAGAATTACGGACACTGGGATGAATGAATTAATGATGCATGTTACACATCGCATCCAATTCCAATTCTTGCATTGTTTGCCATCATATTGACAACTTGCCCCCCCTTCATCTCCATTAGAGTTATGAGATAAATATAAATCACACATGGCTGAAGACATTTTGCATCAAAAACGCAATGAAACTTCAAATACCTACCTGGATTTTACGGTAGTCGAATGGAAAATAATTAGACAAGCTACCACGTGTAGGGACCTAAAAGACCTATGTACATTATGCCTTCATGAAAAATTTGCTATTCTGTACTTTAAAGAAACCCAACATCTATTAAACGTTAGAAGAGAAATAGCAAACAACTGTGTTCACAAGATAAAATTTACTCTAGGATAGCGATACAAAATAGTTTTAAAACTAACAAAAACAAGAAATATTACGTAGGTATGACATCCTTAGATGTCAAAATTCGATATTATGACCACAAAAGTACATTCAACAATAAAAAAAACACCGTATGAAAACAACGCTAGCAAATAAATACTGGGAACTCAAGGAAAGCGGACATTCGCCTGTAGTCAAATGGAAAACAATAAAACAAGCTACCACGTGTAGAGACCTAGACGACCCATGTAGATTATGCCTTCATGAAAAATTTGCTATCCTGTACTTTAAAGAAACCCAACATCTATTAAACTGTAGAAGAGAAATAGAAAACAACTGTGTTCACAAGATAAAATTTACTCTAGGATAGCGATACAAAATAGTTTTAAAACTAACAAAAACAATAGAAAATAAACAAATAAATAAATTAAATAAACATCAATATACATAAACGATCAGACATATATGTATGTATATATATATATGCATATATATGTGCATATATGTATGTACATATATATATTTATATATAAACTAACACAAAAAAACCTAACCTCGATTTAAAACAGATCAAGAAACTAGATATCCAGGCTAAATAGAGCACACACAAAGGAACAGGTCAACCAGAGGTCAAATAGGCCTTTGTCCGATAAGTGCATGCTCATTGGCTAATAGGAAGAGCGCGGTGGATACTAGAAAGCTGATTGGCTAACTAAAATCTCAATAGAAGATGCGTATATAAAAACGACAAGCAACAAAAAAAGAGTCCTAGAGTGGGTGAAACGCGGAATATTCAGTGTAGTTTAATCGCCATATATATTGTACGACTGAAAAACTAGCTCTACCTACGTATTGAGCAATTTTGAAGTAAATACTTTAAGTTTACGCATAAATTTATACTTTCGTATATTAATTTTATGTGAGTAAATTAAGTAGTTATATATATATATATATATATATATATATATATATATATATATATATACTAGCAGAAGTACCCGTCGTTGACTGGGGTCAAAAACAGCCTACAGAAAATGGACTGTGATTGATGAAAGTATGATAGGTTATCAAAAGGAGGGGGTTGTAAAGAGATAGGTTTTGATAATCCAAAATTTTACCCTAAGCAAAATATGATTAAAGTAAAGATAATTTTCGCGAAAATATATTTTTTTATATCAACTTTGTTTCCATTCGTAGCCAAGAGTGACCAACAAAATGATGTTTCCTTACAAAGAGAAAATGTTATATATATAATAATAAAAATAGAAAATGTTATATACATAATAATATAAATGTACAAGAAATAAATGTTACCACAGTCAATAAAAGTTACTTTTATCGTAGAAAGTTGGTTTGTATTTTTAAGTAGTTTGTAAAAAAAAAAAATTTTTTGAATACATGAACCAGTTAAAAAAATCAAAATGGCAGCGACTTTGAAATGAAGAGCCCCGTTTTCAATTCGAAGGACGGGCACCTGAGCATTCTGTGTTAACAATTTAAGAGAGTTCCGTCAACGTAAGGAATATTTATAAACATATTTTAATGTTTTCCGTTATTTTGTGTTTGAGGAATATTCGATTATGGCATGTGTAGCTTATATAAAAATTCATTTAAGCAATTATCACCTCAAATTTCGTTTTAATTTCGGTTCGCGTAAATTATTTAAAGTAAAGAGCATTAAAAACTATTTCAGAACAAAAAAAAAGAACATGAACTGAACTTTTATTGATTATGGTAACATTTATTTCTTGTATATTTATTTTTTCGGGCAGTCGTTTGTTGGTTTTTTTGCTAAACACTAAATAATATCGACGAAATATCGACAAACAAAGAAACAAAAACAGTTTTGAAAAATAATGAAGCTTTACTTACTTTAGTAAAATAATTTGAAACAGCAAAAGGGATATTAAAAAAGTAAACACGTGAGAAGAAAATGGCGCCTTATTAATTAGGACAGCTTCGTTTCAGTTTTACAGTATTGAACGGTGTAGTATTGCGCCGTCGGATTCAGGGTTGTATTATTGTAATGTAAAGAAAACGCAGAAAGGGTTGTAATCAACTGAATTCCTTCGAGTACACTGACAAAAAAGCTTAAATAGATATATAAATAAATAAAAATAAAAATGTTATGTAGATGTTTTAAAAGCGACATAATCACGTGAGCAGGATTTTTTCCTTCTTTTGACACGATAACAAGTAACGTAATGCAAAATTGGTGTCGAGAATTGTCTAAAGTTACAACTTTTTTTTTGCTTTCACTTTAATATGAACGTGAATTAATGAGGTGAATTTATTCGACACAATATGATTCAACTAAAAAAAAATAAATAAAAGCTAACGTGAATTAAGATTAAAGTTAAGGTGTTATTGCGGACTCTCACCCCTTTTAAAAGAACTTGTTAAACTTTGTGACATATTTACATTCTATGGAGGTCAGGCACGAACGAACACCCAATAATTTTATTATACTATATTTATTCACACTGAAACATAATTATCAAAGTATACTTACGCAAATAGATATGAAATGTCTTTGTTAAAGTTTGTGCCGTATTTCAATGGAGTACAGGCACGAACGCAGATCCCATAATTTTATTATACCATCCTTATTTAAGTTGAAACATACTTATCAAAGTATTATTATGTACATCTATATCAAAAACCCTTGTAAACATTTTTTTCATTTTTTATTTCCATACTTTGGCGGCCAAGCGCGAACACAGACCCCACAGTTTTTATGAACCACCGTTCTGCCAGATCAAACATACTCATTCCTGTGTCTCGATACATCTATCATCATATGTAATCAGTTTTTAAAAATAGTCAACCATATAGGAGCCTATTAGTGACCACACACACACACACATACATACGTTCAGCTTTATATTATAGATATATATATACGGCACAATCACCGGTTCGCGCCAGATCACCGAAATTAAGCAACGTTGAGCCTTACCAGTATCAGATGGGTGACTATTTAAGGAGGCTAGGCTCTATATGTACCGCGCTGTGTCGTAAAAATTCCTAGGTTGGTTTCTGGGGGCGCATTAACTCACTGGGGAGATGCGCCCCCAGCCTTCGTTAAGACATGCATCTAATAGATGGCAGCTCTGATATAAAAGCCTGCGTTGTACTGTAAGTTTTGTCTTGTGGCAGTCATCTGCACCGACAAGGTTTAGCAGTAATAACAAAAAGTGGGGTTGGTTCTACACAAAGCTTTCACCACTATAAACAAATCATCCGCATGGATTTTCGATCAACTTAACAGCTGAGACAGATGCTCATACGTTGAAATCGACAGGAGATTCCATCATATATATATATATATATATATATATATATATATATATATATATATGTATATTTGTGTGTGTATGTATGTATGTATGTATGTGTGTGTGCGTGTGTGTGCGTGTTTGGATTAGATATTTATGCTATTAAAAGCGCGAAAGGGTTGTACTCACAGCCCGATGTAGTTATAGCAGAATGAAAATATGGCAAGATATGTACAAACTTCATTTTTTTTCTGATGAGATAAATAACATAAAATTTAAAATTGTCTGGTTGAAGTCGAAACAATTGTAATATCCGAAAAAGAAAATACATATGAAGTTATTCTTTTTTGTTTTTGCTTTTTGTAAGTATATATATATATATATATATATATATATATATATATATATATATATATATATATAAGATTGATTCTTATTTTTTAGCGATATATAAGCAGTTTTGAACCGTTGCTTACTTTTTTGCATTTAACTTTCGGTTTCTCAGCGATTTGGAGGAAAAATTGATTACCCCTATTTATTTTTGTTCTTTGCGTCGCCCCCTTTTTTGACAAGACGTATTTTAATTTATATTTATCATTATTTCTAAAATATTCAAATATTTTATTTAAATATTTTTTTAATGCTTACACTTCACTACTATGAGAGATGTTCAATAAATAATGTCCCTGACCTTTTTTTTTATTTAGGAGTCATCACTTATCAAGGCCACTTTAGGATAAGGGTTAATGAATGTTAGATAATAGTGTAGTAATCGTTAATAGTGTAGATAGATAGAATTTGATTATTTATGGGGACGAATTAACAAGAACTTGTTTACATTGGATTTGAATATCTCCATGATGTATTAATGTATTTAACAGGGAAGCTTTGTTCAAGGAGTCTGTGTTTAGATTTAGGCAGAGATAGAACGTGGAGAAAATCGTACGTAGTGATTGTAGCTAATCGAGTGATTTTGTGAAAGTTTGGCAAAAGAGAGCGATAGATTGGAATTCAGTCGAGCACTTGAATGAAAATAACAATAATGAAGAGACAGGGTCGCAACGTCTCTTCTGTGGGAAAGAGGTTGCAGGGAAGAGAAAAGGACATAATCTAAGTTTCGAAGCCGGGTTTGAACTCTAACAAGACTGGATAGGGCGTGCCGAGCCCTATCCAATCTTGTTAGAGTTCAAAACCAGATGTGGCAACAGTACTCACTTATAGGGCATACCATAGTCTTGAAGAAGGACAGAGGATGAGTTGGCGGAAAAGCTGCGAAACAGTAACAACTATGAAGATGAGGATAATAGGCCGCAAAAAGAATGAATGCATAAATTAAGTGAATGCTAATTAGTCGTTAAACAGTTTTTTATTACATGTTAATAATCTGAAAAAATATAAAAAAGGAATAAAAACTTGAGCAATTTGTATTTTAAGATAGACAATCACTTTTACATCAAATTTAATGAGTAATTAGCGCCCGTTTCCTGCCCAAAGCGAAAAGTCAACACGCATATCTGAATGGTTTCTCAATTTTGAAACGAGAAAATTAGGATGAGGACATTTTTTTTAACTTACCAAATTATGTATTTTAGTCTTAAATAAATATTGAGAAGTTTTGCGTTTGTAACCTTTTTTAGTTTTATCGACCACATCATATCTAACCGTGATGGAAAATACTTGTGCTTGGCTGAGTACAAGTACATATACGGAATTTCGCTGAACAATTTACGCACTACGAACCAAACCGTTTTTAACTTTAACTCTAACTTAACAATAAACTAAGCTTTATCTGAAGTTTGCAGGGGGGGGGCAAGCAAAAATGTATCCTAAAAAAGTAAATATGTTTTCTGTGCTTCATTTTTGATGTAGGAAACTATTTAATTATTTAGAAAATTTATTTAAATCCAGTATTTTTATACTAAAATTATTCTTTTATATTTCACGCGGGCAATGCCGGGATATATCTCAATTCCATTCTAGTATATATATATATACATAATGTCCATTTATTTTTTTTTCATACAAATATCATTTGTAGAAATTCTCGACCAGAACTGCAAACCAGTCAAGCCTCTTCAGGTCACTCTGCTAGTGCTAGAAGAAAAAGATGACCTTTTCATAAAAGTTACAAATCATGTGATGCTGTCACGTGTGTTGTGTTTTTGACTACGACATCAGTTACTTATCAGCATGTCTTCGTTTCAGCTACATCAGATCTTCATAAGTAATTAATCACAGTTGGCCTGATATGGTTAGATTTTGTGAGTAACACGTATTATTTAACAGTGGTCAGCGCGGTTAGTCTGAACACTTTTTTTTTTACTAATGATATGCCAAAGAAAGTTTTCATCATAAACGCTTTTCAGAGCTTTTCAGAATTATGAATCAATCACGAATGCGGATATGGGCGTATGAAATGGAACAGCGAAATATATTAATTTCTTTTGACCCTTTCAGTACATAGACATCAAAGGTGTTCGTTTCAATCCTAGAACAGACAAGAAGGAAAAGAAGACAGAGAAAAATAACAGTCGAGGAAGGGTAATAATATATTATAATAATAATAATAATAATAATAATAATAATAATAATAATAATAATGATGATAATGATGATGATGAAGAATAAAAATAAAATAAAGGGCAAAAAGAATAAAAAAAGAGCATGATAAAGAAGGAAGAGAAGGGAAAAAGAATGAAGTAAGTAGAAAAAAAGCAGAAAAACAAAAAAGAAAAAAAAGAGAAAAGTAGAAGAAAAATTGGAAACAGGATAAAAGAGAAAGAAAAAAAAAAGGAAAAAAACCGAGAAGAAAACGAAGTTTGAGAAAAAGTGAGACGAAAGAAAGAAGCGTCATATATTAAGAAGAAGATGAAAACGACATAGAAAAAAGAATAAAAACAGCGAAAAGAAGAAGTAGGAAGAGGAGCAGGATAAGAATGGAACAAAAAAGAAAGGAAACAAAAAGGAAAAACAGAATACAGAAGAGAAGAAAAAGAAATAAAGAAAAATAAGAAAATGAAACAGTACGACAGAAAGAATGAAACGAAGAAAGAAAATGAGAGAAAATATGTAAAAAAAAAAGAGAATGAGAAAATACGTATAAAAATGCGAAAAACATGCACAAAAAATAAAGAAAAAGAAGAAGAAAGTATAAAGAAAAGGAAGGGTGACAAAATAAGAAGAGGAAGAAGAAGAAAAATAAGAAAGTGAAGAATAAGAAAGGAAAAAGGAGCATAATAATGAGAAGAAATAAAATAAAAAAGAAAAGGGGAAAGAGAAAATAAAGAAAAACAAAAAATGAGACTGAAGAATAAAAAGGAGAAGAGAAAGAAGACAAAACAGACGGAAAATAAATGAAAAAGAAAATGGAAAAATAAATAATGAGAAAAAGAGGGAAAATCCAGGTAAAAAAGATCTAGAAAAAAAAATGAAAATGAAAAATGGGCACTTCTGCAGTTTAAATCCCGTTTTTCCGTGAGTCTCACTAAATAAAATAAAAGATTGTCCTTAAAACAAAACAAATGCCTTTTTCATAATTCAAAGGAAAAACTTTTTCTTGCAAAAACAAAAAAAAAACAAAATGTTGACAAAAAATAAAAAATAAAACTAAATTTTATGAATTTATTACGGTAGGTTGTTTATTATCTTTATTTTTTTCTTGCTTTCGTTATTTATTTTTAAGTTTTATATTAAATTCCGTTCGCTGGGTATAATGCGGCCGTTTTTATCGTCCATCGGACGAGGTCGAGCGAGACTCACGGAAAAACGGGATTTAAACTGCAGAAGTGCCGAAGAATGTAAAGAAAAAGATGGAAAACAAAGAGAAAAAAAGGAAGAAGAACAAGAGAAGAAGAATAAGAAGATAACGAAGAAAGAATTGAAAGAATGAAAAAAAAAAAAACGTGAGAAAAAGAACAAAACAGATAAAGGAGATTCAAATGAATAAAAACGAAAAAATAACACAAAAAAACAAAACAAAAAACAATTCATAATAAAAAGAAACAGACGAAGAAAAAGACGTAAAATTCCTGTGATTAATTTCTCGTCGGTTACCTTTGATCTTTCATATCAAGCGTTTTGATAGAAAAGCCGGTAAACATCTTTTCGAATAAAATAATATTTAAATAAGTTTCATCTTTGTTGATATTTGAAAGTCTTTAATTAGTAGTTCTTTTTCTTTTTTTGCAATTTATCGCGTTGCGTTGTTATTAATCTAACAGAAATGCGCATCATCCAAACACAAAAATCTAATATTTGGGAAATGTTCATAAAAGGATGATATCTAATCTTTTTGAACTTAGTTTCACAGAAAGATCGCGATTGTTATACTATGTAAAGGATACACAACATGATTCTACAAAAGGCCATCTCTCTCTCTCTCTCTCTCTCTCTCTCTCTCTCTCTCTCTCTCTCTCTCTCTTATATATATCTTCAGTGCTTGATTTTTTTCCTTTTCTTTCAGAATATTCCGCGTTTCATTCTCGTGAGAATTCATCAGGCATAAGCCTTACTCTCTCTCTCTCTCTCTCTCTCTCTCTCTCTCTCTCTCTCTCTCTATATATATATATATATATATATATATATATATATTTATCTTCGGTAATCAAGTGTTAAAATCTAAGGATATATCGTTGAAAAGGATTAGCAACTGCGTTACATCTATCTGTCTGTATATCTATATATATGTATATACAAGGAACCTTCAATAAAGCATCTCGCATATTGTTACCGTTTTTTTTCTCCATATATGAATTCATCTCCTATATAATATTTTGACCGCAGAAATTCCCATCTGGACCAAAGTATGGTTGGTTTGCAATAACAGATGCCGCATACTAATTCATTACTGTCTTATGTAATTTTCAATAAAAAGAATACGAAAAAAACAAACAAACATGAAGAACTTAAATGGGAATTGGTTAAATCATGGAAATATAAAGAAGTTAAGGTGATTGCTATTGTAATTATAACCTTAACGAAAAGCCACCATAAATGGCTTAATCAGATTAACGGATCAATTTCTTTGCCAAGTTTACAAAAATATTAAGGTACACCTTGAATGTCTAAAGTAAAAGGAATTTACCTGATGTTAAAAAAAAAAAATAAATAAATAGAAATAAAAATATAACATATCCAAAAGTTGAAACTACTTTGAAACAACAACAACAACAACAACAACAACAACAACAACAACAACAACAACAACAATAAGAAGAAGAAGATGAAATAAAGAAGAAAAAGGAGGAGTAAAAAAGAAAAAAGAAGACGAGAGAATAAGAAAAACAAGAAAAACAATTATGAAAAGAAAAGGAGGGGGTGAGAAAAGAAAATAATAAATTAAGAAAAGAAGAAACGCGACAAATAAAAATTGAGAGGAAATAAGAAGAGCAAGAAAGGAAGAGGAGAAAACAATGAATAATAAGAGAATTAAAGAGTAGTAGTAGTAGTAGTAGTAGTAGTAGTAGTAGTAAGGAAGAAGAAGAAAAGAATAAAAGGCGAAAATAATGCGCATAAAGATGCAAAAATGTAAAGAGAGGTATAAGAAGGATAAAGGAAGAAAAGAAAGAATACATAAAAAAGAAGGAATAGGAGTAGGCGGAGAATGAGTAGCAGAAGATAAAAAAAAAATGATAGCGAAGAATAAAAAGCAGAATAAGAATAAAAAACAAAAAAGATGAATATGATATAATAAGGATGAAGATGATATTGATGATGATAATAAAGAAAAAGAAAAAAATCTATAATATAAATCTCACCTGTCTGTTCATATGTATGTATGTATGTATGTATGTATGTATGTATGTATGTATTATGTATGTATGTATGTATGTATGTATGTATGTATGTATGTATGCATGTATATATATATATATTTGCATATCTGCCTAAAACTTTCGACATAGGCGACGGATTTTCACGAGATTAGTATCGTTTTTAAGCTCGACCCTTCGGACGACAAATATCGAAAAATTGGCTAGAAACAATGATTCCATCATCCTCAACTGCAGGAGAGATCGGCTTTTTTCGCCGATATTTTCGAAAGTCATCCCCTCTTTTCGATGGACTATCCTTAATTCAAACCTACGTCACTTCCGGTTTGGCGATGGGCGCAACAGCTAAGACGTCACCTTATTTTTCCACATTGTTTTCCTCCTTCGCAGTATGGGCTCGAGCCTGCCTGCCTACTACCACTTTTTTCTTTGCTCATACACACCTCCAAACACCCGGGCAACGCGGAGAACCCAGGCTTGTACAAAATATAAAAGGAAAATATATGGACACGATAAAAATTTATGAATAAGATGAAATACAGAAGAATGTGAAAACAGTATGTCTTTGCAAGAAGAGACTATAAGTAGGAAAAATGGAAAGAGAAAAATACAAAATAAAAAAAATGAAACGATGAAATAAAAAAACGAAAACTAATGTAAGCCAAACATTTTTTTTGTCGATTTGAAATGTAAAAAAAAAAAGATGAGCAAATTTTAAATTCATTTTGAAACAATAAATAAAATTTAAAAAAACATAAAAAAAGACAATTTTCGTTTTCTGTCGTTTCTTGTCAAGTGGAAAATCGTTTCTAATAATTTACCTTATGTTTTTATACTTTAGCCAAAAATTGCAGTTGAAGCAGTGAAACCTTTTTTTTTTGTTTTAGGAAAAAAAGGGTGGGCGGACACAAATAGGAATAAAAAAAAATAACGACAATAATAGAAATAAATAGAAATCATGAAATAAGAAAACATACAAACGATGTAAAAAATATAATACAATATTGATAAAACAATTTGAAATAAAATATGAACATCTGATGTGGAAAACGTTCACTTTAATCGTGACAACAATTTCTGGCTAGGACATCGGCTCATTTGGCTTTGACGTCCGATCGATAACAGATCTAACAGTGTTTTTTTTTTTATTAAAACCATCTGTATAGCTTCTTAGTCGTTTGCAAAATTAATTCTACCAGATTAACTAATGCATTATACATATATATATATATATATATATATATATATATATATATATATATATTATTTACTTTAATAATTAATTATTATCTACTATAAAAATTAAATACCTACAGGCACTTGTTTTTCATCCTTTCGGGAATCATCAGTGCAGGGTATCACAATTAATGCAAGTCGAGAAACTCGAACCCCGGCCACAGAAGTCATATCTGCCTTCATTATCAAGGACCCAAACCACTAGGCTACCATCAACCGCGAGAGATGCACTTGAATTTAAACATATATTCTTATTAAATGATTTTAACGTCATTCATAGAGTGATTTAATCATTAAATGACGATCTACGCATATGAGCTAAGTTGACCGACTTTATTAGAACTGAAAGTGCTCAACGAAAATGGAGTCAGAGATGGCTTCGTTGTACGCACAAGTATTCGAATCTCTCGACCGGTGTTAATCGTGACACGCTGCACTGATGATTCCCGAAAGGATGAAACACTAGTGTCTGTAGGTATTAAATAATTATTTTAGTAAATAATTATGTCAGTCCCTTTAAGAAACTCCTTGAGCACTTTACTGTTGCGATAAAGTCGGCCAATTTAGCTCATATGTGCAGATCATCATATAATGATTAATCACTCTGAGAGGTGTTAAAACATTTAAAAATAAATGTTTAAATTTTAACAATATTTCTCTAAGTTAATGGTGGCCGCATGGATTTGGCCCTTACTAATGGAGTGAGAGATGGCTTCGTTGCCGGGTTGTAATCTCTCGACCGGTGTTAATCGTAACAGCCTGCACTAATGATTTCCTAAATAATGAAAAACTAGTGTCAGTAAGTATTTAATAATTATTATAGCACACACACACACACACACACACACACACACACACACATACACACACACACACACACACACACACACACACACACACATATATATATATATATATGTGCTGACGAGTGGCGGACGGATGTTTATTTAAATAGACGTTCGGACAGTTTAATTTCGGCCACCGATTCCGTAGTCAGGGGGTAGGACTGCCGACTGTCATCACGACGGTTCTAGGTTCGATCCTCGGCTTGGGAGAAGTGTTAGTCTAGCGGCACTGATGAGTTGTGAAACAACGAAACAGGTCTGTATGTCGATGACTAAAATATATTTTATATATATATATATATATATATATATATATATATTTAACAAGACTGGTAATTAGTAAAAACCCGAAGAAGGTGCTCAGTATTATTGCAGAGTAAATATATATATATTTATTTATTACCGTTTTATCTGTTTAGTTACACATGTTTCCGCTACCAAATCGTATCAACGATCCAGCAGCTTCGTCAGACTTGAACAGAAGTGGTTATTATGATTTGGAAAGACGATATTGGAAGAAGACGATGCAAAAAAAAAAGGGGAAACTCAATTTTGATCTGACAACATTTAAGTTTTGAGATTTAATAAATAAATAAATAAATAAACATCGAACAGGGATGAGGTTGAGTTAAAAACTTTAACCAGATACGATATGGTTTTCGAGTATATGGAGAGGGGAAAGAGAGAGGTGTAGATAATAATAATAATAATCATAATAATAATATATATATATATATATATATATATATATATATATATATAATAAAATAAAATAATAATGATAATAATAAAAAGAATAATAGTAATAGAATGATAAAGTAAAAATGAAAGTAAAGAAAATTGGGTAAGTATATACATCCCGATTTCGAATCTCGCTAGATTCAGCCACTCTGATGAGTCGTAGACGGCGAAACACGTGTCAGTGGATAATAATATTTTAATAATAATATATACATATACATATGCATACACATACATACACAAATACATGCATATATATATATATATATATATATATATATATATATAAATAAATAGAGATGGAATATATATAAATAAATACAAGTAAGTATAATTTACTAAGCGAGTTTAGTGCCAAATGCAACACATATACATACATTGCATACAGAAGCAAACATATATCTATACAAACACACACACACATATATATATATACACAAGCATATACACGTACATACATATACGCATACATGTACAAATATATATATATATATATATATATATATATATATATATATATATATTCTTATGAATTTGTTCTTGTTTTTGTCTATTGATATTCATATTAAGAACCTTATTTTTCTATTTGTCCAAAAAGAAATATAACTTTCTTATGTATGGGTTGTGAAATTAGATTCATCTACAAAATATCTAGCTAATTTACATAATCTTTTAAACATTCATTTCAATTAATTCCTTATTGTTTTTTTTTCTCGGTTTTCTCATGGGATCATGATCTTTAGTTAACTATTACGTGTAATTATATTAATGCCTCCGTTCTGTCTCGAAAGACAAAGGATACCCCTCTAGAAGCAGCTGAGCGTGTAATTGTGTGGCGATCCCCAACCATACCTCTCCCGAATCAGCACTACTTGAATTCCGTTGCAAGGAGAAGTTAAGAACGACTGAAAACAGTACCGAGATAAGTGGAGAGCATATAGAGCCCCTGTAAACCCCAAACGGTCACCCATATGATACTG
This sequence comes from Euprymna scolopes, assembly GCF_053919585.1. NCBI lineage: Eukaryota > Metazoa > Mollusca > Cephalopoda > Sepiida > Sepiolidae > Euprymna > Euprymna scolopes. The sequence continues at coordinate 26,461,766 of NC_136514.1, read as the reverse complement.
GCCAGGCTCATCGTTGCTTAACTTCGGTGATCTGACGGGAACCGGTCTCTCAAACGTGATTATGCCGTATGTGTAATTATGTTAATGCAGATATTCTAATGATTTATACTTGCGTGATATTTGTGTAAAAAGGTTATAGTAAACACAAACCTCTTTCTATATATATCTATGTATACATATCAGTTTTAGAATATTGCTTTTTGCAAACTTTTTTTTTTACACAGTGATCACCACTTATCAAGGCCCGGAAGCCACTCAGGGATAAGGATTATTGCAAGTACATCACGTTAGTGTGGAGATTTGATGAAGTGTTCAATTAAGGGGGCGGTTCATTAGGAATTTGTTAACGTTGGACTTGAAGAAATCCAAGTTGTAGTCAGGTGGGAAGCAGGCAGACGGAACAGAGTTCCACAGGCATGCAGTTCTAAGAAAGAAGCTTTGTTCATGGAATCCGCGTTTTGATTTAGGCACAGATATAGAGTGGGGGAAATTTTTCACAGTGGATTCAGCTAGACGGGTGTTTTTCGTGAAAAATTGGCGAGGGGGGACCAGAGATTGGAGTTCAGACGAGCACGTGCCATGGAAATAACGATAAAACAAGGATAGGCTCGCAACGTCTCTTCTGTGGGAGAGAGGTTGCAGGGTAGAGAAAAGGGCATCCCCCACTAAGCCACGAAGTCTATTTTGTACTCTGTCAAGGCAGGATAGGCTGTTTTTAGCAGCTCCTGCCCAGATATGGCAACAGTATTCCATCCTTGGAAGCCAAGTACGTCCAAGGATGGAATACTTTGAAGCTTTCAATTTTTGTGCTAACCAATTGGTCTACATAAAAGGTATTTTGCTAACCGATTTCCCTCTGAAGAAAAACTCCATAGAATAAAGAAATAATTACCTTTATTTCGTATCCCTGGTTCGAGTAATAAATCAATATCAAAGTAGTGTCAAGATATACGTTTTATCTGTTTTAAATAAACATTTATATGTTTAAAAAATTCGCCTACCAAACTCATTTGTAAGTTTAAGGTCTACAAACATCAAACTTAATATATAGGGGAACTTTATATTTGGGTTATAGCCAGGGAAAATCGGTACAAAAGAAATGAAATTTTCCAGGTGAAAGTCGAACGACGGCATTACGAATATGCATGCGTAACGTAATAGTTATTGGCTCATATTTTATTTTTTAGCCTCGCGGCAACCCCCTTCATGGCTCAGGTATTAACGTCAAAAGGGAAAATAAATTGTAAGCTAAACGTTTTCGTTTCGATTCTTTGTGGTGGCGGACGACCCAATATAATATACTAATAAATACAAAATCTGTATAAATCAAAATGTCATATTTAAGCGTATTTTACGACCGAACAATGCCAGGCGACCTGATATATATATATATATATATATATATATATATATATATATATATATATATATATTTATATATGCGTCAATTTGTGGTTGAGTGTACCTCTTCCGAAGATATTTAAAAAAATGTTTGGAGGTACAGAATTTATATACAATTTTAAATAAAATAGGCGGCGGTTTCTCAAAAGCTCTTGAGAAACCGCCGCTTATTTTATTTAAAATTGTATATAAATTCTGTACCTCTAAACATTTATTTAAATATATATATATATATATATATATATATATATATATATATATATTTGTAGTCATAAACATACGTAAGGTCTGACGAGGCTGTTAGATCGTAAACATGGTCTAACATCTGAAACGTATGTAACAAAACAGATAAAACGGCAATAAAAAATTAAACACATATTTGCTCTGAAATAGTATTGAGCAATCTCTTGAGAGTTTTACTAATTACCAGTTTTACCAAATATATATATATATATATGTATATATATATATATATATATATATGTATATATAAATATATATATATATATATATACCCACAATTATCGATTCTGATTAAATAAAATTTATAAATATTTTATTTTATTTTTATTTCAAAATAAGTGTAATAAACCATAAAATAAATACAACATGTGCATATTATGAATGTGTGTTACTTGATAGAAGCGTTGATTGAGGTTGAATAAAATAAAATACGTATTAGATACGTTTGAAGCAAAAATACCAACGCATTATTACGAAAATAAGCATATATTTATTTTTGTTTAAAATTTATAATTATATTTCGAAGTAAAACCTCATCCTCAGTATTTCTTTCTTTTAATCGTATTTTGTTTTATTCATTTTGTTCGACCACCACTGTTACCATCTTCAAGACTGTTAGCCGCCACGAAATTTCTTAAAACACCATTGTGCTGTGCATTCAGTCGTGGTTTATGTGTAAAACGCCTCGTTTATATCGCGAGCTGTTTTACCAGCTTTTTGTCCTAGCTGGAATTGAAATGAGAAAATTATGCGAAATTGTTTTTTCCCATCTTGCATTCAACGTTCTGAAAAGAAGACATAATTGTTTTAAAGCAAATGTAATCCAAACGATTAGATAGAGCGAAAAACACCCTTTCAAATGATACACAAAGTAAAGGTATACACCATTTGAAAATACATCATCTGAAAAGACATCATTTGAAAATACACCATTTGAAAATACATCATTTGAAAATACACCATTTGAAAATACCCCATTTGAAAATACATCATTTTGAAAAACACCATTTGAAAATACATCATTTGAAAATACACCATTTGAAAATACATCATTTTGAAAAACACCATTTGAAAATACATCATTTGAAAATACATCATTTGAAAATACATCATTTGAAAATACATCATTTGAAAATACATCATTTTGAAAAACACCATTTGAAAATACATCATTTGAAAATACATCATTTGAAAATACACCATTTGAAAATACACCATTTGAAAATACATCATTTGAAAATACACCATTTGAAAATACATCATTTGAAAATACATCATTTGAAAATACACCATTTGAAAATACATCATTTGAAAATACATCATTTTGAAAAACACCATTTGAAAATACATCATTTGAAAATACATCATTTAAAAATACATCATTTGAAAAACACCATTTGAAAATACATCATTTTGAAAAACACCATTTGAAAATACATTATTTGAAAATACATCATTTGAAAATACATCATTTGAAAATACATCATTTGAAATTACACTATTTGAAAATACATCATTTGAAAATACATCATTTGAAAATACATCCTTTGAAAATACATCATTTGAAAATACACCATTTGAAATTACACCATTTGAAAATACATCATTTGAAAATACTCCATTTGAAAATACATCATTTGAAAATACATCATTTGAAAATACATCATTTTAAAATACACCATTTGAAATTACACCATTTGAAAATACATCATTTGAAATCAAAATTAAAAATTCCGCAACAAATTTCATGTCTACCTTATAGTTGGATTTTCATTTTTTCTTTATTTTGATTTGTTCAAATATATATATATATATATATATATATATATATATATATATATATATATATATATATATATATATATAAGGAGTATTTAAAATTTGGTTTATAAAGAAATAAAATTTGGCATAATGACTCTGCTTCTCTAAAGGAGTTTCAGCAGAAGCATGTATGCACATATCTAGCTAATAATATTTGTATAAATTAGACACTATATATATATATATATATATATATATATATATTCTAAGTAAATGGTAATTGGTAAAAAACCTGAAAAGTGCTCAATAATACTGTACAGTAAAATATGTTTTTATAGCCGTTTTTTGGTCTGCTTAGTAAATAAGCAGGCAAAAAAAAACAGTAATAAAAACTTATATGTATCACTCTCTCTCTCACACACACACACGCACACACACATACACACACACACGCACACACAAAAAAACCTCATCATTTTTACAAATGTTGAAAAAAAACATACAATTAAATAAATGTAAAATTGTTATATTTATCCCAAAAAAATCTGTTTAAGACAATATTATTTCGGCTATAATTTGCTAATACAATGATGTATAAATACTAGACTTTTTAGCTCGTAAAAACGGCACAAGTTATAGCCCGTGTATTTTGAATGGGGTTTTCATGCCAAATGGATGGGTATGATTAACTTTGTTCTCATTTTTACATTAAATACTTATTATCCATACCTTTACTTCGAACGAATACTTAATTCGCTGCACTTTATCACAACAATGGTCCATACAAATTGTCAGTCGGATCGACTCAATAGTTTCAGAGAAAACCTATTTAGTATATGTGACATTGTGGTAACTGATCCTTATTAATCTATATCATTCTCTAACTGTGAACGGAATGGATACCATAATACTTAGATCGCTGCACAGTATCATGATAAAGGTTCAGACAAGATTTTAGTCAGGTCGGCCAAGGGCTTTTCGAGCAAAATTTGAACAGTCAAATAGTCAAATAAACAAACAGACAAATAGACAAACAGACAAACAGACAAATAGACAAACAGACAAATAGACAAACATACAAATAGACAAATAGACAAATATACAAACAGACAAATAGACAAACAGACAAACAGACAAATAGACAAACAGACAAATAGACAAACAGACAAATAGACAAATAGACAAATAGACAAACAGACAAATAGACAAACAGACAAATAGACAAACAGTCAAATAGACAAACAGACAAATAGACAAATAGACAAATAGACAAACAGACAAATAGAAAAATAGACAAACAGACAAACAGACAAACAGACAAATAGACAAACAGACAAATAGACAAACAGACACAGACAAATAGACAAATAGAAAAATAGACATACTAAGAGGAATATAGAAGCTTTTAGATGTCTATGTTCTTAGCCAACAAAACTAATAAACTAAATATAATAAAATATTCGAGAAGCATTAAAAAAACATCTAAGAAACGATGAATATAAGAAAAAATATAGTCAACAGAAAAAGAGTTGTGGGATTGGTAAATGGATCAATTTACGTTTCCTTTACTCTCATTGATTTTCTAAGGTTTTTTAATGGTCATCGCCGCCACCAATCTGTTGGGGTGGCTCCTGGAGTTCGTCGGACAATAACCAGATAAATTCTTTGAAGCAGGTATTCACACGCTCTGTTAAATTATATATGACTTTACCAACTTTATATGTATATAATTCGACGATAGGTTCTCTTCTATTCTCCTGGGTCGTGTCTCTATTATCTTCATACGATTACACAATGCATCTCTTCATCCGATATTGATTGTCTATAATACGACGCCATTTTCTTTTTTGCCTTGTCCAGTTTCATACTGAGTTCTTTTATATCTTTCCTGCTTTTTGTATTCGTATTATTTATATATTTCTTATTTAGTAATTCCCATCGCACTCACACACACATACGCACAGTATATATATATATATATAATCTTAAGAAATGTTACATATATTATAAAAGATAGTCAAATAAAATTATGAAAAATATTTCAGAAGTTCAGTTTAAAATGCTTCGGAATGCCAACTTTATAGAATAAAACATATAGAAGACTTTCCGCTAGAAACGACAAAGTGGGTTTTAAATTATATAACGTTGGAAAAAAATTTCAATAGAAGACGAAGATCATCAGCTATTTACCATGTAGCTGTTTGGGAGATGCAAAAACAAATACACCGTTATTTAGTAGAAAATAACATTTCTCTAATAAGAAATGAAAACAGTTTCAGTTTCTATTTAAACAAAATAACAAAATAAAAATTAAAAGAAATATATATATATATATATATATATATATATATATATATATATATATATACTTTTAATTTGTTTTTACATAAGCAATAATGTGTTGCTACACAGTAAGGAGCATGTTTTTGTGCCAGCTAGTTTTTTTTTTTTTTTTACACAGTGATCACCACTTATCAAGGCCCGGAAGCCACTCAGGGATAAGGGTTATTGCAAGTACATTACGTTAGTGAGGAGATTTGCTGAAATGTTTACTTAAGGGGGCGGTTCATTAGGAATTTGTTAACATTGGACTTGAAGACAACCAAGTTGTAGTCCGGAGGGAAGCAGGCAGACGGAACAGAGTTCCACAGGCGTGCAGTTCTAAGAAAGAAGCTTTGTTCATGGAATCTGCGTTTTGATTTAGGCACAGATATAGAGTTTTTAGTAACTAGAGACGTCTACAGGCGATACAGCTTTTACGAGAGCAAAGTTTGTAATCTTGCTCTACTTCGGTATTGAGCACTCTTCTATTAACCTCATTATACTTTATTGGTTTCCCTTGGAAAATAAAAAAACTCTCGAATTATATATATATATATATATATATATATATATATATATATATATATATATATAGTCTAAAGGGGCTTCGAATAGAAAAAAATGCAAAAATAAAAATAAAGAATGAAATTTAAAATCCGGGAAGAATAAATATTAACTTTAACCTATCGCAGACATAGCACCTACATAATCGGACTTCTGAAAAATTTATAATGACAAAAGAGAATTCATTTATATGAGGATGAAAAAAAAAAGCATTAACTAAAGTTGTTAAATATAAATACGAGGGGAGTGCAATAAGTAATGCCCCTGACCCACTTTCCATAGCAGTAGAGCAACTAAAGTTTGCACAGTTATTAGTCTTTCTTTACATAGGAACCACCCAGAGTTATGCATTTCTCTCATCGTTTGATGCAGCCCTGGAGACCGTTTTTGTAGAACACTCAAGGTTGGTCCTCCAACCACGATGTGACTTCAGAAATCAAGGCTGCATCATCTGGGAAACGCTTTTCTTTCAAAAACAACTTCATGACTGGGAAGAGGTGAGTCAGAGGGTGCAAGGTCAGGAGAGTAGGGAGGATGGGGAAGGGTTTCATAATCACACGCCCTTGCTTCTGATCTGGCGACATGCGAATTGTGGGCCGGAGCGTTGTCCTGCAGGAGGAGGGTACCATTGCTGATCTTGTCCCGCCTCTTGATTTTGAGAGCTTCCCTTAATTTCCCCAAAAATGAAGCAAAATAGGCTCCTGTAATCGTGGTAGCCTTTGCCAGGAAATCTGTCATTACTACTCCGTTCTGGTCCCAAAAGACTGTGAGCATGACCTTGCCAGCTGAGGGCTGCTCCCTTGCCTTCTTTGGAGGTGGTGAGTCCAAGTGCTTCCACTGCATTGACTGGGCATTGGTCTCTGGATCATAGTGATTGACCCAGGTTTTATCCTGTGTAATTAGTCTTTTGAAAAACTTAGCACATCTCCAAATTCATTCTCGAGGACTTGACGCGTTCTCGCTTCTGGAATGGTGTGATCAACCTGGGAATCCATCTGGCAGACACCTTATGAATATGCAAATGGTCATGAATGATAGTTTCGATAGACCCTGTACTAATTTTGACATCTTGGGCTATTTGGCGAATAGTAATGTGTTGATCTTCCAAAATGGCAGCCTCAACTTAACGGACAGATGCCTCATCAATGGCAGAAGGGGGGGGGCGACCAGGTCTGGAAGCTGTTTTCACAGACTTCCGGCCATGTTTGAATTCACGATGCCAGCGTTTTACAAGGTCATATGATGGAGCATTATCACCATAAGCTGCTTTCATTTCATCAAAAGTCTCCTGTGGTGTGCGTCCTTTCAAATACAAAACCGGATCACTGCTCGACATTCAACAGGCTCCATTTCAGACCTGACTCATTTCAAACACCTGTAAAACAGAAAGCAGAATTAGTTCAGAGCTGTCATTTGTCACATAACACCTAGAGATATAAATCATATCACCTGCAAAATTTCAGCTAGATCAGACAACTGGAAGTGGGTCAGGGGCATTACTTATTGCACACCCCTCGTAGACTTTCCACTTGTATTAGCTGATTTCGCAAAAGTCTTCAACTTTTAAACAGAATTTTACTATATGAGGATGAAAAGAAAACTTTTACTTAAATTTTGTAAATAGAAAACGGGGATCGTCAGCTGTTTACCATGTAGCTGTTTCGGAGATTTTAGAACAGGATAGCTGTTAAATATATGGCTCTCCAGTGGATAATACTACTTCCCTAATAAAAAAAATGTAAAATACTACGGTTACAATTTTTACTAATATATGAAAAAAATATCGATAAATCTATAATATAAAGCTGAACGTCTGTGTGTGTGGGGGGGGTGTCTGGGCACGAATAGGCTCCTATAAACAACTGATGACATATAATGATAGAAGATGTATCGAGGATCAGGAATGGGTATGTTTGATCTGGCAGAACGGTGGTTCATAAAAATTGTGGGGTCTGCGTTCGCGGCTGGCCCTCAAAGTATGGAAATAAAAAATGAAAAAAAAAAAAAACCGTTTACAAGGGTTTTTGATATAGATATACATAAGAATACTTTGATAAGTATGTTTCAATTTAAATAGGGATGATATAATAAAATTGTGGAGTCCGCGTTCGTGCCTGTATTCAATGGAAATGTGGCACAAACTTTAACAAAGATATTTCATATTTATTTGCGTAAGTATACTTTGATAATTATGTTTCAGTTTGAAGAAATATGGTATAATAAAATTATTGGGTGTACGTTCGTGCCTGACATCCATAGAATGTAAATATGTCACAAAGTCTAACAAGGTTTTTTTTAAAAGGGGTAAGGGTCCACAATAAGATCTTAACTTTAATCTTAATTCACTTTAGTTTTATTTATTTTTTGCGTGGAATCATATTGTGTCGAATAAATTCACCTCATAAATTCACGTTCTTATTAAAGTGAAAGCCAAAAAATAAAAAAAAACAAAAAAAAAAAGACAGGCGGAACTTTAGACAATTCTTGACACATTGGCATAACTCTGTTTTTTTTCCTTCTCCACTATCACGGTGCACTCTTTCGAAAATAGATAAATAGATTAATAATAAAAAATAAGAACGTGACTTGTTATCGTGTCAAAAGAAGGAAAAAATCCTACTCACGTGATTACGTGTATTTTTAAAAACATCTACATAGCCTTTTTATTTTTATTTATATATCTGTTTACGCTGAAGGAAGTCAGTTGATTATAACCTTTCTGCGTGTTCTTTACATTACAATAGTATAACCCTGAATCTGACGAGGCAATACTACACTGTTCAATACTGTAAAACTGAAACGAAGCTGTTCTGCTTGAAAAGGGCGCCATTTTCTTCTTATTAATATTTATATCGATTATTTGCTTAAAAAAAACTAAAGTAATTACGTGTTTACTTTTTTAATATCACATTTTGCTGTTTCGGATTATTTTACTAAAGTAAGTAAAGCTTCATTATTTTTCAAAACTGTTTTTGTTTCTTTGGATTTCGATATTTCATCGATATTATTTAGTAAGAGAAAAACCAACACACGACTACCCGAAAAAATAAATATACAAGAAATAAATGTTACCATAATCAATAAAAGTTCAGTTCATGGTTTTTTTTTGTTTTGGAATAGTTTTTAATGCTCTTTACTTGAAATAATTTCAGTGAATCGAAATTAAAACGAAATTTGAGGCGATAACTACATAAATGAGTTTTATATAAACTGCACATGCCATAATCGAATATTCTTTAAGCACAAAATAACGAAAAACATTAAAATATGTTTATAAATATTCCTTACGTTGACGGAACTCTCTTAAATGGTTTACACAGAATGCTCATGTGCCCGTCCTTAAAATTGAAAACGGGGATCTCCATTTAAAAGTCGCTGCCATTTTGATTTTTTTAAAACCGGTTCGTGAATTAAAAATAATTTCTTTTTTACAAACTACTTAAAAATACAAACCAATGAACTTTTCTACCATAAAAGTAACTTTTATTGACTGTAGTAACAGTTATTTCTTGTATATTTATATTATATATATATATATATATATATATATATATATATATATATATATATATATATATATATATATATATATATATATGACATTTTCTATTTGTAAGGAAACAACATTTTGTTGGTAACTTTTGGCTACGAATGGAAACAAAGTTGATCTAAAAAATATATTTTCGCGAAAATTATCTTTACTTTTATCATATTTTGCTTAGGGTAAAATTTTTGGAGTATCAAAACCTATCTCTTTACAACACCCTTCTTTTCATAACCTATCATACTTTCATCAATGACAGTCCATTTTCTGTAGGCTGTTTTTGTAACCAGTAAACGACGGGTACTTCTGCTAGTAAAATATAAAAATATAAAATATTAATAA